>NC_142758.1:30275539-30578570 GCF_054948205.1 Urtica dioica subsp. dioica
ACCATTGACAACAAATTCAACTCGAGGAGTAATGTGAAGAGTTGACACGAGGACTTATCAGTCGACTCGGAACTCAACTCGAGGATTCACGTATTGAGTCGGCACGAGGACCTATTGGTCAACTCATGGACTCGGGACTCAACTCGAGGAATGAACTCAACTCGAGGAGTTATGTATTGAGTCGGCACGAGGACCTATCGGTCAACTCGTGGACTCAAAACTCAACTCGAGGAGCGACCTCAACTCAAGGAGTTGTGTGTAGAGTCGGCACGAGGACTTATTAGTCGACTCGTGTACTCAGAACTCAACTCGAGAAGTTATGTTTAGAGTCGGCATGAGGACTTATTAGTCGACTCGTGGACTCGGAACTTAAGTCGAGGAGTGAATTCAACTCGAGGATTAATGTGAAGAGTCGACACGAGGACTTATCAGTCGACTCGTGGACTCAGAACTCAACTCGAGGAGTCATGTGTAGAGTCGGCACAGGGAGTCATCACTCGACCCATGGACTCGGAACTCAACTCGAGGAGTTATGTATTGAGTCGGCACGAGGACCTATCGGTCAACTCGTTGACTCAAAACTCAACTCGAGGAGCGACCTCAACTCAAGGAGTTGTGTGTAGAGTCGGGACGAGGACTTATTAGTCGACTCGTGGACTCAGAACTCAACTCGAGAAGTTATGTTTAGAGTTGGCATGAGGACTTATTAGTCGACTCGTGGACTCGGAACTTAAGTCGAGGAGTGAATTCAACTCGAGGAGTAATGTGAAGAGTCGACACGAAGAATTATCAGTCGACTTGTGGACTCGGAACTCAACTCGAGGAGTCATGTGTAGAGTTGGCACGGGGAGTCATTAGTCGACCCGTGGACTCGGAACTCAACTCGAGGAGTCATGTATTGTGTCAGCACGAGGACCTATTGGTCAACTCATGGACTCGGGACTCACCTCGAGGAGTGAACTCAACTCGAAGAGTTATGTATTGAGTCGGCACGAGGACCTATCGGTCAACTCGTGGACTCGAAACTCAACTCGAGCAACGACCTCAACTCAAGGAGTTGTGTGTAGAGTCGGCACGAGGACTTATTAGTCGACTCGTGGATTCGGAACTCAACTCGAGGACTTATGTTTTGAGTCGGCATGAGGACTTATTAGTCGACTCGTGGACTCGAAACTTATGTTGAGGAGTGAATTCAACCCGAGGAGTAATGTGAAGAGTCGACACGAGGACTTATCAGTCGACTCGTGGACTCGGAACTCAACTCGAGGAGTCATGTGTAGAGTCGGCACGGGGAGTCATCACTCGACCCATGGACTCGGAACTAACCTCGAGGAGTGAATTCAACTCGAAGAGTCACGTATTGAGTCGGCACGAGGACCTATCGGTCAACTCGTGGAGTCAGGACTCAACTCGAGGAGTGAACTCAACTTGAGGAGTTACGTATTGAGTCGGCACGAGGACCTATCGGTCAACTCGTGGACTCGAAACTCAACTCGAGGAGAGACCTCAACTCGAGGAGTTGTGTGTTGAGTCGGCACGAGGACCTATCGGTCAACTCGTGGACTCGAAACTCAACTCGAGGAGCGACCTCAACTCGAGGAGTTATGGGTAGAGTCGGCAAGATGACTTATTAGTCGACTCGTGGACTCGGAACTCAACTCGAGAAGTTATGTTTAGAGTCGGCATGAGGACTTATTAGTCGACTCGTGGACTCGGAACTTAAGTCGAGGAGTGAATTCAACTCGAGGATTAATGTGAAGAGTCGACACGAGGACTTATCAGTCGACTCGTGGACTCGGAACTCAACTCGAGGAGTCATGTGTAGAGTCGGCACGGGGAGTCATCACTCGACCCATGGACTCGGAACTCAACTCGAGGAGTTATGTATTGAGTCGGCACGAGGACCTATCGGTCAACTCGTGGACTCAAAACTCAACTCGAGGAGCGACCTCAACTCAAGGAGTTGTGTGTAGAGTCGGGACGAGGACTTATTAGTCGACTCGTGGACTCAGAACTCAACTCGAGAAGTTATGTTTAGAGTTGGCATGAGGACTTATTAGTCGACTCGTGGACTCGGAACTTAAGTCGAGGGGTGAATTCAACTCGAGGAGTAATGTGAAGAGTCGACACGAAGAATTATCAGTCGACTCGTGGACTCGGAACTCAACTCGAGGAGTCATGTGTAGAGTTGGCACGGGGAGTCATTAGTCGACCCGTGGACTCGGAACTCAACTCAAGGAGTCATGTATTGTGTCGGCACGAGGACCTATTGGTCAACTCATGGACTCGGGACTCACCTCGAGGAGTGAACTCAACTCGAAGAGTTATGTATTGAGTCGGCACGAGGACCTATCGGTCAACTCGTGGACTCGAAACTCAACTCGAGCAGCGACCTCAACTCAAGGAGTTGTGTGTAGAGTCGGCACGAGGACTTATTAGTCGACTCGTGGACTCGGAACTCAACTCGAGGAGTTATGTTTTGAGTCGGCATGATGACTTATTAGTCGACTCGTGGACTCGAAACTTATGTTGAGGAGTGAATTCAACCCGAGGAGTAATGTGAAGAGTCGACACGAGGACTTATCAGTCGACTCGTGGACTCAGAACTCAACTCGAGGAGTCATGTGTAGAGTCGGCACGGGTAGTCATCACTCGACCCATGGACTCGGAACTAACCTCGAGGAGTGAATTCAACTCGAAGAGTCAGGTATTGAGTCGGCACGAGGACCTATCGGTCAACTCGTGGAGTCAGGACTCAACTCGAGGAGTGAACTCAACTTGAGGAGTTACGTATTGAGTCGGCACTAGGACCTATCGGTCAACTCGTGGACTCGAAACTCAACTCGAGGAGAGACCTCAACTCGAGGAGTTGTGTGTTGAGTCGGCACGAGGACTCGGAACTCAACTCGAGCAGTTATGTTTAGAGTCGGCATGAGGACTTATTAGTCGACTCGTGGACTCGGAACTTAACTCGGGGAGTGAATTCAACTCGAGGAGTAATGTGAAGAGTTGACACGAGGACTTATCAGTCGACTCGGAACTCAACTCGAGGATTCACGTATTGAGTCGGCACGAGGACCTATTGGTCAACTCATGGACTCGGGACTCAACTCGAGGAATGAACTCAACTCGAGGAGTTATGTATTGAGTCGGCACGAGGACCTATCGGTCAACTCGTGGACTCAAAACTCAACTCGAGGAGCGACCTCAACTCAAGGAGTTGTGTGTAGAGTCGGCACGAGGACTTATTTGTCGACTCGTGGACTCAGAACTCAACTCGAGAAGTTATGTTTAGAGTCGGCAGGAGGACTTATTAGTCGACTCGTGGACTCGGAACTTAAGTCGAGGAGTGAATTCAACTCGAGGATTAATGTGAAGAGTCGACACGAGGACTTATCAGTCGACTCGTGGACTCGGAACTCAACTCGAGGAGTCATATGTAGAGTCGGCATGGGGAGTCATCACTCGACCCATGGACTCGTAACTCAACTCAAGGAGTGAATTCAACTCGAGGAGTCACGTATTGAGTCGGCACGAGGACCTATCGGTCAACTCATGGACTCGGAACTCAACTCGAGGCGTTGTGTGTAGAGTCGGCACGATGACTTATTTGTCAACTCGTCGACTCGGAACTCAACTCGAGGAGTGAATTCAACTAGAGGAATAATATGATGAGTCGACACTAGGACTTATCAGTAGAATCGTTGACTTGAAACTCAACTCGAGAAGTGAACTCAACTCGAGGAGTCATTTGTAGAGTGGGCACGAGGAGTCATTAGTCGACCCGTGGACTCGGAAGTCAACTCGAGGAAGGAACTCAACAAGAGGAGTTGTGTGTAGTGTCGGCACGAGGACTTATTAGTCGACTCGTGGACTCGGAACTCAACTCGAGGAGTGAATTCAACTCGAGGAGTAATGTGAAGAGACGACATGAAGAACTATCAGTCGACCCATAGACTGGGAACTCAACTCGAGGAGTTAACTCAACTCAAGGAGTCATGAGTAGAGTCGGCCCGTGGAGTCATCAGTCGATCCGTGGACTCGGAACTCAACTCGAGGAGTGAACTCAACTCGAGGCGTGGTGTATGGAGTCGGCACGAGGACCTATCGATCAACTCATGGACTCAGGACTCAACTCGAGGAGTGAACTCAACTTGAGTAGTTATGTATTGAGTCGGCATGAGGACCTATCGGTCAACTTGTGGACTCGAAACTCAACTTGCGGAGCGACCTCAACTCAAGGAGTTGTGTGTTGAGTCGGCACGAGGACCTATCACTCAACTCGTGGACTCGAAACTCAACTCGAGCAGCGACCTCAACTCGAGAAGTTGTGTGAAGAGTCGGAACAAGGACTTATTAGTCGACTCGTGGATTCGGAACTCAACTCGAGGAGTTACGTTTAGAGTCGGCATGAGGACTTATTAGTCGACTCGTGGACTCGGAACTTAACTTGAGGAGTGAGTTCAACTCGAGGACTAATGTGAAGAGTCGACACGAAGAATTATCAGTCGACTCGTGGACTCGGAACTCAACTCGAGGAGTCATGTGTAGAGTCGGCACGGGGAGTCATTAGTGGACCCGTGGACTCGGAACTCAACTCGAGGAGTAAACTCAACTCGAGGAGTCATGTATTGAGTCGGCACGAGGACCTATCGGTCAGCTCATGGACTCGGAACTCAACTCGAGGAGGGAACTCAACTTGAGGAGTTGTGTGTAGAGTCGGCACGAGGACTTATTAGTCAACTTGTGGACTCGGAACTCAACTCGAGGAGTGAATTCAACTAGAGGAGTTATGTGAAGAGTCGACACGAGGACTTATCAGTCGACCCGTGGACTCGGAACTCAACTCGAGGAGTGAACTCAACTCGAGGAGTTGTGTGTAGAGTTGGCACGAGGACTTATTAGCCGACTCGTGGACTCGGAACTCAACTCGAGGAGTGAAGTCAACTCAAGGAGTCATGTGTAGTGTCGGCACGGGGAGTCATCAGTCCACCCGTGGACTCGTAACTCAACTCGAGGAGTGGTGTATGGGGTCGGCACGAGGACCTATCGGTCAACTCGTGGAGTCAGGACTCAACTCGAGCAGTGAACTCAACTTGAGGAGTTATGTATTGAGTCGGTACGAGGACCTATCGGTCAACTCATGGACTAGAAACTCAACTCGAGGAGTTATGTGTTGAGTCGGCACGAGGACCTCTCGGTCAACTCGTGGACTCGAAACTCAACTCGAGGAATGAACTCAACTCGAGGAGTCATGTGTAGAGTCGGCACGGGGAGTCATCAGTCGACCCATGGCCTCGGAACTTAAGTCGAGGAGTGAATTCAACTCGAGGAGTAATGTGAAAAGTCGACACGAGGACTTATCAGTCGACTCGTGGACTCGGAACTCAACTCGAGGATTCACGTATTGAGTAAGCACGAGGACCTATTGGTCAACTCATGGACTCGGAACTCGACTCGAGGAGTGAATTCAACTCGAAGAGTCACGTATTGAGTCGGCACGAGGACCTATCGGTCAACTCGTGGAGTCAGGACTCAACTCGAGGAGTGAACTCGACTTGAGGAGTTACGTATTGAGTCGGCACGAGGATCTATCGGTCAACTCGTGGACTCGAAACTCAACTCGAGGAGAGACCTCAACTCGAGGAGTTGTGTGTTTAGTCGGCACGAGGACCTATCGGTCAACTCGTGGACTCGAAACTCAACTCGAGGAGCGACCTCAACTCGAGGAGCGACCTCAACTCGAGGAGTTGTGTGTAGAGTCGGCACGAGGACTTTTAGTCGACTCGTGGACTCAGAACTCAACTCGAGAAGTTATGTTTAGAGTCGGCATGAGGACTTATTAGTCGACTCGTGGACTCGGAACTTAAGTCGAGGAGTGAATTCAACTCGAGGAGTTATGTGAAAAGTCGACACGAGGACTTATCAGTCGACCCGTGGACTCGGAACTCAACTCGAGGAGTCATGTGTAGAGTCGGCACGGGGAGTCATCACTCGACCCATGGACTCGGAATTCAACTCGAGGAGTGAAATCAACTCGAGGAGTCACGTATTGAGTCGGCACGAGGACCTATCGGTCAACTCATGGACTCGGAACTCAACTCGAGGCGTTGTGTGTAGAGTCGGTAAGATGACTTATTAGTCAACTCGTCGACTCGGAACTCAACTCGAGGAGTGAATTCAAGTAGAGGAATAATATGAAGAGTCAACACCAGGAATTATCAGTCGAATCGTGGACTTGAAACTCAACTCGAGAAGTGAACTCAACTCGAGGAGTCATGTGTAGAGTCAGCATGAGGAGTCATCAGTCGACCCGTGGACTCGGAAGTCAACTCAAGGAAGGAACACAACAAGAGGAGTTGTGTGTAGTGTCGGCACGAGGACTTATTAGTCGACTCGTGGACTCGGAACTCAACTCGAGGAGTGAATTCAACTCGAGGAGTAATGTGATGAGTCGACATGAAGAATTATCAGTCGACTCGTGGACTGGGAACTCAACTCGAGCAGTTAACTAAACTCAAGGAGTCATGAGTAGAGTCGGCCCGGGGAGTCATCAGTCGATCCGTGGACTCGGAACTCAACTCGAGGAGTGGTGTATGGAGTCGGCACGAGGACCTATCGGTCAACCCGTGGACTCAAAACTCAACTCGAGGAGCGACCTCAACTTGAGGAGTTACGTATTGAGTCGGCACGAGGATCTATCGGTCAACTCGTGGACTCGAAACTCAACTCGAGGAGAGACCTCAACTCGAGGAGTTGTGTGTTGAGTCGGCACGAGGACCTATCGGTCAACTCGTGGACTCGAAACTCAACTCGAGGAGCGACCTCAACTCGAGGAGTTGTGTGTAGAGTCGGCACGATGACTTATTAGTCGACTCGTGGACTCGGAACTCAACTCGAGGAGTTATGTTTAGAGTCTGCATGAGGACTTATTACTCGACTCGTGGACTCGGAACTTAACTTGGGGAGTGAATTCAACTCGAGGAGTAATGTGAAGAGTCGACACGAGGACTTATAAGTTGACTCGTGGACTCGGAATTCAACTCGAGGAGTCATGTGTAGAGTCGGCACGGGGAGTCATCACTCGACCCATGGACTCAGAACTCAACTCGAGGAGTGAATTCAACTCGAGGATTCACGTATTGAGTCAGCACGAGGACCTATTGGTCAACTCATGGACTCGGGACTCAACTCGAGGAATGAGCTCAACTCGAGGAGTTATGTATTGAGTTGGCACGAGGACCTATCGGTCAACTCGTGGACTCAAAACTCAACTCGAGGAGTGACCTCAACTTGAGGAGTTACGTATTGAGTCGGCACGAGGATCTATCGGTCAACTCGTGGACTCGGAACTTAACTTGAGGAGTGAGTTCAATTCGAGGAGTAATGTGAAGAGTCGACACGAAGAATTATCAGTCGACTCGTGGACTCGGAACTCAACTCGAGGAGTCATGTGTAGAGTCGGCACGGGGAGTCATTAGTGGACCCGTGGACTCGGAACTCAACTCGAGGAGTAAACTCAACTCGAGGAGTCATGTATTGAGTCGGCACGAGGACCTATCGGTCAGCTCATGGACTCAGAACTCAACTCGAGGAGGGAACTCAACTTGAGGAGTTGTGTGTAGAGTCGGCACGAGGACTTATTAGTCAACTCGTGGACTCGGAACTCAACTCGAGGAGTGAATTCAACTAGAGGAGTTATGTGAAGAGTCGACACGAGGACTTATCAGTCGACCCGTGGACTCGGAACTCAACTCGAGGAGTGAACTCCACTCGAGGAGTTGTGTGTAGAGTCGGCACGAGGACTTATTAGCCGACTCGTGGACTCGGAACTCAACTCGAGGAGTGAACTCAACTCAAGGAGTCATGTGTAGAGTCGGCACGGGGAGTCATCAGTCCACCCGTGGACTCGGAACTCAGCTCGAGGAGTGGTGTATGGGGTCGGCACGAGGACCTATCGGTCAACTCGTGGAGTCAGGACTCAACTCGAGCAGTGAACTCAACTTGAGGAGTTATGTATTGAGTCGGTACGAGGACCTATCGGTCAACTCGTGGACTAGAAACTCAACTCGAGGAGAGACCTCAACTCGAGGAGTTATGTGTTGTGTCGGCACGAGGACCTATCGGTCAACTCGTGGACTCGAAACTCAACTCGAGGAATGACCTCAACTTGAGGAGTCATGTGTAGAGTCGGCACGGGGAGTCATCAGTCGACCCATGGACTCGGAACTCGACTCGAGGAGTGAATTCAACTCGAAGAGTCACGTATTGAGTCGGCACGAGGACCTATCGGTCAACTCGTGGAGTCAGGACTCAACTCGAGGAGTGAACTCAACTTGAGGAGTTACGTATTGAGTCGGCACGAGGATCTATCGGTCAACTCGTGGACTCGAAACTCAACTCGCGGAGCGACCTCAACTCAAGGAGTTGTGTGTTGAGTCGGCACGAGGACCTATCACTCAACTCGTGGACTCGAAACTCAACTCGAGGAGCGACCTCAACTCGAGGAGTTGTATGAAGAGTCGGCACGAGGACTTATTAGTCGACTCGTGGACTCGGAACTCAACTCGAGGAGTTACGTTTAGAGTCGGCATGAGGATTTATTAGTCGACTCGTGGACTCGGAACATAACTCGAGGAGTTAATTCAACTCGAGGAGTAATGTGAAGAGTCGACACGAAGAATTATCAGTCGACTCGTGGACTCGGAACTCAACTCGAGGAGTCATGTGTAGAGTCGGCACGGGGAGTCATTAGTCGACCCGTGGACTCGGAACTCAACTCGAGGAGTAAACTCAACTCGAGGAGTCATGTATTGAGTCGGCACGAGGACCTATCGGTCAGCTCATGGACTCGGACCTCAACTCGAGGAGGGAACTCAACTTGAGGAGTTGTGTGTAGAGTCGGCACGAGGACTTATTAGTCAACTCGTGGACTCGGAGCTCAACTCGAGTAGTGAATTCAACTAGAGGAGTTATGTGAAGAGTCGACACGAGGACTTATCAGTCGACCCGTGGACTCGGAACTCAACTCGAAGAGTGAACTCAACTCGATGAGTTGTGTGTAGAGTCAGCACGAGGACTTATTAGCCGACTCGTGGACTCGGAACTCAACTCGAGGAGTCATGTGTAGAGTCGGCACGTGGAGTCATCAGTCGACCCGTGGACTCGGAACTCAACTCGAGGAGTGAACCCAACTCGAGGAGTGAACTCAACTCGAGGAGTGGTGTATGGGGTCGGCACGAGGACCTATCGGTCAACTCGTGGAGTCAGGACTCAACTCGAGCAGTGAACTCAACTTGAGGAGTTATGTATTGAGTCGGTACGAGTACCTATCGGTCAACTCGTGGACTCAAAACACAACTCGAGGAGAGACCTCAACTCGAGGAGTTATGTGTTGAGTCGGCACGAGGACCTATCGGTCAACTCGTGGACTCGAAACTCAACTCGAGGAGCGACCTCAACTCGAGGAGTTGTGTGTAGAGTAGGCACGAGGACTTATTAGTCGACTCGTGGACTTGGAACTCAACTCGAGGAGTTATGTTTAGAGTCGGCATGAGGACTTATTAGTCGACTCGTGGACTCGTAACTTAACTCGAGGAGTGAATTCAACTTGAGGAGTAATGTGAAGAGTCGACACGAGGACTTATCAGTCGACTCGTGGACTCGGAACTCAACTCGAGGAGTCATGTGTAGAGTCGGCACGGGGAGTCATCACTCGAGCCATGGACTCGGAACTCAACTCTAGGAGTCACGTATTGAGTCGGCACGAGGATCTATTGGTCAACTCATGGACTCGGGACTCAACTGGAGCAGTGAACTAAACTCAAGGAGTTATGTATTGAGTCGGCACGAGGACCTATCGGTCCACTCGAGGACTTGAAACACAACTCGAGGAGCGACCTCAACTCAAGGAGTTGTGTGTAGAGTCGGCACAAAGACTTATTTGTCGACTCGTGGACTCGGAACTCAACTCGAGGAGTCATGTGTAGAGTCGGCACGGGGACTCATCACTCGAGCCATGGACTCGGAAATTAAGTCGAGGAGTGAATTCAACTCGAGGAGTAATGTGAAGAGTCGACACGAGGACTTATCAGTCGACTCGTGGACTCGGAACTCAACTCGAGGAGTCATTTGTAGAGTCGGCACGGGGAGTCATCACTCGAGCCATGGACTCGGAACTCAACTCGAGGAGTCACGTATTGAGTCGGCACGAGGACCTATTGGTCAACTCATGGACTCGGGACTCAACTGGAGCAGTGAACTAAACTCGAGGACTCATGTGTAGAGTAAGCACGGGGAGTCATCACTCGAGCCATGGACTCGGAACTCAACTCGAGGAGTGAACTCAACTCGAGGAGTTATGTGTAGAGTCGGCACGAGGACCTATCGGTCAACTCGTGGAATAGAAACTCAACTCGAGGAGCGACCTCAACTCGAGGAGTTGTGTGTTGAGTCGGCACGATGACTTATTAGTCGACTCGTGGACTCGGAACTCAGCTCGAGGAGTTATGTTTAGAGTCGGCATGAGGACTTATTAGTCGACTCGTGGACTCGGAACTTAACTAGGGGAGTGAATTCAACTCGAGGAGTAATGTGAAGAGTCGACACGAGGACTTATAAGTCGACTCGTGGACTCGGAACTCAACTCGAGGAGTCATGTGTAGAGTCGGCACGGGGAGTCATCACTCGACCCGTGGACTCAGAACTCAACTCGAGGAGTGAATTCAACTCGAGGATTCACGTATTGAGTCAGCACGAGGACCTATTGCTCAACTCATGGACTCGGGACTCAACTCGAGGAATAAGCTCAACTCGAGGAGTTATGTATTGAGTTGGCACGAGGACCTATCGGTCAACTCGTGGACTCAAAACTCAACTCGAGGAGCGACCTCAACTTGAGGAGTTACGTATTGAGTCGGCACGAGGATCTATCGGTCAACTCGTGGACTCGGAACTTAACTTGAGGAGTGAGTTCAACTCTAGGAGTAATGTGAAGAGTCGACACGAAGAATTATCAGTCGACTCGTGGACTCGGAACTCAACTCGAGGAGTCATGTGTAGAGTCGGCACGAGAGTCATTAGTGGACCCGTGGACTCGGAACTCAACTCGAGGAGTCATGTATTGAGTCGGCACGAGGACCTATCGGCCAGCTCATGGACTCGGAACTCAACTCGAGGAGGGAACTCAACTTGAGGAGTTGTGTGTAGAGTCGGCACGAGGACTTATTAGTCAACTCGTGGACTCGGAACTCAATTCGAGGAGTGAATTCAACTACAGGAGTTATGTGAAGAGTCGACACGAGGACTTATCAGTCGACCCGTGGACTCAAAACTCAACTCGAGGAGTCATGTGTAGAGTCGGCACGGGGAGTCATTAGTGGACCCGTGGACTCGGAACTCAACTCGAGGAGTCATGTATTGAGTCGGCACGAGGACCTATCGGCCAGCTCATGGACTCGGAACTCAACTCGAGGAGGGAACAACTTGAGGAGTTGTGTGTAGAGTCGGCACGAGGACTTATTAGTCAACTCGTGGACTCGGAACTCAACTCGAGGAGTGAATTCAACTAGAGGAGTTATGTGAAGAGTCGACACGAGGACTTATCAGTCGACCCGTGGACTCGGAACTCAACTCGAGGAGTGAACTCAACTCGAGGAGTTGTGTGTAGAGTCGGCACGAGGACTTATTAGCCGACTCGTGGACTCGGAACTCAACTCGAGGAGTGAACTCAACTCAAGGAGTCATGTGTAGAGTCGGCACGGGGAGTCATCAGTCCACCCGTGGACTCGGAACTCAACTCGAGGAGTAGTGTATGGGGTCGGCACGAGGACCTATCGGTCAACTCATGGAGTCAGGACTCAACTCGAGCAGTGAACTCAACTTGAGGAGTTATGTATTGAGTCGGTACGAGGACCTATCGGTCAACTCGTGGACTAGAAACTCAACTCGAGGAGAGACCTCAACTCGAGGAGTTATGTGTTGAGTCGGCACGAGGACCTATCGGTCAACTCGTGGACTCGAAACTCAACTCGAGGAATGACCTCAACTCGAGGAGTCATGTGTAGAGTCGGCACGGGGAGTCATCAGTCGACCCATGGACTCGGAACTCGACTCTAGGAGTGAATTCAACTCGAAGAGTCACGTATTGAGTCGGCACGAGGACCTATCGGTCAACTCGTGGAGTCAGGACTCAACTCGAGGAGTGAACTCAACTTGAGGAGTTACGTATTGAGTCGGCACGAGGATCTATCGGTCAACTCGTGGACTCGAAACTCAACTCGCGGAGCGACCTCAACTCAAGGAGTTGTGTGTTGAGTCGGCACGAGGACCTATCACTCAACTCGTGGACTCGAAACTCAACTCGAGGAGCGACCTCAACTCGAGGAGTTGTATGAAGAGTCGGCACGAGGACTTATTAGTCGACTCGTGGACTCGGAACTCAACTCGAGGAGTTACGTTTAGAGTCGGCATGAGGATTTATTAGTCGACTCGTGGACTCGGAACATAACTCGAGGAGTTAATTCAACTCGAGGAGTAATGTGAAGAGTCGACACGAAGAATTATCAGTCGACTCGTGGACTCGGAACTCAACTCGAGGAGTCATGTGTAGAGTCGGCACGGGGAGTCATTAGTCGACCCGTGGACTCGGAACTCAACTCGAGGAGTCATGTATTGAGTCGGCACGAGGACCTATCGGTCAGCTCATGGACTCGGACCTCAACTCGAGGAGGGAACTCAACTTGAGGAGTTGTGTGTAGAGTCGGCACGAGGACTTATTAGTCAACTCGTGGACTCGGAGCTCAACTCGAGTAGTGAATTCAACTAGAGGAGTTATGTGAAGAGTCGACACGAGGACTTATCAGTCGACCCGTGGACTCGGAACTCAACTCGAAGAGTGAACTCAAGTCGATGAGTTGTGTGTAGAGTCGGCACGAGGACTTATTAGCCGACTCGTGGACTCGGAACTCAACTCGAGGAGTCATGTGTAGAGTCGGCACGGGGAGTCATCAGTCGACCCGTGGACTCGGAACTCAACTCGAGAAGTGAACCCAACTCGAGGAGTGAACTCAACTCGAGGAGTCATGTATTGAGTCGGCACGAGGACCTATCGGTGAGCTCATGGACTCGGAACTCAACTCGAGGAGGGAACTCAACTTGAGGAGTTGTGTGTAGAGTCGGCACGAGGACTTATTAGTCAACTCGTGGACTCGGAACTCAACTCGAGGAGTGAATTCAACTAGAGGAGTTATGTGAAGAGTCGACACGAGGACTTATCAGTCGACCCGTGGACTCGGAACTCAACTCGAGGAGTGAACTCAACTCGAGGAGTTGTGTGTAGAGTCGGCACGAGGACTTATTAGCCGACTCGTGGACTCGGAACTCAACTCGAGGAGTGAACTCAACTCAAGGAGTCATGTGTAGAGTCGGCACGGGGAGTCATCAGTCGACCCGTGGACTCGGAACTCAACTCGAGGAGTGGTGTATGGGGTCGGCACGAGGACCTATCGGTCAACTCGTGGAGTCAGGACTCAACTCGAGCAATGAACTCAACTTGAGGAGTTATGTATTGAGTCGGTACGAGGACCTATCGGTCAACTCGTGGACTAGAAACTCAACTCGAGGAGAGACCTCAACTCGAGGAGTTATGTGTTGAGTCGGCACGAGGACCTATCGGTCAACTCGTGGACTCGAAACTCAACTCGAGGAATGACCTCAACTCGAGGAGTCATGTGTAGAGTCGGCACGGGGAGTCATCAGTCGACCCATGGACTCGGAACTCGACTCGAGGAGTGAATTCAACTCGAAGAGTCACGTATTGAGTCGGCACGAGGACCTATCGGTCAACTCGTGGAGTCAGGACTCAACTCCAGGAGTGAACTCAACTTGAGGAGTTACGTATTAAGTCGGCACGAGGATCTATCGGTCAACTCGTGGACTCGAAACTCAACTCGCGGAGCGACCTCAACTCAAGGAGTTGTGTGTTGAGTCGGCACGAGGACCTATCACTCAACTCGTGGACTCGAAACTCAACTCGAGGAGCGACCTCAACTCGAGGAGTTGTATGAAGAGTCGGCACGAGGACTTATTAGTCGACTCGTGGACTCGGAACTCAACTCGAGGAGTTACGTTTAGAGTCGGCATGAGGACTTATTAGTCGACTCGTGGACTCGGAACATAACTCGAGGAGTGAATTCAACTCGAGGAGTAATGTGAAGAGTCGACACGAAGAATTATCAGTCGAGTCGTGGACTCGGAACTCAACTCGAGGAGTCATGTGTAGAGTCGGCACGGGGAGTCATTAGTGGACCCGTGGACTCGGAACTCAACTCGAGGAGTAAACTCAACTCGAGGAGTCATGTATTGAGTCGGCACGAGGACCTATCGGTCAGCTCATGGACTCGGACCTCAACTCGAGGAGGGGACTCAACTTGAGGAGTTGTGTGTAGAGTCGGCACGAGGACTTATTAGTCAACTCGTGGACTCGTAGCTCAACTCGAGTAGTGAATTCAACTAGAGGAGTTATGTGAAGAGTCGACACGAGGACTTATCAGTCGACCCGTGGACTCGGAACTCAACTCGAAGAGTGAACTCAACTCGATGAGTTGTGTGTAGAGTCGGCACGGGGACTTATTAGCCGACTCGTGGACTCGGAACTCAACTCGAGGAGTGATGTGTAGAGTCGGCACGGGGAGTCATCAGTCGACCCGTGGACTCGGAACTCAACTCGAGAAGTGAACCCAACTTGAGGAGTGAACTCAACTCGAGGAGTGGTGTATGGGGTCGGCACGAGGACCTATCGGTCAACTCGTGGAGTCAGGACTCAACTCGAGCAGTGAACTCAACTTGAGGAGTTATGTATTGAGTCGGTACGAGTACCTATCGGTCAACTCGTGGACTCAAAACTTAACTCGAGGAGAGACCTCAACTCGAGGAGTTATGTGTTGAGTCGGCACGAGGACCTATCGGTCAACTCGTGGACTCGAAACTCAACTCGAGGAGCGACCTCAACTCGAGGAGTTCTGTGTAGAGTAGGCACGAGGACTTATTAGTCGACTCGTGGACTCGGAACTTAAGTCGAGGAGTGAATTCAACTTGAGGAGTAATGTGAAGAGTCGACACGAGGACTTATCAGTCGACTCGTGGACTCGGAACTCAACTCGAGGAGTCATGTGTAGAGTCGGCACGGGGAGTCATCACTCGAGCCATGGACTCGGAACTCAACTCGAGGAGTCACGTATTGAGTCGGCACGAGGATCTATTGGTCAACTCATGGACTCGGGACTCAACTGGAGCAGTGAACTAAACTCGAGGAGTTATGTATTGAGTCGGCACGAGGACCTATCGGTCCACTCGTGGACTCGAAACACAACTCGAGGAGCGACCTCAACTCAAGGAGTTGTGTGTAGAGTCGGGACGAGGACTTATTTGTCGACTTGTGGACTCGGAACTCAACTCGAGGAGTCATGTGTAGAGTCGGCACGGGGAGTCGTCACTCGAGCCATGGACTCGGAACTCAACTCGAGGAGTCACGTATTGAGTCGGCACGAGGACCTATTGGTCAACTCATGTACTCGGGACTCAACTGGAGCAGTGAACTAAACTCGAGGACTCATGTGTAGAGTCAGCACGTGGAGTCATCACTCGAGCCATGGACTCGGAACTCAACTCGAGGAGTGAACTCTGCTGTCAATGGTGCCCACAAGAAGAGTATAGTATCTATTTATGTACATTTGATGTCATATAGTCTTACGAAGACTCTTGCTTGTAATTGCTTATTCATTATTAATAAAGTTGAAACGTTCATTCATTCTTTCTTTGTTTGAAGCTTTATGATAAAACCTTAGTCTTTTAGTCCATAATCAAACTTAACAACTTACGAAGAGACAAATGTAGATTCGCATGAACAAACTCTTCGTAGTTTGCTTAAAACGATATATTCGCAATCTTAGGGTTAAAGGACTATTGACCTCAGTATGATTGTTAGAAGAATCTATGATGTTTGGTTATGAAGCATTGAGAGTTGGGGACTCTATAGTTCTTCTAGGTAAATTCCGAAGGTACTGAATTAACCAGTGCACTTCTAGAGACAATATAAGAACAAACCATTTAACCTCTTATGTCTCGAAGTCACTATGTATGAATTGCATCATGCTTACCTTAATCCTGAAATGAGACATGCCATTTCACACCTTAGTATTCTCATTTGAGAAAGTCAAAGTTCGGACTCACTATGTGATTCCGAACAAGGCCTATTGGTGAAGTACTAAGTTGTGAGTCTGTCATGAGTAACTTTGTGAAGTTCTCATAGATATGGAATTCATGTACAAGATTGCTGAAATGCAATGTATGTCACCTCATGCTTTGTTCCTTGGAGTGTGAATAAATGAACTGGCCAGTGTCCAAATTGAGTCCTGACTCTTTTGGATAAAACAATGTGACTTGTTAGCTCCTCGTCAATACATTGTTTCTAACTTATTCACAAGCGACAAAGGAGTTGAGGAAATAACAACTAGAAGGGTAAAATGGTAATTTAGTAAATCCCGACTAGCTGATGACATTCATGAAGGGTAAACATAGATAATATTTAGTGGATCCGCTCATCATAATTAGGTCGAATTCTTGAGTAGAAAACAAATTCATTTGAACCGAGAGATTTTCAGTGTCAGCTCTTTAGTGGAGTCAGTTGGCATTAAGCTAAACTTGGAAAAGGTTTGTGAACTTTTGAGTCCAAGTGTTTAGCTCAAGCTTTGTTCATTTGGGTCCATGAGGTCACTGTCACGAATCACATCGATAGGAATAGTTAAACTGGAAGCTAAGTCAAAACAATAACGAGACAGTTTTACGAAAATTGTCAAAAGGGTATTTTTGTCTTTTTGGACATAGGACGAAAAGAATGTCAATAAATTTTTTTTGACATTGTCATATGATGACAAATGAAATAAATATTACTCAGCCATATTAGTGTAATTGGGCCTTGAGGATTAATTTCATTTCATAGAATTTTACTTGAAAATTCTTAATGGGCTTTTCTTATGTTGTCATGAACAAATGAAGAAACATCTAGAAGCTCCTTCTAGAAGCTCAAATTTCGTCCAACCCAAGGAAAATAAGGCTGAATTTCGTTCATGCCATAGTGGGAAAGAGAGTTTATTTTGTGCATTGATGTATGAAGATACTTGCCAAAAGAAAAAGGGGAAACAAATTTCCTTAAGAAGGAAAGTGCATTTTCGGCCAACTAAGAGGAAATCAAATGAGGAAACAAATCCTAAGCCTTCATGAGGCATGTTGGACGTGCAAGGCAATAGGAAAAGAGGAAACTACCTTTTGAAGGTAATCCTCCTCCTATAAATAGGAGCCTCATTCCTCACATTTCATTCATCCAAGTTTAAGAGATTTGAGAGACTCTCTCTCTAGAACTTGGCCGAAAATCCTCTCTCTCTCTCTCTAGTTTATTTTTTATATTTTTTTGTCTTGGCACCTAGGTCCTCACTCGACCTAGTGTTTAGCTCTGCGACTTCGAGACTCGTTCTTAAGTCGTAGCGTTTAAAAGTGCCCACTCACTGATTCCTTCTTTTCGAGTGATTTAGTGATAGAAACTTTCGTGGTTGCTCGAGGTGCCGAGGAAAGGAAGAGAGACGTGCTGCGAGGGGAGACGAGCGTTGCAAACTTTCCAAAAGCTTCTTCAAAGTTCAAGCTTCAAGAAAGGTTAGTAAACTCTTAGCTCATATTGGTTTTTAATTACATGTACTTGCTTCTTTGTCTAGGTTAGTAAAAACTGTTTTTACTTGAAAAGAAAATTTTAAAAATTCCGCCGCTTTCCGAAGCGTTTAATCTTTTTCTTAAACCCTAGATCAATTCCAACAAATGGTATCAGAGCTATGGTCAAAGATATGCATGTACATGTTTTTAAAATTATGAGCTTGAAAATCGTTTTCGAAAGTTTACTAATTTTGTGACAAGTTAGAATTGTAATCTTAGATTTTTTTTTAATTTATTGCTCTTGCCTTTAAATTAAAAAGCATGTTGATTTTCTATGAGTTTGGGATGTTTTTAAAACACATTAGAATCAGTTCTAAAAGTTTTTAATTTTTTATATTGAAAAACGTGTTTTAAAGGTTTGAGAAATTTCGAGTTAAATTTTGTGACTAGTTATATTGTCTTGCTAGTTTCGTTTATTTACTTGAATCGTTTTATGCATGTTGTTATTTCTTTTATTCTATGTTATTACCCAGCTAATAAAACACAAATAAAAGCTTTAAACAACTTCATAAAACGTTCCGTTACACTTGATTCTTTTTCGCACCTAAATAGGACCAAGCTTTAATTTATTTCTTTTTCTTCGAGCTAGAGTAATCCCGCATTAAAAGTGGCATAACTCTCTGCTCAGAAATCTAAATTTAATGATTCTAGAATCAAATTAAAGCTCTGTCTGTCCTCTGTCCAATGCCACCGGTTTCGGCTCAAAAGGACATCGGAACCGCCAGATATGGCGATTTTACTCCGAGGTGCGCGGCTGTCTGAAACTCCAGTTTTTTTAGAAATCCGGATTTTCAAACCCCACAACCATGAGTTATAGAACTCTAATGAGAAAATTTTCTTGAGCAAAAATGTTTTTCATATGATTATAAACATGATGTGTAAGATTAAAAAGTTTTGATTTTTGAAAGATTAATAGAAATTGAATTTTTACAAAACTAGTTTGAATTTTGAAAAACCGTTTTCACTTTCAAACTTGAAAATATTTTGTCATCCAAATCAAATTAATTTTCAAAATGTTTTCAAAACTATATCTATATCACATATGTTCAAAATCTATATGCTCTTGAAAATTTAAGTGGGAGGTCTCCTTGTAGACAAGCCGAAAAATAAAAAGATGTGTAATCTCAAACTTTCAAGTGTTCGAGTGAATTGAAGTTCACACTTCCCTCACGCACTTTCCCGAAATAGAAAATAGGAAAAGATGGAGTATGTACCTTGTGCCTTTATGAACTAATACTACTCTGAACATGTCTATCTAGGATTCTCTTCTAGTTGTCCGCTCTGTCGCTCTCTAACTAGGAAATTTGTTTCCGAACTTAAAAGAGTCGATGAACCAACTCCAAAAACTAAGTGGGAGGGTTATGCTTGTTGTTTGTAACCCACGATCCCCAACACTAATGAAAAGTGCAAGTGTCGCCGGACTAAGAGTCACCCTCGTGGCCCTCTCTTAAATGAGAGTACTCAAGGGCGCTTTGCTCTGATCATTGCTCAATGAGCTACGTCCGAGAGTGAGACGATGATGGCAAGGCCTCCCCTTGGGGGATTGTTTTTCAAAGTTGACCTTTTGGACTAAGTGGTTGGTTACACACTTAGACTCAATCCCTAGTAATCCTCCCTCGAGGCCCTGCGAAAGGATGTGAGTGATCAAACCAATTTACAAGGTGGCTAGTCAGTGTTGATGTATTGACATCTTGGCTAAGCATTAATGTGTCATTTACTTATAAATGGAGATTTTTTGCGGCCTTCCCTCGAAGGAGTAAATTATCGTTTCGTTTATAACACCTTTGGATTTTATAAAGTCTTAAACAAACTTAAATCCTAAACCAAAGACTAATCATAAACTTGTTTCAACTTTTATAGGCAATATGTCTCCACACTCTCTCTCTTTCATTCTTTCCTCGAACAAACTCGAAAATGAAAACTACATAGATTCGAAACGTAACCTCGACATAATACCTACCGTTAACAAGCACAAATGGGTACTCACCACCTTGTGTCCTCCTCTGACGAATGATGATTTAACTCAAGAGGACAATGACGCCTTAGCGGCCTGGCTTCGATCTGATGAGATTGTGAGGTGCTATATGTTAGCATCAATGAACAATATGCTGAAAAAGCAACATCGTAACATCGAGACTGCCGCCGAAATGCTCTACAATCTCCTTGAGATGTTTGGAGGGCAAGGGCGTCAAACAAGGCAACAAGCAGTCCGACAGTTTATGAACTGTCACATGAAGGCTAGGACTCCTGTTGGAGACTTTATGATATTGATCATTAGTCATCTGAGTAAAATGGAAATCCTAGGATCTAAGATTGATGTGAAGAATATCATAGATATGATCTTAGATACTCTCCCCGCATCTCTTGATACCTCCATGATGAACTACTCCATAAACAAGCTAGAGTACACTGTTACCAAGCTTATGAAGGAACTTCACACTGCTGTAGGTCTCACTAAGAGAAAGAGGAATCAAGGAGAGGCACATGCTACTGAGCACAAAGCCTCCGCCTCTAGAACTGAGAAGGGACCTTACAAGGCCGATAAAAAGAACTGTCCTGCCTATCTCAAAGCAAAGGAACATAGTATTGTACTAGTTACCGAAGCATGCTTAGTAGCTGATAATGTATCAACGTGGATTCTTGACTCCGCTGCTACTAACCATATTTGTTGTTCCTTGAATGGTTTCAAGAAAACCAAAAGCTTAGAGGAAGGCGAGTTCTGTTTCAAATGGGGTGATGGGAGCCTGGTGTCTGCAAAGGCTGTGGGATCCGTGAAGCTGTCTTTTGAAGACCGCACTTTAAACTTGAATAATGTTTATTTTGTTCCTACCTTTGGGAAGAACTTAATATCCGTTGCTCGTCTTCGTGAGCAAGATTATTGTTTAAAGTTCATTAAGAATGGAATTCGTATTTCGTTTCCTGATAATTCTTTTGTCACTGATGCATGTATGAAGAATGCTCTTTTCTACATCTATCCCACTCAACCTTCTCTTTTAGACACCGAAATAGATAATGATCTAATTAGGGAGCCAAAGAGGATCAAACTTTCTGAATCCTCCGATCTAACAAAATCAACACACCTATGGCACTTAAGACTTGGTCATATCAGTCTAGAAAGGATTAAGAGACTTGTGAGGGATGGTCCACTCCAAGCCTCTGCAATAGGTTCACTACCTACTTGTGAATCCTGCATAGAAGGAAAAATGACTAAGCGACCTTTCTCTGATAAAGGTCGAAGAGCCACTGAGTTGCTGGAACTAATACATTCTGATGTATGTGGTCCGCTCAGCCAACAGGCACGTGGAGGATACGAATACTTCGTTACCGTCACTGATGATTACTCACGATATGGGTTTGTCTATTTGCTCAAACACAAATCTGAGACCTTTAACGTATTCAAGGTCTTTAGGGCTTTAGTGGAAAAGCAAACTGGCAAAGTGATCAAAACCCTTCGATCTGATCGAGGTGGTGAGTATATGTCTGGAGAGTTCGATGACTTTCTTAAAGAAGAAGGTATCGCTTCTCAGCTTACCGCACCTGGCACACCTCAACAAAACGGAGTGTCAGAGAGAAGAAACCGAACTCTTATGGAGATGGTTAGATCGATGATGAGTTACTCATCACTCCCGCTTTCTTTTTGGGGATATGCCCTCAAAACAGCCGCTTACATTCTGAACCAAGTTCCGTCTAAAACGGTTTCTGGTACTCCTTATGAAAGATGGACTGGCCGTAAAGTAAGTTTGGGCCACATCCGAATTTGGGGTTGCCCTGCACATGTGCTAAGGCAAAAGACTAGCAAGTTGGCTAGTAGGTCAGAATTATGCCTGTTTGTGGGATATCCAAAGGAAACCAAAGGTTTCATTTTCTATAGTCCCGAGGATGATAAGACTTTCGTTAGTACGAATGCTCGTTTCCTTGAGGAGGACTTCATGAAGGATGCGAAACCTAGAAGCAAAATTGTGCTTGAAGAAAAGTTGGGTGAGGAAGCTTCTACCTCATCTGTAAGAACTGTTCTTACCCCAACTGAAACATAACCTAACTCATCAGAATCTCGTCAAGTAGTACTTAGACGTAGTGGGAGGGCTACTCAAAAGCCTGACAGGTACATGTCTTATGGAGACTCTCTTGTAGCCGTCTCCGACATGGATGACCCTGTTTCCTATAGCCAAGCGATGGCTTGTTCTGAATCAAACCTTTGGCTTGACGCCATGAAAGTTGAAATGCACTCGATGTATGTCAACAAAGTCTGGAAACTTGTAGACCTTCCTGAAGGGATTAAACCCGTAGGGTGTAAGTGGATATACAAGAAGAAAAGGGGTCCTGATGGGAACGTCGAGACGTTCAAAGCACGACTTGTGGCAAAGGGTTATACCCAACAAGAAGGGATTGACTATGAAGAAACCTTCTCGCCAGTCGCGATGCTTAAATCCATCCGCATACTCCTATCCATAGCTGCAGCTCTCGACTATGAGATCTGGCAAATGGATGTCAAGACAGCCTTTCTGAATGGCAATCTTGACGAGCGCATTTACATGGCTCAACCAGACGGTTTCGTGGATAAAGGTCAAGAGACCAAGGTTTGTGAGTTGCTTAAATCCATTTATGGACTAAAGCAAGCATCTAGGTCATGGAATATTAGATTCGATGAAACTGTAAAGAGCTTCGGCTTTGAACAGTCAATAGATGAGCCTTGTGTTTACAAGTTAATACACGAAGGCAAAGTTGTGTTTCTGGTACTATATGTCGATGATATACTACTCATTGGTAATGACGTGGGTAAGTTATCTGAGGTTAAGGTCTGGCTGGCAAAGCAATTCGATATGAAGGATCTAGGAGAAGCCGCATACATTATGGGAATCCAAATCTTTCGAGATAGGAAAAACCGGACCCTGTCGCTCTCTCAAGCATCTTATATTGATAAGGTGATGGATCGCTTCTCGATGCAAGACTGCAAGAGGGGTCAAACACCCTTTAGGCATGGAGTTTCACTCTCTAAGGACCAGTCTCCCAAGACTGCACAAGAGATTGAAGACATGAGGAAGATTCCTTACGCCTCTGCCGTAGGAAGCCTCATGTATGCTATGCTTGGCACTAGACCTGATATATGTTTCGCCATTGGCGTAGTTAGCCGTTTCCAATCCAACCCTGGACCCGAGCACTGGATTGCTGTTAAGCATGTTCTTAAGTATCTTCGAAGAACTAGGAACTTGATGCTTACATACTCAGGTACTGACCTGACTATGACGGGATATACCGACTCCGATTTTCAAGCGGATAAGGATTCTAGGAAATCCACTTCGGGATCTGTGTTCATCCTAAATGGTGGAGCTGTTGTGTGGAGAAGTATTAAGCAATCTTGCAATGCTGACTCCACAATGGAAGCAGAATATGTGGCTGCTTGTGGAGCATCCAAAGAGGCTGTATGGCTTAGAAAATTCCTTAAGTATTTGGAAGTTGTTCCAAACGTCGACGAGCCCATGACCCTTTATTGTGATAATAGTGGGGCTGCCGCTAACTCAAAGGAACCTCGAAGCCATAAGCGCTCTAAGCATATAGAGAGGAAATACCATTTGATTCGAGAGATCGCGCTGCGCGGAGAAGTGGAGGTGAAGTAGATCTTTGGCAGATCCATTCACCAAGGCCCTAGCGAACAAGGTCTTCGACCAACATCGTGAGGGATTAGGCATGTAGGACTACTCACATCTTCTTTGAGTCAAGTGGGAGTTTGTTGTCAATGGTGCCCACAAGAAGAGTAGTAGTATCTATTTATGTACATTTGATGTCATATAGTCTTACGAAGACTCTTGCTTGTAATTGCTTATTCATTATTAATGAAGTTGAAACGTTCATTCATTCTTTCTTTGTTTGAAGCTTTATGATAAAACCTTAGTCTTTTAGTCCATAAACAAACTTAACAACTTACGAAGAGACAAATGTAGATTTGCATGAACAAACTCTTCGTAGTTTGCTTAAAACGATATATTCGCAATCTTAGGGTTAAAGGACTATTGACCTTAGTATGATTGTTAGAAGAATCTATGATGTTTGGTTATGAGGCATTGAGAGTTGGGGACTCTATAGTTCTTCTAGGTATCTTCCGAAGGTACTGAATTGACCAGTGCACTTCTAGAGACAATATAAGAACAAACCATTTAACCTCTTATGTCTCGAAGTCACTATGTATGAATTGCATCATGCTTACCTTAATCCTGAAATGAGACATGCCATTTCACACCTTAGTATTCTCATTTGAGAAAGACAAAGTTCGGACTCACTATGTGATTCCGAACAAGGCCTATTGGTGAAGTACTAAGTTGTGAGTCTGTCATGAGTAACTTTGTGAAGTTCTCATAGATATGGAATTCATGTACAAGATTGCTGAAATGCAATGTATGTCACCTCATGCTTTGTTCCTTGGAGTGTGAATAAATGAACTGGCCAGTGTCCAAATTGAGTGCTGACTCTTTTGGATGAAACAATGTGACTTGTTAGCTCCTCGTCAATACATTGTTTCTAACTTATTCACAAGCGACAAAGGAGTTGAGGAAATAATAGCTAGAAGGGTAAAATGGTAATTTAGTAAATCCCGACTAGTTGATGACATTCATGAAGGGTAAACATAGATAATATTCAGTGGATCTGCTCATCATAATTAGGTCAAATTCTTGAGTAGAAAACAAATTCATTTGAACCGAGAGATTTTCAGTGTCAGCTCTTTAGTGGAGTCAGTTGGCATTAAGCTAAACTTGGAAAAGGTTTGTGAACTTTTGAGTCCAAGTGTTTAGCTCAAGCTTTGTTCATTTGGGTCCATGAGGTCACTGTCACGAATCACATCGATAGGAATAGTTAAACTGGAAGCTAAGTCAAAACAATAACGAGACAGTTTTACGAAAATTGTCAAAAGGGTATTTTTGTCTTTTTGGACATAGGACGAAAAGAATGTCAATAAATTTGTTTTGACATTGTCATATGATGACAAATGAAATAAATATTACTCAGCCATATTAGTGTAATTGGGCTTTGAGGATTAATTTCATTTCATAGAATTTTACTTGAAAATTCTTAATGGGCTTTTCTTATGTTGTCATGAACAAATGAAGAAACATCTAGAAGCTCAAATTTCGTCCAACCCAAGGAAAATAAGGCTGAATTTCGTTCATGCCATAGTGGGAAAGAGAGTTTATTTTGTGCATTGATGTATGAAGATACTTGCCAAAAGAAAAAGGGGAAACAAATTTCCTTAAGAAGGAAAGTGCATTTTCGGCCAACTAAGAGGAAATCAAATGAGGAAACAAATCCTAAGCCTTCATGAGGCATGTTGGACGTGCAAGGCAATAGTAAAAGAGGAAACTACCTTTTGAAGGTAATCCTCCTCCTATAAATAGGAGCCTCATTCCTCACATTTCATTCATCCAAGTTTAAGAGATTTGAGAGACTCTCTCTCTAGAACTTGGCCGAAAATCCTCTCTCTCTCTCTCTAGTTTATTTTTTATATTTTCTTGTCTTGGCACCTAGGTCCTCACTCGACCTAGTGTTTAGCTCTGCGACTTCGAGACTCGTTCTTAAGTCGTAGCGTTTAAAAGTGCCCACTCACTGATTCCTTCTTTTCGAGTGATTTAGTGATAGAAACTTTCGTGGTTGCTCGAGGTGCCGAGGAAAGGAAGAGAGACGTGCTGCGAGGGGAGACGAGCGTTGCAAACTTTCCAAAAGCTTCTTCAAAGTTCAAGCTTCAAGAAAGGTTAGTAAACTCTTAGCTCATATTGGTTTTTAATTACATGTACTTGCTTCTTTGTCTAGGTTAGTAAAAACTGTTTTTACTTGAAAAGAAAATTTTAAAAATTCCGCCGCTTTCCGAAGCGTTTAATCTTTTTCTTAAACCCTAGATCAATTCCAACAAACTCAACTCGAGGAGTTATGTGTAGAGTCGGCACGAGGACCTATCGGTCAACTCGTGGACTAGAAACTCAACTCGAGGAGTTGTGTGTCGAGTCGGCACGAGGACCTATAGGCCAACTCGTGGACATGAATCTCAACTCGAGGAGCGACCTCAACTCGAGGAGTTGTGTGTAGAGTTGGCACGAGGACTTATTAGTCGACTCGTGGACTCGGAACTCAACTCGAGGAAGGAACTCAACTTGAGCAGTTGTGTGTAGAGTCGGCACGAGGACTTATTAGTCGACTCGTGGACTCGGAACTCAACTCGAGGAGTGAATTCAACTCTAGGAGTAATGTGAAGAGTCGACGTGAAGAATTATCAGTCGACTCGTGGACTCGGAACTCAACTCGAGGAGTTAACTCAACTCAAGGAGTCATGTGTAGAGTCGGCACGGGAGTCATCAGTCGATCCGTGGACTCGTAACTCAACTCGAGGAGTAAACTCAACTCAAGGAGTCATGTATTGAGTCGGCACGATGATCTATCGGTCAACTCATGGACTCGGAACTCAACTCGAGGTGTTGTGTATAGAATCGGCACGATGACTTATTAGTCAACTCGTCAACTCGAAATTCAACTCGAGGAGTGAATTCAACTGGAGGAATAATATGAAGAGTCGACACGAGGACTTATCAGTCGACTCGTGGACTTGAAACTCAACTCGAGGAGTGAACTCAACTCGAGGAGTCATGTGTTGAGTCGGCACAAGGAGTCATCAGTCGACCCGTGGACTCGGAACTCAACTCGAGGACTTATGTGTAGACTCGGCACGAGGACTTATTAGCCGACTCGTGGACTCGGAACTCAACTCGAGGAGTCATGTGTAGAGTCGGCACGGGGAGTCATCAGTCAACCCGTGGACTCGGAACTCAACTCGAGGAGTGGTGTATGCAGTCAGCACGAGGACCTATCGATCAACTCGTGGAGTCAGGACTCAACTCGAGGAGTGA
This sequence comes from Urtica dioica subsp. dioica, assembly GCF_054948205.1. Taxonomy (NCBI): domain Eukaryota; kingdom Viridiplantae; phylum Streptophyta; class Magnoliopsida; order Rosales; family Urticaceae; genus Urtica; species Urtica dioica. The sequence goes on from NC_142758.1 coordinate 30,302,185, forward strand.
ACTCAACTTGAGGAGTTATGTATTGAGTCGGCACGGGGACCTATTAATCAACTCGTGGACTCGAAACTCAACTCGAGGAAAGACCTCAACTCGAGGAGTTATGTGTTGAGTTGGCACGAGGACCTATCGGTCAACTCGTGGACTCGAAACTCAACTCGAGGAGGGACCTCAACTCGAGGAGGTTTGTGTAGAGTCGGCACGAGGACTTATTAGTCGACTCGTGGAGTAGGAACTCAACTCGAGGAGTTATGTTTAGAATCGGCATGAGCACTTATTAGTCGACTCGTGGACTCGAAACTTAAGTCGAGGTTTGAATTCAACTCGAGGAGTAATGTGAAGAGTCGACACGAGGACTTATCAGTCGACTCGTGGACTCGGAACTCAACTCGAGGACTCATGTGTAGAGTCAGCACGGGGAGTCATCACTCGAGCAATGGACTCGGAACTCAACTCGAGGAGTGAACTCAACTCGAGGAGTTATGTATTGAGTCGGCACGAGGAGCTATCGGTCAACTCGTGGACTCGAAACTCAACTCGAGGAGAGACCTCAACTCAAGGAGTTGTGTGTAGAGTCGGCACGAGGACTTATTAGTCGACTCGTGGACTCGGAACTCAACTCTAGGAGGGAACTCAACTCGAGGAGTTATGGGTAGAGTCGGCACGAGGACCTATCAGTCAACTCGTGGACTAGAAACTCAACTCGAGGAGCGACCTCAACTCGAGGAGTTGTGTGTTGAGTCGGCACGAGGACCTATCGGCCAACTCGTGGACTCGAAACTCAACTCGAGGAGCGACCTCAACTCGAGGAGTTGTGTGTAGAGTCGGCACGAGGACTTATTAGTCGACTCATGGACTCGGAACTCAACTCGAGGAAAGAACTCAACTCGAGGAGTTGTGTGTAGAGTCAGCACGAGGACTTATTAGTCGACTCGTGGACTCGGAACTCAACTCGAGGAGTGAATTCAACTCGAGGAGTAATGTGAAGAGTCGACACGAAGAATTATCAGTCGACTCGTGGACTTGGAACTCAACTAGAGGAGTTAACTCAACTCAAGGAGTCATGTGTAGAGTCGGCACGGGGAGTCATCAATCGATCCGTGGACTCGGAACTCAACTCGAGGAGCGAACTCAACTCGAGGAGTGGTGTATGGAGTCGGCACGAGGACCTATCGGTCAACTCGTGGACTCAGGACTAAACTCGAGGAGTGAACTCAACTTGAGGAGTTATGTATTGAGTCGGCACGAGGACCTATCACCCAACTCGTGGACTCGAAACTCAACTCGAGGAGCGACCTCAACTCGAGGAGTTGTGTGTTGAGTCGGCACGAGGACCTATCACCCAACTCGTGGACTCGAAACTCAACTCGAGGAGCGACCTCAACTCGAGGAGTTGTGTGTTGAGTCGGCACGAGGACCTATCACCCAACTCGTGGACTCGAAACTCAACTCGAGGAGCGACCTCATCTCGAGGAGTTGTGTGTTGAGTCGGCACGAGGACCTATCACCCAACTCGTGGACTCGAAACTCAACTCGAGGAGCGACCTCAACTCGAGGAGTTGTGTGTTGAGTCGACTCGTGGACTCTGAACTCAACTTGAGGAGTTATGTTTAGAGTCAGCATGAGGTCTTATTAGTCGACTCGTGGATTCCGAACTTAACTAGCGGAGTGAATTCAACTCGAGGAGTAGTGTGAAGAGTCGGCACGAGGACTTATCAGTCGACCCGTGGACTCGGAACTCAACTCGAGGAGTCATGTTTAGAGTCGGCACGGGGAGTCATCACTCGACCCATGGACTCGGAACTCAACTCGAGGAGTGAATTCAACTCGAGGAGTTACGTATTGAGTCGGCATGAGGATCTATTGGTCAACTCAGGGACTCAGAACTCAACTCGAGGAGTGAAATCAACTCGAGGAGTTATGTATTGAGTCGGCACGAGGACCTATGAGTCAACTCGTGGACTCAAAACTCAACTCGAGGAGCGACCTCAACTGCATGAGTTATGTGTAGAGTCGGCACGAGGACTTATTAGTCAACTCGTGGACTCGGAACTCAACTCTAGGAGGGAACTCAACTCGAGGAGTTACGTGTAGACTCGGCACGAGGACTTATTAGTCGACTCATGGACTCGGAACTCAACTCGATAAACTGAATTCAACTTGAGGAGTAATGTGAAGAGTCGACACGAAGACTTATCAATCGACTCGTGGACTCGGAACTCAACTCGAGGAGTCATGTGTAGAGTCGGCACGGGGAGTCATCAGTCGACCCATGGACTCGTAACTCAACTCGAGTAGTGAACTTAACTCGAGGAGTCATGTATTGAGTCGGCACGAGGACCTATCGGTCAACTCATGGACTCGGAACTCAACTTGAGGAGGAACTCAACTCGAGGAGTTGTGTGTAGAGTCGGAACGAGGACTTATTAGTCGACTCGTGGACTCGGAACTCAACTCTAGGAGGGAAGTCAACTCGAGGAGTTAAGCGTAGAGTCGGCACGAGGACCTATCGGTCAACTCGTGGACTAGAAACTGAACTCGAGGAGCGACCTCAACTCGAGGAGTTGTGTGTTGAGTCAGCACGAGGACCTATCGGCCAACTTGTTGACTCGAAACTCAACTCGAGGAGCGACCACAACTCGACGAGTTGTGTGTAGAGTCGGCACGGGGAGTCATCAGTCGACCCGTGGACTCGGAACTCAACTCGAGGAGTGAACCCAACTCGAGGAGTGAACTCAACTCGATGAGTGGTGTTTGGGATCGGCACGAGGACCTATCGGTCAACTCGTGGAGTCAGGACTCAACTAGAGCAGTGAACTCAACTTGAGGAGTTATGTTTTGAGTCGGTACGAGTACCTATCTGTCAACTCGTGGACTCGAAACACAACTCGAGGAGAGACCTCAACTCGAGGAGTTATGTGTTGAGTCGGCACGAGGACCTATCGGTCAACTCGTGGACTCGAAACTCAACTCGAGGAGCGACCTCAAATGCATGAGTTGTGTGTAGAGTCGGCACGAGGACTTATTAGTCAACTCATGGACTCGGAACTCAACTCTAGGAGGGAACTCAACTCGAGGAGTTACGTGTATACTCGGCATGAGGACTTATTAGTCGACTCGTGGACTCAGAACTCAACTCGAGGAGTTATGTTTAGAGTCGGCATGAGGACTTATTAGTCGACTCGTGGACTCGGAACTTAAGTCGAGGAGTGAATTCAACTCGAGGAGTAATGTGAAGAGTCGACACGAGGACTTATCAGTCGACTCGTAGACTCGGAACTCAACTCGAGGAGTCATGTGTAGAGTCGGCACGGGGAGTCATCACTCGAGCCATGGACTCGGAACTCAACTCGAGGAGTCACGTATTGAGTCGGCACGAGGACCTATTGGTCAACTCATGGACTCGGGACTCAACTGGAGCAGTGAACTAAACTCGAGGAGTTATGTATTGAGTCGGCACGAGGACCTATCGGTCCACTCGTGGACTCGAAACACAACTCGAGGAGCGACCTCAACTCAAGGACTTTTGTGTAGAGTCGGCACGAGGACTTTTTAGTCGACTCATGGACTCGGAACTCAACTCTAAGAGGGAACTCAACTCGAGGAGTTATGTGTAGAGTCGGCACGAGGACCTATCGGTCAACTCGTGGACTAGAAACTCAACTCGAGGAGCGACCTCAACTCGAGGAGTTGTGTGTTGAGTCGGCACGAGGACCTATCGGCCAACTCGTGGTCATGAATCTCAACTCGAGGAGCGACCTCAACTCGAGGAGTTGTGTGTAGAGTTGGCACGAGGACTTATTAGTCGACTCGTGGACTCGGAACTCAACTCGAGGAAGGAACTCAACTCGAGGAGTTGTGTGTAGAGTCGGCACGAGGACTTATTAGTCGACTCGTTGACTCGGAACTCAACTCGAGGAGTGAATTCAACTCGAGGAGTAATGTGAAGAGTCGACACGAAGAATTATCAGTCGACTCGTGGACTCGGAACTCAACTCGAGGAGTTAACTCAACTCAAGGAGTCATGTGTAGAGTCGGCACGGGAGTCATCAGTCGATCCGTTGACTCGGAACTCAACTCGAGGAGTAAACTCAACTCAAGGAGTCATGTATTGAGTCGGCACGATGATCTATCGGTCAACTCATGGACTCGGAACTCAACTCGAGGAGTTGTGTGTAGAGTCGGCATGATGACTTATTAGTCAACTCGTCAACTCGAAATTCAACTCGAGGAGTGAATTCAACTGGAGGAATAATATGAAGAGTCGACACGAGGACTTATCAGTCGACTCGTGGACTTGAAACTCAACTCGAGGAGTGAACTCAACTCGAGGAGTCATGTGTAGAGTCGGCACGAGGAGTCATCAGTCGACCCATGGAATCGGAACTCAACTCGAGGACTTATGTGTAGAGTCGGCACGAGGACTTATTAGCCGACTCGTGGACTCGGAACTCAACTCGAGGAGTCATGTGTAGAGTCGGCACGGGGAGTCATCAGTCAACCCGTGGACTCGAAACTCAACTCGAGGAGTGGTGTCTGCAGTCGGCACGAGGACCTATCGGTCAACTCGTGGAGTCAGGACTCAACTCGAGGAGTGAACTCAACTTGAGGAGTTATGTATTGAGTCAGCACGGGGACCTATCAGTCAACTCGTGGACTCGAAACTCAACTCGAGGAAAGACCTCAACAAGAGGAGTTATGTGTTGAGTTGGCACGAGGACCTATCGGTCAACTCGTGGACTCGAAACTTAACTCGAGGAGCGACCTCAACTCGAGGAGTTGTGTGTAGAGTCGGCACGAGGACTTATTAGTTGACTCGTGGACTCGGAACTCAACTCGAGGAGTTATGTTTAGAGTCGGCATGAGCACTTATTAGTCGACTCGTGGACTCGAAACTTAAGTCGAGGTTTGAATTCAACTCGAGGAGTAATGTGAAGAGTCGACATGAGGACTTATCAGTCGACTCGTGGACTCGGAACTCAACTCGAGGACTCATGTGTAGAGTCAGCACGGGGAGTCATCACTCGAGCCATGGACTCGGAACTCAACTCGAGGAGTGAACTCAACTCGAGGAGTTATGTATTGAATCGGACGAGGACCTACCGGTCAACTCGTGGACTCGAAACTCAACTCGAGGAGTGACCTCAACTCAAGGAGTTGTGTGTAGAGTCAGAACGAGGACTTATTAGTCGACTCGTCGACTCGGAACTCAACTCTAGGAGGGAACTCAACTCGAGGAGTTATGTGTAGAGTCGGCATGAGGACCTATCGGTCAACTCGTGGACTAGAAACTCAACTCGAGGAGCGACCTCAACTCGAGGAGTTGTGTGTTGAGTCGGCACGAGGACCTATCGGCCAACTCGTGGACTCGAAACTCAACTCGAGGAGGGACCTCAACTCGAGGAGTTGTGTGTAGAGTCGGCACAAGGACTTATTAGTCGACTCGTGGACTCGGAACTCAACTCGAGAAGGAATTCAACTCGAGGAGTTGTGTGTAGAGTCAGCACGAGGACTTATTAGTCGACTCGTGGACTCTGAACTCAACTCGAGGAGTGAATTCAACTCGATGAGTAATGTGAAGAGTCGACACGAAGAATTATCAGTCGACTCGTGGACTTGGAACTCAACTCGAGGAGTTAACTCAACTCAAGGAGTCATGTGTAGAGGCGGCACGGGGAGTCATCAATCGATCCGTGGACTCGGAACTCAACTCGAGGAGTGAACTCAACTCGAGGAGTGGTGTATGGAGTCGGCACGAGGACCTATCGGTCAACTCGTGGAATCAGGACTCAACTCGAGTAGTGAACTCAACTTGAGGAGTTATGTATTGAGTCGGCACGAGGACCTATCGGTCAACTCGTGGACTCGAAACTCAACTCGAGGAGCGACCTCAACTCGAGGAGTTGTGTGTTGAGTCGGCACAAGGACCTATCACCCAACTCGTGGACTCGAAACTCAACTCGAGGAGCGACCTCAACTCGAGGAGTTGTGTGTAGAGTCGACTCGTGGACTCTGAACTCAACTCAAGGAGCGACCTCAACTCGAGGAGTTGTGTGTAGAGTTGGCACGAGGACTTATTAGTCGACTCGTGGACTCAGAACTCAACTCGAGGAAGGAACTCAACTCGAGGAGTTGTGTGTAGAGTCGGCATGAGGACTTATTAGTCGACTCGTGGACTCGGAACTCAACTGAGGAGTGAATTCAACTCGAGGAGTAATGTGAAGAGTCGACACGAAGAATTATCAGTCGACTCGTGGACTCGGAACTCAACTCGAGGAGTTAACTCAACTCAAGGAGTCATGTGTAGAGTCGGCACGGGTGTCATCAGTCGATCCGTGGACTCGGAACTCAACTCGAGGAGTAAACTCAACTCAAGGAGTCATGTATTGAGTCGGCACGATGATCTATCGGTCAACTCATGGACTCGGAACTCAACTCGAGGAGTTGTGTGTAGAGTCGGCATGATGACTTATTAGTTAACTCGTCAACTCGAAATTCAACTCGAGGAGTGAATTCAACTGGAGGAATAATATGAAGAGTCGACACGAGGACTTATCAGTCGACTCGTGGACTTGAAACTCAACTCGAGGAGTGAACTCAACTCAAGGAGTCATGTGTAGAGTCGGCACGAGGAGTCATCAGTCGACCCGTGGACTCGGAACTCAACTCGAGGACTTATGTGTAGAGTCGGCACGAGGACTTATTAGCCGACTCGTGGACTCGGAACTCAACTCGAGGAGTCATGTGTAGAGTCGGCACGGGGAGTCATCAGTCAACCCGTGGACTCGGAACTCAACTCGAGGAGTGGTGTATGCAGTCGGCACGAGGACCTATCGGTCAACTCGTGGAGTCAGGACTCAACTCGAGGAGTGAACTCAACTTGAGGAGTTATGTATTGAGTCGGCACGGGGACCTATCAGTCAACTCGTGGACTCGAAACTCAACTCGAGGAAAGACCTCAACTCGAGGAGTTATGTGTTGAGTTGGCAGGAGGACCTATCGGTCAATTCGTGGACTCGAAACTCAACTCGAGGAGCGACCTCAAGTCGAGGAGCGACCTCAAGTCGAGGAGCGACCTCAAGTCGAGGAGTTGTGTGTAGAGTCGGCACGAGGACTTATTGGTCGACTCGTGGACTCGAAACTCAACTCGAGGAGTAATGTTTAGAGTCGGCATGAGCACTTATTAGTCGACTCGTGGACTCGAAACTTAAGTCGAGGTTTGAATTCAACTCGAGGAGTAATGTGAAGAGTCGACACGTTGACTTATCAGTCGACTCGTGGACTCGGAACTCAACTCAAGGACTCATGTGTAGAGTCAGCACGGGGAGTCATCACTCGAGCCATGGACTCGGAACTCAACTCGAGGAGTGAACTCAACTCGAGGAGTTATGTATTGAGTCGGCACGAGGACCTATCGGTCAACTCGTGGACTCGAAACTCAACTCGAGGAGCGACCTCAACTCAAGGAGTTGTGTGTAGAGTCGGAACGAGGACTTATTAGTCGACTCGTCGACTCGGAACTCAACTCTAGGAGGGAACTCAACTCGAGGAGTTATGTGTAGAGTCGGCACGAGGACCTATCGGTCAACTCGTGGACTAGAAACTCAACTCGAGGAGCGACCTCAACTCGAGGAGTTATGTGTTGAGTCGGCACGAGGACCTATCGGCCAACTCGTGGACTCGAAACTCAACTCGAGGAGGGATCTCAACTCGAGGAGTTGTGTGTAGAGTCGGCACGAGGACTTATTAGTCGACTCGTGAACTCGGAACTCAACTCGAGGAGTGAATTCAACTCGAGGAGTAATGTGAAGAGTCGACACGAAGAATTATCAGTCGACTCGTGGACTTGGAACTCAACTCGAGGAGTTAACTCAACTCAAGGAGTCATGTGTAGAGGCGGCACGGGGAGTCATCAATCGATCCGTGGACTCGGAACTCAACTCGAGGAGTGAACTCAACTCGAGGAGTGGTGTATGGAGTCGGCACGAGGACCTATCGGTCAACTCGTGGACTCAGGACTCAACTCGAGGAGTGAACTCAACTTGAGGGGTTATGTATTGAGTCGGCACGAGGACCTATCGGTCAACTCGTGGACTCGCAACTCAACTCGAGGAGCGACCTCAACTCGAGGAGTTGTGTGTTGAGTCGGCACGAGGACCTATCACCCAACTCGTGGACTCGAAACTCAACTCGAGGAGCGACCTCAACTCGAGGAGTTGTGTGTTGAGTCGGCACGAGGACCTATCACCCAACTCGTGGACTCGAAACTCAACTCGAGGAGCGACCTCAACTCGAGGAGTTGTGTGTTGAGTCGACTCGTGGACTCTGAACTCAACTCGAGGAGTTATGTTTAGAGTCAGCATGAGGTCTTATTAGTCGACTCGTGGATTTGGAACTTAACTCGAGGAGTGAATTCAACTCGAGGAGTAGTGTGAAGAGTCGGCACGAGGACTTATCAGTCGACTGGTGGACTCGGAACTCAACTCGAGGAGTCATGTTTAGAGTCGGCACGGGGAGTCATCACTCGACCCATGGACTCGGAACTCAACTCGAGGAGTGAATTCAACTCGAGGAGTTACGTATTGAGTCGGCACGAGGACCTATTGGTCAACTCATGGACTCGGAACTCAACTCGAGGAGTGAAATCAACTCGAGGAGTTATGTATTGAGTCGGCACGAGGACCTACCGGTCAACTCGTGGACTCGAAACTCAACTCGAGGAGCGACCTCAATGTTGGAATCGATCTAGGGTTTAAGATAAAGTTTAACGCTTCGTTAAGCGGCGGAATTTTAAAAATTTTCTTTTTAAGTAAAACTAGTTTTTACTAACCTAGACAAGAGCATGTACATGTAAATAAAAACTAATATGAGCTATTAAAGTTACTAACCTTTCTTGAAGCTTGAACCTTGTAGAAGCTTTTGGAAAGTTGCAACGCTCGTCTCCCCTCGCAGCACGTCTCTCTTTCTTTCCTCGGCACCTCGAGCAACCACGAAAGTTTCTATCACAAAATCACTCGAAAAGAAGGAATCAGTGAGTGGGCACTTTTAAACACTACGACTTAAGAACAAGTCTCGAAGTCGTAGAGCTAAACACTAGGTCGAGTGAGGACCTAGGTGCCAAGACAAGAAAAATCGAAAATATAAACTAGAGAGAGAGAGAGGAAGGGGCGGCCAAGTCTAGAGAGAGAAGCTCTCAATCTCTAAAACTTTTGATGAATTGAAAATGAGAAGAATGAGGCTCCTATTTATAGGAGAGATCTCACCTTCAATAAGGTAGTTTCCTCTTCTATAAAATGAGCCAATTTACTCTTTCTTTTCCTTGAGAAGCTCGTCCAAAATAGACTTCATTAAGTCTTGGAATAGTTTCCTATTTTGTTCCATGCCTTGCCTTGTCTCTCTCTTGGCCGAATTCCATATAGCATCCTCATGCAAATTTGTTTCCTCTTTTTCTTTTGGCAAGTATCTTGATACATTTATGCACAAAATATTCTCTCTTGGTTGGGTATGTTGGGCGCCTATGTCCTTCTAGAATGGGCTTCTAGAAGCTTTTCCATTTGTTCATGACAACATGAAAAAGGCCCAATAAGAATTTTCAATAAAATTCTTATGAAATGAAATTAATTCACAAGGCCCAATGATCAAGTCATGGCCGAGTGAAACATGTCATAAAATGACCTTGTCAAAAATTTATTGACATTCATTTCATCGTTTGTCTCAAAAGACAAAAATACCCTTTTCACTATTTTCGTTCTTGTTTTGACTTAGCTTCCAGTTTAACTATTCCTATCGATGTGATTCGTGACAGTGACCTCATGGACCGAAATGAACAAAGCTTTAGCTAAACACTTGGACTCAAAAGTTCACAAACCTTTTCCAAGTTTAGCTTAATGCCAACTGACTCCACTAAAGAGCTGACACTGAATATCTCTTGGTTCAAATGAATTTATTTTCTACTCAAGAATTCGACCTAATTATGATGAGCGGATCCACTGAATATTATCTACGTTTACCCTTCATGAATGTCATCATCTAGTCGGGATTTACTAAATTACCATTTTACCCTTCTAGCTGTTATTTCCTCAACTCCTTTGCCGCTTGTGAATAAGTTAGAAACAATGTATTGACGAGGAGCTAACAAGTCACATTGTTTCATCCAAAAGAGTCAGGACTCAATTTGGACACTGGCCAGTTCATTTATTCACACTCCAAGGAACAAAGCATGAGGTGACATACATTGCATTTCAGCAATCTTGTACATGAATTCCATATCTATGAGAACTTCACAAAGTTACTCATGACAGACTCACAACTTAGTACTTCACCAATAGGCCTTGTTCGGAATCACATAGTGAGTCCGAACTTTGACTTTCTCAAATGAGAATACTAAGGTGTGAAATGGCATGTCTCATTTAAGGATTAAGGTAAGCATGATGCAATTCATACATAGTGACTTCGAGACATAAGAGGTTAAATGGTTTGTTCTTATATTGTCTCTTGAAGTGCACTGGTCAATTCAGTATCTTCGGAAGATACTTAGAAGAACTATAGAGTCCCAAACTCTCAATGCCTCATAACCAGACATCATAGATTCTTCTAACAATCATACTGAGGTCAATAGTCCTTTGACCCTAAGATTGCGAATATATCGTTTTAAGCAAACTACGAAGAGTTTGTTCATGCAAATCTACATTTGTCTCTTCGTAAGTTGTTAAGTTTGTTTATGGACTAAAAGACTATGGTTTTATCATAAAGCTTCAGACAAGGAAGATTGAATGAACGTTTCAACTTTATTAATGAATGAATAGGCAATTACAAGCAAGAGTCTTCATGAGACTTTATTACATCAAATGTTCAAAATAAAGACTACGACTCTTCTTGTGGGCACCATTGACAACAAACTCCCACTTGACTCAAAGAAGGTGTGTGTAGTCCTTCATGCCTAATCCCTCACGATGTTGGTCGAAGACCTTGTTCGCTAGGGCCTTGGTGAATAGATCTGCGAGGTTGTCCACCGTTGAGATCTTCTTCACTTCCACGTCTCCGCGCTGCACGATCTCTCGAATCAAATGGTATTTCCTCTCAATATGCTTAGAGCGCTTTTGGCTTCTAGGTTCCTTTGAGTTAGCGACAGCCCCACTATTATCACAATAAAGGGTCATGGGCTCGTCGACGTTTGGAACAATTTCCAAATACTTAAGGAACTTTCTAAGCCATACAGCCTCTTTGGACGCTTCACAAGCAGCCACATATTCTGCTTCCATTGTGGAGTCAGCAATGCAAGATTGCTTAATACTTCTCCACACAACAGCTCCACCATTAAGGATGAACACAGATCCCGAAGTGGATTTCCTGGAATCCTTATCCGCTTGAAAATCGGAGTCGGTATATCCAGTCATAGTCAGGTCAGTACCTGAGTATGTAAGCATCAAGTTCCTAGTTCTTCGAAGATACTTAAGAACATGCTTAACAGCAATCCAGTGCTCGGGTCCATGGTTGGATTGGAAACGGCTAACTACGCCAACGGCGAAACAGATGTCAGGTCTAGTGCAAAGCATAGCATACATAAGGCTTCCTACGGCAGAGGCGTAAGGAATTTTCCTCATGTCTTCAATCTCTTGTGCAGTCTTGGGAGACTGGTCCTTAGAGAGTGAAACTCCATGCCTAAAGGGTGTTTGACCCCTCTTGCAGTCTTGCATCGAGAAGCGATCCATCACCTTATCAATATAAGATGCTTGAGAGAGCGACAGGGTCCGGTTTTTCCTATCTCGAAAGATTTGGATCCCCAGAATGTACGCGGCTTCTCCTAGATCCTTCATATCGAATTGCTTTGCTAGCCAGACCTTAACCTCAGATAACTTACCCACGTCATTACCAATGAGTAGTATATCATCGACATATAGTACCAGAAACACAACTTTGCCTTCGTGTATTAACTTGTAAACACAAGGCTCATCAATTGACTGTTCAAAGCCGAAGCTCTTTACAGTTTCATCGAATCTAATATTCCATGACCTAGATGCTTGCTTTAGTCCATAAATGGATTTAAGCAACTCACAAACCTTGGTCTCTTGACCTTTATCCACGAAACCGTCTGGTTGAGCCATGTAAATGCGCTCGTCAAGATTGCCATTCAGAAAGGCTGTCTTGACATCCATTTGCCAGATCTCATAGTCGAGAGCTGCAGCTATGGATAGGAGTATGCGGATGGATTTAAGCATCGCGACTGGCGAGAAGGTTTCTTCATAGTCAATCCCTTCTTGTTGGGTATAACCCTTTGCCACAAGTCGTGCTTTGAACGTCTCGACGTTCCCATCAGGACCCCTTTTCTTCTTGTATATCCACTTACACCCTACGGGTTTAATCCCTTCAGGAAGGTCTACAAGTTTCCAGACTTTGTTAACATACATCGAGTGCATTTCAACTTTCATGGCGTCAAGCCAAAGGTTTGATTCAGAACAAGCCATCGCTTGGCTATAGGAAACAGGGTCATCCATGTCGGAGACGGCTACAAGAGAGTCTCCATAAGACATGTACCTGTCAGGCTTTTGAGTAGCCCTCCCACTACGTCTAAGTACTACTTGACGAGATTCTGATGAGTTAGGTTGTGTTTCAGTTGGGGTAAGAACAGTTCTTACAGATGAGGTAGAAGCTTCCTCACCCAACTTTTCTTCAAGCACAATTTTGCTTCTAGGTTTCGCATCCTTCATAAAGTCCTCCTCAAGGAAACGAGCATTCGTGCTAACAAAAGTCTTATCGCCCTCGGGACTATAGAAAGTAAAACCTTTGGTTTCCTTCGGATATCCTACAAACAGGCACAATTCTGACCTACTAGCCAACTTGCTAGTCTTTTGCCTCAGCACGTGTGCAGGGCAACCCCAAATTCGGATGCGGCCAAGATTCACTTTACGGCCAGTCCATCGTTCATAAGGAGTACCAGGAACCGTTTTGGACGGAACTTGGTTCAGAATGTAGGCGGCTGTTTCGAGGGCATATCCCCAAAAGGAAAGCGGGAGTGATGAGTAACTCATCATTGATCTAACCATCTCCATAAGAGTTCGGTTTCTTCTCTCTGACACTCCGTTTTGTTGAGGTGTGCCAGGTGCGGTAAGCTGAGAAGCGATACCTTCTTCTTTAAGAAAGTCATCGAACTCTCCAGACATATACTCACCACCTCGATCAGATCGAAGGGTTTTGATCACTTTGCCAGTTTGCTTTTCCACTAAAGCCCTAAAGACCTTAAATACGTTAAAGGTCTCGGATTTGTGTTTAAGCAAATAGACAAACCCATATCTTGAGTAATCATCAGTGAGGGTAACGAAGTATTCGTATCCTCCACGTGCCTGTTGGTTGAGCGGACCACATACATCAGAATGTATTAGTTCCAGCAACACAGTGGCTCTTCGACCCTTATCGGAGAAAGGTCGCTTAGTCATTTTTCCTTCTATGCAGGATTCACAAGTAGGTAGTGAACCTATTGCAGAGGCTTGGAGTGGACCATCCCTCACAAGTCTCTTAATCCTATCTAGACTGATATGACCAAGTCTTAAGTGCCAGAGGTATGTTGATTTTGTTAGATCGGAGGATTCAGAAAGTTTGATCCTCTTTGGCTCCCTAATTAGATCGTTATCTATTTCGGTGTCTAAAAGAGAAGGTTGAGTGGGATAGATGTAAAAAAGACCATTCTTCATACATGCATCAGTGACGAAAGAATTAGAAAAAGAAATACGAATTCCATTCTTTATAAACTTTAAATAATAATCTTGCTCGAAAAGTTGAGCAACAGATACTAGGTTTTTCCCAAAGGAAGGAACATAATAAACATTATTCAAATTTAAAGATCGATCTTCAAAAGATAGCGTCACGGATCCCACAGCCTTCGCAGACACCACGCTCTCATCACCCCACTTGAAGCAGAAGTCGCCATCCTCTAAGCTTTTGCTTTTCCTAAAACCAGTCAAGGAGCAGCAAATATGGTTAGTAGCAGCGGAGTCAATAATCCACGATGATACATTATCAGCTACTAAACAGGCTTTAGTAACAAGTACAATACCTTTTGCTTTGGTTTTGAGGTAGGCAGGACAGTTCTTACGCCAGTGACCAGGCTCGTTGCAGTGGTGGCACTTGTCGTTAGACTTGTCCACCTTTGGAGCCTTTGGCGCCTTCTTCTTCGTTTGAACCTTAGGTTGGTTCTTCTTCTCGGCATTGCAAGGTCTCTTCTTAGATCCAGAGGTGGAGGCAGTAGCATGTACTTCTCCTTGAGCCCTCTTTTTCTTAGTCAGTGCCTCAGCGGTTTGAAGTTCCTTCATGAGCTCGGTAACAGTGTACTCTAGCTTGTTCATGGAATAATTCAACTTGAAGGTATCAAAGGTTTCGGGGAGAGTTTCCAAGATCATATCTATTTTAGTTTCCCCATCAATCTCAGATCCAAGAATCTCCATCTCATTGAGATAGCTAATGATCAGCATCATATGATCTCTAACGGGAGTTCCAGCCTTCATACGACAGTTCATGAATTGTCGGACCGCTTGTTGCCTAGCTTGACGTCCTTTCCCTCCAAACATCTCATGGAGATTGTAGAGCATATCGGTGGCAGTTTCATAATCACGATGTTGTTGTTGCAACACATTGTTCATCGATGCCAAAATGTAGCATCTCGCAATCTCATCGGATCGAAGCCAGGCCGCCAGGACGTCTTTCTCCTCTTGCGTCGAATCATCATTCGTTTGAGGACAGGGGGTGGTGAGAACCCATTTGTGCTTGTCGACAGTAAGGACTATGTCGAGGTTACGTTTCCAGTCGACGTAATTGTCGCCTTCGAGTTTATTCGAGGAAAGAATTGTAGAGAGAAGGTTGAGAGACATATTGCCTATAAAAGTTGAAACAAGTTTATGATTAGTCTTTGGTTTAGGATTTAAGTTTCATTAAGACTTTTGTTAAACCCAAAGGTGTTATAAACCAAACGATAATTTACTCCCTCAAGAGAAGGCCGCAAAAAATATCCATTTATAAGTAAATGACACATCATTAATGCTAAGCCAAGATGTCAATACATCTATTTTGACTAGCCACCTTGTAAATTGGTTTGATCACTCACATCCTTTCGCAGAGCCTCAAGGGAGGATACTAGGGATTGAGCCTAAGCGTGCAACCAACCACTTAGTCCAAAAGATCAGCTTTGAAAAACAATCTCCCAAGGGGAGGCCTTGCCATCATTGCATCACTCTCGGACGTAGCTCATTGAGCAATGATCGAAGCAATAACGCCTTGGAGTACTCACATTTAAGTGAGGGTCGCAAGAGCGGCTCTTAGTCCCACGTTATTGCATCTTTCACTAGTGTTGGGGATCGCGGCTTACAAACAACGAATATAACCCTCCCACTTAGTTTTTGGAGTTGGTTCATCGACTCTTATAAGTTCGGAAATAAATTTCCTAGTTAGAGAGCGACAGAGCGGACAACTAGAAGAGAATCCTAGATCGACATGTTCAGAGCAGTATTAGTGCATAAAGGCACAAGGTACATAGTCGATCTTTTCCTATTTTCTATTTCGGGAAAGTGCGTGAGGGAAGTGTGAACTTCAACTCACTCGAACACTTGAAAGTTTGAGATTACACATCCTTTTATTTTTCGGCTTGTCTACAAGGAGACCTCCCACTCAAATTTTCAAGAGCATATAGATTTTGAACATATGTGATATAGATATAGTTTTGAAAACATTTTGAAAACTTATTTGATTTGGATGACAAAATATTTTCAAGTTTGAAAGTGAAAACGGTTTTTCAAAACTCAAACTAGTTTTGTAAAAATTCAATTTCAATTAATCTTTCAAAAATCAAAACTTTTAATATTTACACATCATGTTTATAATCATATGAAAAACATTTTTGCTCAAGAAAATTTTCTCATTAGAGTTCTATAACTCATGGTAGTGGGGTTTGAAAATCCGGATTTCTAAAAAACTGGAGTTTCAGACAGCCGCGTACCTCGGAGTAAAATCGCCATATCTGGCGGCTCCGATGTCCTTTTCAGCCGAAACCGGTGGCATTGGACAGAGGACAGACAGAGATTTAATTTGATTCAAGAATCATCAAATTTCGATTTCTGAGAAGAGAGTTATGCCATTTTTAATGCGGGTTTACTCCAGCTCGAATAAAAAGAAATAAATTAAAGCTTGGTCCTACTTAGGTGCGAAAAAGAATCAAGTGTAACGGAACATTTTAAGATGTTGTTTAAAGCTTTTATTTGTGTTTTATTAGCAGGGTAATAACATAGGATAAAAGAAATAACAACATGCATAAAACGATTCAAGTAAAAATAAGAAACTAGCAAGATAACAAAACTAGTCACAAAATTTTACTCGAAAATTCTCAAACCTTTAAAACACGTTTTTCAATATAAAAAATTAAAAACTTTTAGAACTGATTCTAATGTGTTTTAACATCATCCCAAACTCATAGAAAATCAACATGGTTTTTAATTTAGAGACAAGAGCAATAAATTAAAAAAAAAAATCTAAGATTACAATTCTAACTTGTCACAAAATTAGTAAACTTTCGAAAACGATTTTCAAGCTCATAATTTAAAAACATGCACATGCATTCCTTTGACCATAGCTCTGATACCATTTGTTGGAATCGATCTAGGGTTTAAGAAAAAGTTTAACGCTTCGTTAAGCGGCGGAATTTTAAAAATTTTCTTTTTAAGTAAAACTAGTTTTTACTAACCTAGACAAGAGCATGTACATGTAAATAAAAACTAATATGAGCTATTAAAGTTACTAACCTTTCTTGAAGCTTGAACCTTGTAGAAGCTTTTGGAAAGTTGCAACGCTCGTCTCCCCTCGCAGCACGTCTCTCTTTCTTTCCTCGGCACCTCGAGCAACCACGAAAGTTTTTATCACAAAATCACTCGAAAAGAAGGAATCAGTGAGTGGGCACTTTTAAACACTACGACTTAAGAACAAGTCTCGAAGTCGTAGAGCTAAACACTAGGTCGAGTGAGGACCTAGGTGCCAAGACAAGAAAAATCGAAAATATAAACTAGAGAGAGAGAGAGGAAGGAGCGGCCAAGTCTAGAGAGAGAAGCTCTCAATCTCTAAAACTTTTGATGAATTGAAAATGAGAAGAATGAGGCTCCTATTTATAGGAGAGATCTCACCTTCAATAAGGTAGTTTCCTCTTCTATAAAATGAGCCAATTTCCTCTTTCTTTTCCTTGAGAAGCTCGGCCAAAATAGACTTCATTAAGTCTTGGAATAGTTTCCTATTTTGTTCCATGCCTTGCCTTGTCTCTCTCTTGGCCGAATTCCATATAGCATCCTCATGCAAATTTGTTTCCTCTTTTTCTTTTGGCAAGTATCTTGATACATTTATGCACAAAATATTCTCTCTTGGTTGGGTATGTTGGGCGCCTATGTCCTTCTAGAATGGGCTTCTAGAAGCTTTTCCATTTGTTCATGACAACATGAAAAAGGCACAATAAGAATTTTCAATAAAATTCTTATGAAATGAAATTAATTCACAAGGCCCAATGATCAAGTCATGGCCGAGTGAAACATGTCATAAAATGACCTTGTCAAAAATTTATTGACATTCATTTCATCGTTTGTCTCAAAAGACAAAAATACCCTTTTCACTATTTTCGTTCTTGTTTTGACTTAGCTTCCAGTTTAACTATTCCTATCGATGTGATTCGTGACAGTGACCTCATGGACCCAAATGAACAAAGCTTTAGCTAAACACTTGGACTCAAAAGTTCACAAACCTTTTCCAAGTTTAGCTTAATGCCAACTGACTCCACTAAAGAGCTGACACTGAAAATCTCTCGGTTCAAATGAATTTATTTTCTACTCAAGAATTCGACCTAATTATGATGAGCGGATCCACTGAATATTATCTACGTTTACCCTTCATGAATGTCATCATCTAGTCGGGATTTACTAAATTACCATTTTACCCCTCTAGCTGTTATTTCCTCAACTCCTTTGTCGCTTGTGAATAAGTTAGAAACAATGTATTGACGAGGAGCTAACAAGTCACATTGTTTCATCCAAAAGAGTCAGGACTCAATTTGGACACTGGCCAGTTCATTTATTCACACTCCAAGGAACAAAGCATGAGGTGACATACATTGCATTTCAGCAATCTTGTACATGAATTCCATATCTATGAGAACTTCACAAAGTTACTCATGACAGACTCACAACTTAGTACTTCACCAATAGGCCTTGTTCGGAATCACATAGTGAGTCCAAACTTTGACTTTCTCAAATGAGAATACTAAGGTGTGAAATGGCATGTCTCATTTCAGGATTAAGGTAAGCATGATGCAATTCATACATAGTGACTTCGAGACATAAGAGGTTAAATGGTTTGTTCTTATATTGTCTCTTTAAGTGCACTGGTCAATTCAGTATCTTCGGAAGATACCTAGAAGAACTATAGAGTCCCAAACTCTCAATGCCTCATAACTAGACATCATAGATTCTTCTAACAATCATACTGAGGTCAATAGTCCTTTGACCCTAAGATTGCGAATATATCGTTTTAAGCAAACTACGAAGAGTTTGTTCATGCAAATCTACATTTGTCTCTTCGTGTTGTTAAGTTTGTTTATGGACTAAAAGACTATGGTTTTATCATAAAGCTTCAGACAAGGAAGATTGAATGAACGTTTCAACTTTATTAATGAATGAATAGGCAATTACAAGCAAGAGTCTTCATGAGACTTTATTACATCAAATGTTCAAAATAAAGACTACAACTCTTCTTGTGGGCACCATTGACAACACTAAACTGCATGAGTTGTGTGTAGAGTCGGCACGAGGACTTATTAGTCAACTCGTGGACTCGGAACTCAACTCTAGGAGGGAACTCAACTCGAGGAGTTACGTGTAGACTCGGCACGAGGACTTATTAGTCGACTCATGGACTCGGAACTCAACTCGAAAACTGAATTCAACTTGAGGAGTAATGTGAAGAGTCGACACGAAGACTTATCAATCGACTCGTGGACTCGGAACTCAACTCGAGGAAGGAACTCAACTCGAGGAGTTGTGTGTAGAGTCGGCACGAGGACTTATTAGTCGACTCGTGGACTCGGAACTCAACTCGAGGAGTGAATTCAACTCGAGGAGTAATGTGAAGAGTCGACACGAAGAATTATCAGTCGACTCGTGGACTCGGAACTCAACTCGAGGAGTTAACTCAACTCAAGGAGTCATGTGTAGAGTCGGCACGGGGAGTCATCAATCGATCCGTGGACTCGGAACTCAACTCGAGGAGCGAACTCAACTCGAGGAGTGGTGTATGGAGTCGGCACGAGGACCTATCGGTCAACTCGTGGACTCAGGACTAAACTCGAGGAGTTGTGTGTAGAGTCGGCATGATGACTTATTAGTCAACTCGTCAACTCGAAATTCAACTCGAGGAGTGAATTCAACTAGAGGAATAATATGAAGAGTCGACTCGTGGACTTGAAACTCAACTCGAGGAGTGAACTCAACTCGAGGAGTCATGTGTAGAGTCGGCACGAGGAGTCATCAGTCGACCCGTGGACTCGGAACTCAACTCGAGGACTTATGTGTAGAGTCGGCACGAGGACTTATTAGCCGACTCATGGACTCGGAACTCAACTCGAGGAGTCATGTGTAGAGTCGGCACGGGGAGTCATCAGTCAACCCGTGGACTCGGAACTAAACTCGAGGAGTGGTGTATGCAGTCGGCACGAGGACCTATCGGTCAACTCGTGGAGTCAGGACTCAACTCGAGGAGTGAACTCAACATGAGGAGTTATGTATTGAGTCGGCACGGGGTCCTATCAGTCAACTCGTGGACTCGAAACTCAACTCGAGGAAAGACCTCAACTCGAGGAGTTATGTGTTCAGTTGGCACGAGGACCTATCGGTCAACTCGTGGACTCGAAACTCAACTCGAGGAGCGACCTCAACTCGAGGAGTTGTGTGTAGAGTCGGCACGAGGACTTATTAGTCGACTCGTGGACTCGGAACTCAACTCGAGGAGTTATGTTTAGAGTCGGCATGAGCACTTATTAGTCGACTCGTGGACTCGAAACTTAAGTCGAGGTTTGAATTCAACTCGAGGAGTAATGTGAAGAGTCGACACGAGGACTTATCAGTCGACTCATGGACTCGGAACTCAACTCGAGGACTCATGTGTAGAGTCAGCACGGGGAGTCATCACTCGAGCCATGGACTCGGAACTCAACTCGAGGAGTGAACTCAACTCGAGGAGTTATGTATTGAGTCAGCACGAGGACCTATCGGTCAACTCGTGGACTCGAAACTCAACTCGAGGAGCGACCTCAACTCAAGGAGTTGTGTGTAGAGTCGGAACGAGGACTTATTAGTCGACTCGTCGACTCGGAACTCAACTCTAGGAGGGAACTCAACTCGAGGAGTTATGTGTAGAGTCGGCACGAGGACCTATCGGCAACTCGTGGACTAGAAACTCAACTCGAGGAACGACCTCAACTCGAGGAGCGACCTCAACTCGAGGAGTTGTGTGTTGAGTCGGCACGAGGACCTATCGGCCAACTCATGGACTCGAAACTCAACTCGAGGAGGGACCTCAACTCGAGGAGTTGTGTGTAGAGTCGGCACGAGGACTTATTAGTCGACTCGTGGACTCGGAACTCAACTCGAGGAAGGAATTCAACTCGAGGAGTTGTGTGTAGAGTCAGCACGAGGACTTATTAGTTGACTCGTGGACTCGGAACTCAACTCGAGGAGTGAATTCAACTCGAGGAGTAATGTGAAGAGTCGACACGAAGAATTATCAGTCGACTCGTGGACTTGGAACTCAACTCGAGGAGTTAACTCAACTCAAGGAGTCATGTGTAAAGTCGGCACGGGGAGTCATCAATCGATCCGTGGACTCGGAATTCAACTCGAGGAGTGGTGTATGGAGTTGGCACGAGGATCTATCGGTCAACTCGTGGACTTAGGACTCAACTCGAGGAGTAAACTCAACTCGAGGAGTTGTGTGTTGAGTCGGCACGAGGACCTATCACCCAACTCGTGGACTCGAAACTCAACTCGAGGAGCGACCTCAACTCGAGGAGTTGTGTGTAGAGTCGACTCGTGGACTCTGAACTCAACTCGAGGAGTTATGTTTAGAGTCAGCATGAGGTCTTATTAGTCGACTCTTGGATTCGGAACTTAACTCGAGGAGTGAATTCAACTCGAGGAGTAGTGTGAAGAGTTGGCACGAGGACTTATCAGTCGACTGGTGGACTTGGAACTCAACTCGAGGAGTCATGTTTAGAGTCGGTACGGGGAATCATCACTCGACCCATGGACTCGGAACTCAACTGGAGGAGTGAATTCAACTCGAGGAGTTACGTATTGAGTCGGCACGAGGACCTATTGGTGAACTCATGGACTCGGAACTCAACTCGAGGAGTGAAATCAACTCGAGGAGTTATGTATTGAGTCGGCACGAGGACCTACCGGTCAACTCGTGGACTCGAAACTCAACTCGAGGAGCGACCTCAACTGCATGAGTTGTGTGTAGAGTCGGCACGAGGACTTATTAGTCAACTCGTGGACTCGGAACTCAACTCTAGGAGGGAACTCAACTCGAGGAGTTACGTGTAGACTCGGCACGAGGACTTATAAGTCGACTCATGGACTCGGAACTCAACTCGAAAACTGAATTCAACTTGAGGAGTAATGTGAAGAGTCGACACGAAGACTTATCAATCGACTCGTGGACTCGGAACTCAACTCGAGGAGTCATGTGTAGAGTCGGCACGGGGAGTCATCAGTCGACCCGTGGACTCGGAACTCAACTCGAGTAGTGAACTTAACTCGAGGAGTCATGTATTGAGTCGGGACGAGGACCTATCGGTCAACTCATGGACTCGGAACTCAACTTGAGGAGGGAACTCAACTCGAGGAGTTGTCTGTAGAGTCGGCACGAGGACTTATTAGTCGACTCGTGGACTCGGAACTCAACTATAGGAGGGAACTCAACTCGAGGAGTTATGTGTAGAGTCGGCACGAGGACCTATAGGTCAACTCGTGGACTAGAAACTCAACTCGAGGAGCGACCTCAACTCGAGGAGTTGTGTGTTGAGACGGCACGAGGACCTATCGGCCAACTCGTTGACTCGAAACTCAACTCGAGGAGCGACCTCAACTCGAGGAGTTGTGTGTAGAGTCGGCACGAGGACTTATTAGTCTACTCGTGGACTCGGAACTCAACTCGAGGAAGGAACTCAACTCGAGGAGTTGTGTGTAGAGTCAGCACGAGGACTTATTAGTCGACTCGTGGACTCGGAACTCAACTCGAGGAGTGTATTTAACTCGAGGAGTAATGTGAAGAGTCGACACGAAGAATTATCAGTCGACTCGTGGACTTGGAACTCAACTCGAGGAGTTAACTCAACTCAAGGAGTCATGTGTAGAGTCGGCACGGGGAGTCATCAATCGATCCGTGGCCTCGAAACTCAACTCGAGGAGTGAACTCAACTCGAGGAGTGGTGTATGGAGTTGGCACGAGGACCTATCGGTAAACTCGTGGACTCGAGATTCAACTCGAGCAGTGAACTCAACTTGAGGAGTTATGTATTGAGTCGGCACGAGGACCTATCAGTCAACTCGTTGACTCGAATCTCAACCCGAGGAGCGACCTCAACTCGAGGAGTTGTGTGTAGAGTCGGCACGAGGACTTATTAGTCGACTCGTGGACTCGGAACTCAACTCGAGGAAGGAACTCAACTCGAGGAGTTGTGTGTAGCGTCAGCACGAGGACTTATTAGTCAACTCGTGGACTCGGAACTCAACTCGAGGAGTTATGTTTAGAGTCAGCATGAGGTCTTATTAGTCGACTCGTGGACTCGGAACTTAACTCGAGGAGTGAATTCAACTCGAGGAGTAGTGTGAAGATTCGACACAAGGACTTATCAGTTGACTCGCGGACTCGGAACTCAACTCGAGGAGTCATGTGTAGAGTCGGCACGGGGAGTCATCACTCGACCCATGGACTCCGAACTCAACTCGAGGAGTGAATTCAACTCGAGGAGTTACGTATTGAGTCGGCACGAGGACCTATTGGTCAACTCATGGACTCGGAACTCAACTCGAGGAGTGAAATCAACTCGAGGAGTTATGTATTGAGTCGGCACGAGGACCTATCCGTCAACTCGTGGACTCGAAACTCAACTCGAGGAGCGACCTCAACTCCATGAGTTGTGTGTAGAGTCGGCACGAGGACTTATTAGTCAACTCGTGGACTCGGAACTCAACTCTAGGAGGGAACTCAACTCGAGGAGTTACGTGTAGACTCGGCACGAGGACTTATTAGTCGACTCATGGACTCAGAACTCAACTCGAGGAGTAATGTGAAGAGTCGACACGAAGACTTATCAGTCGACTCGTGGACTCGGAACTCAACTCGAGGAGTCATGTATAGAGTCGGCACAGGAAATCATTAGTCGACCCGTGGACTCGGAACTCAACTCGAGTAGTGAACTCAACTCGAGGAGTCATGTATTGAGTCGGCACGAGGACCTATCGGTCAACTCTTGGACTCGGAACTCAACTCGAGGAGGGAACTCAACTCGAGGAGTTGTGTGTAGAGTCGGCACGAGGACTTATTAGTCACCTCGCGGAATCGCAACTCAACTCGAGGAGTGAATTCAACTCGAGGAGTAATGTGAAGAGTTAACATGAGGAGCGAAGTCAACTCGAGGAGTCATGTGTAGAGTCGGCGCAAGGATTCATCAGTCGACCTGTGGCTTGGAACTATACTCGAGAAGTTGTGTGTAGATTCGGCATGAGGACTTATTAGCCGACTCGTGGACTCGGAACTCGACTCGAGGAGTCATGTGTAGAGTCGGCACGGGGAGTCATCAGTCGACCTGTGGACTCGGAACTCAACTCGAGGAGTAGTGTATGAAGTCGGTACGAGGACTTATCAGTCGACTCGTGGACTCGGGACTCAACTCGAGGAGTGACTTCACTTCGAAGAGTCATGTGAAGAGTCGAGACGAGGAGTTATCAATCGACTCGTGGACTCGGAACTCAACTCAAGGAGTCATGTATTGAGTCGGCACGAGGACCTATCGGTCAACTCGTGGACTCGGGACTCAACTCGTGGAGTTATGTATTGAGTCGGCACGAGGACTTATCGGTCAACTCGTGGACTAGAAACTCAACTAGAGGAGCGACCTCAAATCGAGGAGTTGTGTGTTGAGTCGACACGAGGACCTATCGGTCAACTCGTGGACTGGGAACTCAACTCGAGTAGTGAATTCAACTCGAGGAGTAGTGTGAAGAGTCGACACGAAGAATTGTCAGTCGACTCGTGGACTCGGAACTCAACTCGAGGAGTAGTGTATGGACTCGGCACGAGGACCTATCGGTCAACTCATGGACTTGGTACTCAACTCGAGGAGTGAACTCAACTCGAGCAGTTATGTATTGAGTCGGCACGAGGACCTATCGGTCAACTCGTGGACTCGAAACTCAACTTGAGGAGCGACCTCAACTCGAGGAGTTATGTGTAGAGTCGGCACGAGGACTTATTAGTCGACTCATGGACTCAAAACTCAACTCGAGGAGTGAATTCAACTCGAGGAGTAATGTGAAGAGTCGACACAAAGACTTATCAGTCGACTCGTGGACTTGGAACTCAACTCTAGGAGGGAACTCAACTCGAGGAGTTATGTGTAGAGTCGGCACGAGGACTTATTAGTCGACTCGTGGACTCGGAACTTGTTGTCGCACGATAATGAACAACGATTAAATACCTCGGGCGGTTCGATCCAAGGCCAGACCAAGTGATCGCGCCCGGGCCAAGAATGGGAGCTCGTAGACCGAGCTGCACCCTCCAAACCCTGAGGTGTATTTTGGGGGTTGTGACCGTGCCAAAGGTTGGCTGCCTACGTACCCTTTAGAGGGGGATCGGGCTCGTAGCTTCTAGTGAAGACTTTAGAGGGGTCGCGCGCTCGTAGCTCAGAGTTCTAGCTCAAGGGCCGAGATGCTGGAGGGCAGTGTGTATTGCAGAAGCTCGGGTCGCAGAAGGGGGGTCCTTGTTTCTGAGCCGAGGGAGGAGAAGTGCGTGTTCTTGGAATGTCACAAGAGCACGAGAGAGGTACTATTCTCGAAGAAGTATGTATTCTTCAAAAATGTATCAATTATCAGGGCTGAATCAGCGTGTCTTTTTTCTCCCCTAGGGTGGGGGGTATTTATAGTGTTTGAGGGGAGGCCTTGGGCCGGCCCCTTGAGGCCCACCGGGTGACCGGGAGCGAGGCGCGCGAGGCCTCACGCCTAAGAGGGCGCAGGGCGTGTGGGACATGTCGCCTGGACGGGCGCGGGGCGTGCCAGGCACGAGACTTGGCCGGGCGCGGCGTGCCTGGATGCGGGCGTGCTCGGCCGAGGTGGCAGGAACGCTCGGCCGAGGTGGCAAAGGCGCTCGACCGAGGTGGGCGAGCTGACAAAGGCGCTCGGCCCAGGTGGCCGAGCTTGCGAAGGCGCTCGACCGAGGTGGCCGAACTGACGAAGATGCTTGGCCGAGGTGGCCGAGCTGGCGAAGGCGCTCGACCGAGGTGGCCGAGGTGGCGGGGACACCCGGCTGAGGCAGCAGGGGCGCTCGGCCGGGGTGCCCAGGCGCGCGCAGGCCGGGAGGCCAAGGTGCGCGGGAGCGCGCGTGCCGGCCGGGAGGCCGGGGCGCAGAGTGCGCGCGAGCCAAGCGCGATAGGGCGCGCTGAGGCCCATTGGGCTGGGGGCCTCAGGGCCGGGAGCGCAGGTGCGCGCGCACCGGCCGCGCCGGGCCGTGGGCGCATCGGGGCATTCGGGCGTGGTGGGCCGGGGCCCGTTGGGCTTCCGGCCGGCAAAGCCCGGCCGGCCTTAAATTGTTTTTGAATTTCTGGTGTTCCGAAAACGACCGATAACATTAGCCCCCAAGTTTACGGCTTACGGGACGTAAGTGGTGAACTTTACAAAAGAGAAGGGCGTTCAGGTATTTTTCACCTTCGATCACATGTGATCGTCCGCACGCATATCTCCTGTGGCCGGACCCCTGGGACCGGACCGGGCCGGTCGGGCCGCAAGACCCGCGCGCGGCCTGGCGCTGGGGGACTGGCGCGCGCGCGAGGCCGGCCCGCGGGCCGGGCCTTGTGTCGCGCGCGCAGGGGGAAGGAGCAGGGTTTGCTCCTCCCTCTATATAAACAGGAGAGCTCCCGCTCTCTCTTGTTTACACTGGCGGCCTGCGGGTAATCGGAAGATTCTTTTGACTTTGAAATTTCCCCCGGGCAGTTGACCTTCTTCTTTTTCTTCTTTTTTCGATGGGGAGTGAGCTTGTTCCCCGTGTTGATGATCCCGAGGTTGACCCTACCTGCCCTCTCCCAAATTTTGGGGGGGCGGTCAAGGGTCCCTTTGAGGAACTCGACGGGATTCCCATCTTCGTCGAGGAAGACTCTGGCGCGGCCGACCAATGGCTCACGGAGTTGGAGACCGATGCCGCGACGATTGCCGAGCTGGCGGGGCCCGGGAGCGGCCAACCTACCAGGTGCGGCCCCGAAGGGGAGGACGAGGGGTCCGAGGACCCGCGTTCGTCAAGGTTGGTGATCAACCTGGTCTCCCGCGAGGCGTCCTTTGACGCCCCCCCTCCTCAAGTGGCGGGGTGAAGCGGCGGTGAGTGCCGAGCTCCCCCGGGCGTCTATCTTGGACGCCTCGGGTGTCGAGCTTGCGATTGTGCCGTCCGAATCTTTCTTGGATGATATTTACTCCGATGATCCCCAAGGGTCGGGCTCGGAGGCCCCTGAGGAGGACTCGGAGGCTCCTCCCACGAGGGGGAAGGAGAAACATGATGGCGCAGTGTTGGCGACGGCATGGCCGGCCCTCGAGTCCGCGGAGGCTTCGGGCTACACATATGCCCGATCGCTGGAGAGGACCCGTATGTACGGAGTAGGCGACTCTGTTGCCCCCGTCGGCTTAGACTGCAAGGGAATCGGCGCTGCGAGCACGCTCACTTCCCGAGTCTTCAGCACGCTTCGGGAGGCGTATAACATCCCTCCCTTGGTGGGGTTGATTAGACCTACTCCCGAGGACAGGCCCTCCCGCCCCAGGGACGAGTATGCGGCCGTGACGATCGGGAGTCTTGTCTGCGGGTTGCGTCTCCCGTTCCCCGCGATCATCCAGCAGGTCCTGACCCGGCTAGGGGTCCATGCATGTCAGATGAGCCCGGCGTTCTATCGCTTGTTGGCTACATGTTTCATGGAGTGGCACTGCCAGACGCAGCGTGCCATGACCGTGGACGACTTCCGCAACCTGGTCGCGGTCTTCACTTCCGAAGATTGTGACCCGCCTAGTCGCCGGGCGTGGGTGTGTGTCACCTCGGACGCTTTTGGCGAGGCGCCCCTTCACTTCGGCCGCATGGCCGACTTTCCAGCGAACGAGGGGGCAGCGGAGCTCCCCTTTGTTTGAGAAATATCGGGGATGTCGGAAGCCCGCAAGGCTGGCGAGCGGTTCCGTTCCCCCGAGCTGATGGCGCTCACCGGGTGGTTCCCGCCCTTTGCTCCGGGCACCGAGGAGGCGCTCCGGGCGAGCAGGCCCCCGAGCCCCGAGGCTCAATCAGTCGCTCCTGCTTCCCGAGGTATCTTTTATGGTTTTGTAAAACTTGTTGTTTTGACAGGAACCTGACCTTTGTGCTTTGTTTTGTGTAGCCGCAAGGAGGCGAGCTAGGAGGCAGGCCCTCGCTTCTCGGGACCCCGAGTCAATGGCGGAGATTCGATCTAGGGTCGCTGACCGCAAGGCGAAGGGAGAGCTCGTCGAGACTGCCGGTCTAGTTGAACCGGATTCTCGGGCTTCTCTGAAGAGAGCTTCGACATCGGCGCCTCCCGATGAGCGTTGCGAACCCAAGAGGGTGAACTCGGCGGTGGAGCTGGAGGCGATAGAGGCCCGAAGGGACTGTTTTCGCCACCTTGAGGGATCCCCACTATCATGGTGGAAGGGCGTGGTGTCGAAGGGCGACATCACCTTCTTGCAGGCGGGTGTTACCGACGCTCAGAGGGTCAGTACTTCTGCTTTTTTTTGTAAGCATAGGTTTTTAGTTTTAACCTTTGCTTCTTTGTCGTCGCATGCGTATGCAAGGGCCGTGCGAAGTGACAGGATTTTGCATGACTTCATCCGGCGCTTAGGGGCATCCCAGGAGGAGCTCGCCCGGACGAAGGTTAGGTTGGCTCAGGTCGAGCGAGGTGGCGACCCGATCAGCGAGGTGCTTCGAGACCAGCTCCGTGAGGCCAGGGTGGAACTCCAGATCGCACAACGCCGGCGCGACGGAGCCCAACTGTCAGTGGCCAAGATGGCGGGCGAGCTCACTGAAGAGCGGCGAGCTAGCGAGGTGGCGACCCGATCAGCGAAGATTTTTCGCACTGAGGTGTTGGAATCGATCTAGGGTTTAAGAAAAAGTTTAACGCTTCGTTAAGCGGCGGAATTTTAAAAATTTTCTTTTTAAGTAAAACTAGTTTTTACTAACCTAGACAAGAGCATGTACATGTAAATAAAAACTAATATGAGCTATTAAAGTTACTAACCTTTCTTGAAGCTTGAACCTTGTAGAAGCTTTTGGAAAGTTGCAACGCTCGTCTCCCCTCGCAGCACGTCTCTCTTTCTTTCCTCGGCACCTCGAGCAAGCACGAAAGTTTCTATCACTAAATCACTCGAAAAGAAGGAATCAGTGAGTGGGCACTTTTAAACACTACGACTTAAGAACGAGTCTCAAAGTCGCAGAGCTAAAGACTAGGTCGATTGAGGACCTAGGTGCCAAGACAAGAAAAATCGAAAATAGAAACTAGAAAGAGAGAGAAGAGGGGCGGCCAACAATGTCTAGAGAGAGAGTCTCTCAATCTCTAACTTATGTTGAATGAATAGAATGAGAGGAATGAGGGTCCTATTTATAGGAGAAGGGTTGGCCTTGGAAAGAAGTAGTTTCCTCTTATTTTCCAAGCCTTTATGAGGAAATCTTATTTCCTCTTTTTCCCTTGCTTTGCACGTCCAACATGTGCTTCAATAAGCCTTGGATTTGTTTCCTCATTTAGTTTGTCTCTCTCTTTCCCTTGTGTTGGCCGAACTTATGCTTTCCTCATAGAGGAAATTTGTTTCCTCTTTTTCTTTTGGCAAGTATCTTGATACATTTATGCACAAAATAATTTCTCTTTCCCTTGGGTATTTGGGCGCCCATTTCACATCTAGAAGGAGCTTCTAGAAGCTTCTTCATTTGTTCATGACAACGTGTGAAAGGCCCATTAAGAATTTTCAATAAAATTCTTATGAAATGAAATTAATTCACAAGGCCCAATTAATCATATTATGGCCGAGTGACATTAAGTCATCAAATGAACTTGTCAAAATTTATTGACATCCATTTCATCCTTATGTCTCAAAAGACAAAATTACCCTTTCGACAATTTTCGTTCTTGTTTTGACTTAGCTTCCAGTTTAACTATTCCTATCGATGTGATTCGTGACAGTGACCTCATGGACCCAAATGAACAAAGCTTTAGCTAAACACTTGGACTCAAAAGTTCACAAACCTTTTCCAAGTTTAGCTTAATGCCAACTGACTCCACTAAAGAGCTGACACTGAAAATCTCTCGGTTCAAATGAATTTGTTTTCTACTCAAGAATTCGACCTAATTATGATGAGCGGATCCACTGAATATTATCTATGTTTACCCTTCATGAATGTCATCAGCTAGTCGGGATTTACTAAATTACCATTTTACCCTTCTAGCTGTTATTTCCTCAACTCCTTTGTCGCTTGTGAATAAGTTAGAAACAATGTATTGACGAGGAGCTAACAAGTCACATTGTTTCATCCAAAAGAGTCAGGACTCAATTTGGACACTGGCCAGTTCATTTATTCACACTCCAAGGAACAAAGCATGAGGTGACATACATTGCATTTCAGCAATCTTGTACATGAATTCCATATCTATGAGAACTTCACAAAGTTACTCATGACAGACTCACAACTTAGTACTTCACCAATAGGCCTTGTTCGGAATCACATAGTGAGTCCGAACTTTGACTTTCTCAAATGAGAATACTAAGGTGTGAAATGGCATGTCTCATTTCAGGATTAAGGTAAGCATGATGCAATTCATACATAGTGACTTCGAGACATAAGAGGTTAAATGGTTTGTTCTTATATTGTCTCTAGAAGTGCACTGGTCAATTCAGTATCTTCGGAAGATACCTAGAAGAACTATAGAGTCCCAAACTCTCAATGCCTCATAACCAGACATCATAGATTCTTCTAACAATCATACTGAGGTCAATAGTCCTTTGACCCTAAGATTGCGAATATATCGTTTTAAGCAAACTACGAAGAGTTTGTTCATGCAAATCTACATTTGTCTCTTCGTAAGTTGTTTAGTTTGTTTATGGACTAAAAGACTATGGTTTTATCATAAAGCTTCAGACAAGGAAGATTGAATGAACGTTTCAACTTTTTATTAATGAATAAGCAATTACAAGCAAGAGTCTTCGTAAGACTATATGACATCAAATGTACATAAATAGACACTACTACTCTTCTTGTGGGCACCATTGACAACATGAGGTTACCGACCTTCGGAGGCAGCTGGACTCTCGATCCGACGCCTTGGAGACGTCGCACCGCCAGCTTACTTCGAGCGAGGCGGCGCGAGTTAGGGCGGAGCGCGAGCGCGACTCTCTGGCGGGGGAAAACGCTCGACTCTCGTCCCGGATTGCTGAAGCGGAGCGGAGAGCGTCTGACTTGCAGGATGACTACGACATAGGGATCGAGGAAGCCTGTCGTGCCGCAGCAATGGAGTGTCGAGAGGCGACCGCGGCCGAGAACGAGGCCCGGGGGGTCACTTTTGACTTCTTCGACACCTTGTTCCCTCTGTTGGACGAGGGTGCTCCTTGAGCCGAGATGGCTTTATTTTTCAGCGCGTATGTTTAGCGCTTTGTTTCTTTTCCTTTTCTAGGATTTACTTTTCACGCACTTTTGTTCAGCACGTGTTTATTAGAGCCGTGCCTCTTTATATTTATGAGACATTTTTGTTGCTTCCATGTTGAATGCATATCTCATTTTTCAAGAACTTTTTCACTCGCGTGTGCCTTTTTTGTGGGCTTATCGCGGCCAAGTGACTTCGCTTCGTGCCTTACGGCAATCGAAGAGGTCGTACCGGGTAGTCCCCGGGGGCTTTGCATCCGTGCCATTGGCGACCCTACGTATAAGTCACGTCGGGTTGGGCCGGCGTCTTTCGGAGCCCGTGCTTTTAAGCGACCGAGCTCGCTGGGTTAGGCCGGCGTTTTCGAGCTCACGCTGTTTGAGCGACCGAGCTCGCCGGGTTAGGCCGGCGTTTTCGAGCTCGCGCTGCTTGAGCGATCGAGCTTGCCGGGTGAGACCGGCGTCTTTGAGCTCGCGCTGCTGAGCGACCGAGCTCGCCGGGTTAGGCCGGCGTCTTTGAGCTCGTGCTGTTCTGCGACCGAGCTCGCCGGGTTAGGCCGGCGTCTTTGAGCTCGTGCTGTTTGAGCGACCGAGCTCGCCGGGTTAGGCCAGCATCTTCGAGCTCGCGCTGGTCGAGCGACTGAGCTCGCCGGGTTAGACCGGCGTCTTTGGGTTCGTGCCCTGAGGCAAGCGAACGCGCTTTGCGTCGGGTTTAGGCCGACGTCTTTTTAGTGTTCGCGTCCTGGAGCGTCGGAACATAGGTGCGTCGGGTTAGGCCGGCGTCTTTTTAGGTGTTCGCGCCCTTAAGCGTCGGAACATGGGTGCGCCGGGTTAGGCCGGCGTCTTATTAGGTGTTTGTTCCCTTGAGCGTCGGAACATGGGTGCGCCGGGTTAGGCCGGCGTCTTTTTAGGTGTTCGCGCCCTTGAGCGTCGGAACATGGGTGCGCCGGGTTAGGCCGGCATCTTTTTAGGTGTTCGCGCCCTTGAGCGTCGGAACATGGGTGCGCCGGGTTAGGCCGGCGTCTTTTTAGGTGTTCGCGCCCTTGAGCGTCGGAACATGGGTGCGCCGGGTTAGGCCGGCATCTTTTTAGGTGTTCGCGCCCTTGAGCGTCGGAACATGGGTGCGCCGGGTTAGGCGGCGTCTTTTTAGGTGTTCGCGCCCTTGAGCGTCGGAACATGCGTGCGTCGGGTTAGGCCGGCATCTTTTTAGGGTCGCTCACCCTGGAGTGAGCGAACGCGGGTGCGTCGGGTTAGGCCGACGTCTTTTGGGCTCGCTCACCCTGGAGTGAGCGAACACGGTTGCGCCGGGTTAGGCCGGCGTCTTTTACTCAAACCACATGCCCCGGGTTAGGCCGACGTCTTTTGGTGTTCGTGCCCTAAGACTATCGAACCTTAGTTTGGCTCAAATTTGACCTTTTCGGTTTTGAGGAAGCGCCTTTACGCGACTTACATGCGTCTCGGAAGACGTCTTTCACCTGTGCCTTTACGCGTCTTACGGCACGCCGGGAAGGCCGACGTTTTACTCGAACCCGTATGCACGAAGGGCCGTCGGGGTCCGAGCTTCCTAAGTTTGTGCCCCCGTGGGGGACTTGGGCCTTGTGCGTCGGGTTAGGCCGACGTCTTTTGGACCCGCTCACCCTGAGGTGAGCGAACGCGGTCTCGCCGGGTTAGGCCGGCGTCTTTTGCTCTTTTTGAAGAGTCGGCACGAGGAGTATCAATCGACTCGTAGACTCGGGGCTCGACTCGAAGGGCAACCTCGATTCGAGGAGAGAGCTAGACTCAAGGAGCAAGCTCGATTTGAGGGGCGAGCTCGACTCGAGGAGATGCGTAGGTTTGGCGCGAGTGCCAGCCGACTTTGCGGACTCGGAGCCCGTCCAGAGGAGCGAGCTCGACTCGAGGGGCGAACCGGCCTTAAGGAGCGAGCTCGTCTTGAGGAGCTAACTTGAGCTTCGGGGAGCGAGCTCGACTGGGGGAGCGAGCTCGTCTCGAAGAGCGAACTTGAGCTCGACTCAAGGAGCGAACTCGACTTGAGGAGCGAGCTGCGCTCGAGGAGCGAGCTCGACTGGAGGAGCGAGCTCGACTCGAAGAGCGAACTTGAGCTCGACTCAAGGAGGGAACTCGACTTGAGGAGCAAACTTGAGCTCGAGGAGCGAGCTTGACTGGAGGAGCGAGCTCGTCTCGAAGAGCGAACTTGAGCTCGACTCAAGGAGCGAACTCGACTTGAGGAGCGAACTTGAGCTCGAGGAGCGAGCTCGACTGGAGGAGCGAACTGCGCTCGAGGAGCGAGCTCGACTGGAGGAGCGAGCTCGACTCGAAGAGCGAACTTGAGCTCGACTCAAGGAGCGAACTCGACTTGAGGAGCGAACTTGAGCTCGAGGAGCGAGCTCGATTGGAGGAGCGAGATCGTCTCGAAGAGCGAACTTGAGCTCGACTCAAGGAGCGAACTCGACTTGAGGAGTGAACTTGAGCTCGAGGAGCGAGCTCGACTGGAGTAGCGAGCTCGTCTCGAAGAGCGAACTTGAGCTCGACTCAAGGAGCGAACTCGACTTGAGGAGCGAACTTGAGCTTCGGGGAGCGAGCTCGACTGGGGGAGCGAGCTCGTCTCGAAGAGCGAACTTGAGCTCGACTCAAGGAGATTTTTCACACTCAAGGAGATTTCAATCGAGAGTCCAGCTGCCTCCGAAGGTCGGTAACCTCAGTGCGAAAAATCTCCGCTGATCGGGCGCGGGGTTAGGCCGGTGTCTTTTGTTCTTTTTGAAGAGTCGGCACAAGGAGTATCAATCGACTCGTAGACTCGGGGCTCGATTCGAAGGGTGAGCTCGATTCGAGGAGAGAGCTAGACTCAAGGAGCGAGCTCGATTTGAGGGGCGAGCTCGACTCGAGGACATGCCTAGATTTGGTGCACATTTTGGCGATCATGTTCGGGCCCCGGCCACTTCCCGTTGGGCTTTTTGACCATGACCACATTGGCCACCCACTTTGGGTACTTGGCTTCTCGGATGAAACCAGCGGAAAGAAGTTTTTGACTTCCTCGTTTATTGCTAGGTACCGTTCGGGGTTGAACGCCCGTCTAGCTTTTACCTTTTCAGCGATGGTTTTATCGTCATTCAATCGGTGCACAATCACATCGGGGTCTATGCCGGGCATGTCTGCATGTGTCCACGCAAAGACATCCTTAAACTCCCGAAGGAAGGATGCGAGTTGAGTTTTGATGGCGAGAGGGAGTTGTGCACCGATCTTTACTACCTTGTCAGGTTTAGCTTCGTCGAGAACGATCGAAGTGAGATCATCGGGGGTGTCAACTTTCAACCTCTCGATATCGTCGCGGGGGTCTAATTCCCCGAGTTGCTGTGCATCTTTTTGATCACACGGGTAGTCGTCTTCCAGTCGGTAGATCGTGTTAACCCTTTTTTCAGCGGGCTTGCCGTCCACGCCTTGGATGTAGCATATCCTCGATTGGGTTTGATCACCAGCCATGACGCCAATTCCCTCTTCGGTGGGGAATTTCACTAGCAGGTGATAAGTGGACGTGATAGCCCTTAGTCTGTTCAACGTGGGTCGCCCAATGATAACATTGTAGGGCGACTCATGGTCGACCACAAGAAAGGGGACCATGTGAACGACTTCGATGCCTCCGGCAGTTTCGAAGGTGACTGGTAAATCAATGATTCCTTCAGTCATGACCTTTTCTCCCGTGAACCCAAACAGGGGTGTCTGAGTTGGGACAGGGCGGAGCCCCCCGAGCTTCATGCGCTCTAGGGTGGTCTTAAAGATTATATCGGCCGCGCTGCCGTTATCAATAAGAACTCTTTTTACCAAGTTGTTGGCCACCAGGGCCTTAAGGACTATAGCGTCATTGTGCGGGTGCACAACTCGCTTGGCCTCTTCATTGGTGAATTGTATCATCTCGTAAGGTACGGACGGAGGTTCCTCGTAGGTGAGGTTAACCTGCCCGGCAAGGCCTTCATGGGAGGCAGCTCCGAGGAGCTTTTTCCTTTGCCGGGCCGAGTCCCCGTCTTGCAAGCCACCTAGTATGGTGGTGACGACGTGGAGTTGCGCATCAGCCGTAGCTGTGACCGTCGTACGGTCGGTGCTTGGGTTGGTCCCTCCACCTTTCTCGGGCTGTGGCCTGTTGTCGGTGGGGGCTGCCGCTCCTACCAAGCGAAGGACAAACTCTTTGAGTTCTCCCTTCTGGATTAACGTCTCAATTTGTTTCCTAAGATGGAAGCACTGAGCGGTCGTGTGACCGTAATCGCGGTGGAACTCACAATAGCGGGACCGGTCGTGAGACGCGGGGTTGCCTCTTATTGGAGCCGGAGCGACGAACTTGTCACGCGCCACAACGTAGATTTGCTCTACCGGGGCGTTCAAGGGAGTGTAACCCGAGTAGTCTCTAAAATCGCTCGCAAGACTCAAATTTTGAGACGTAGGGGGTCGGCTATCGGGAGCTCGACCTCCTTTGTTTATCCTCTTACGGGGATTGCCAGGCTCATTGCCAGACTCGTCCCGACGGCGGGAGCTTTGGTTGCTGCTCCTGCGGCCGTCCAGGTAATCTTCCACCCCCATAAAGGTTCTGCCGACGACGGACTTTAGGAAGTCTCCAGTGCGCAGGCCCTCGATGATGGCTGTAATTGCGTCACTGTTGTTGGAATCGATCTAGGGTTTGAGAAAATAATTAACGCTTCGGTAAGCGGCGGAATTTTAAAAATTTTCTTTTACAAGTAAAATAGTTTTTACTAACCTAGACAAGTGCAAGTACATGTAATTAAAAACCAATAGGAGCTAGAAGTTTACTAACCTTTCTTGAAGCTTGAACTTTGAAGAAGCTTGTGGAAAGTTCGCAACGCTCGTCTCCCCTCGCAGCACGTCTCTCTTTCTTTCCTCGGCACCTCGAGCAACCACGAAAGTTTCAATCACTAAATCACTCGAAAAGAAGGAATCAGTGAGTGGGCACTTTTAAACACTACGACTTAAGAACGAGTCTCGAAGTCGCAGAGCTAAATGCTAGGTCGAGTGAGGACCTAGGTGCCAAAACAAGAAAAATCGAAAATAAAATAGAAAGAGAGAGAGAGAGGATTTCGGCCACCACAAGGTCTAGAGAGAGAAGCTCTCAATCTCTAACTTATGTGGAATAAATAAAATGAGGGGAATGAGGGTCCTATTTATAGGAGAAGGGTTGGCCTTGGAAAGAAGTAGTTTCCTCTTATTTTCCAAGCCTTTATGAGCAACCCTTTATTTCCCATTCCTATCCAAGTCACACGGCCACATAAGCCTTCATGACACCTTGGATTTGTTTCCTCTTTTATTTTTCTTCTCCCTTGACTTGTCTTGGTCGAAATTCCCATTGCCTTGAATAGGAAATTTGTTTCCTCTTTTTCTTTTGGCAAGTATCTTCATACATTAATGCACAAAAGGAACTCTCTTTCTCTTTGGGTAGTGGGCGCCTATTATGCTTTAGAAAGGCCTTCTAGAAGCTTTTCCATTTGTTCATGACAACATGAAAAAGGCCCATTAAGAATTTTCAATAAAATTCTTATGAAATGAAATTAATTCACAAGGCCCAATGATCAAGTCATGGCCGAGTGACATTAAGTCATCAAATGAACTTGTCAAAAAATTTATTGACATTCATTTCATCCTTTGTCTCAAAAGACAAAAATACCCTTTAACTATTTTCGTTCTTGTTTTGACTTAGCTTCCAGTTTAACTATTCCTATCGATGTGATTCGTGACAGTGACCTCATGGACCCAAATGAACAAAGCTTGAGCTAAACACTTGGACTCAAAAGTTCACAAACCATTTCCAAGTTTAGCTTAATGCCAACTGACTCCACTAAAGAGCTGACACTGAAAATCTCTCGGTTCAAATGAATTTATTTTCTACTCAAGAATTCGACCTAATTATGATGAGCGGATCCACTGAATATTATCTATGCTACCCTTCATGAATGTCATCAGCTAGTCGGGATTTACTAAATTACCATTTTACCCTTCTAGCTGTTATTTCCTCAACTCCTTTGTCGCTTGTGAATAAGTTAGAAACAATGTATTGACGAGGAGCTAACAAGTCACATTGTTTCATCCAAAAGAGTCAGGACTCAATTTGGACACTGGCCAGTTCATTTATTCACACTCCAAGGAACAAAGCATGAGGTGACATACATTGCATTTCAGCAATCTTGTACATGAATTCCATATCTATGAGAACTTCACAAAGTTACTCATGACATACTCACAACTTAGTATTTCACCAATAGGCCCTGTTCGGAATGACATAGTGAGTCCGAACTCTGACTTTCTCAAATGAGAATACTAAGGTGTGAAATGGCATGTCTCATTTCAGGATTAAGGTAAGCATGATGCAATTCATACATAGTGACTTCGAGACATAAGTGGTTAAATGGTTTGTTCTTATATTGTCTCTAGAAGTGCACTGGTCAATTCAGTACCTTCGGAAGATACCTAGAAGAACTATAGAGTCCCCAACTCTCAATGCCTCATAACCAGACATCATAGATTCTTCTAACAATCATACTGAGGTCAATAGTCCTTTGACCCTAAGATTGCGAATATATCGTTTTAAGTAAACTACGAAGAGTTTGTTCATGCAAATCTACATTTGTCTCTTCGCAAGTTGTTAGGTTTGTTTATGGACTAAAAGACCAGGGTTTTATCATAAAGCTTCAGACAAGGAAGATTGAAAGAACGTTTCAACTTTTTATTAATGAATAAGCAATTACAAGCAAGATTCTTCGTAAGACTATATGACATCAAATGTACATAAATAGACACTACTACTCTTCTTGTGGGCACCATTGACAACAAACTCCCACTTGACTCAAAGAAGATGTGAGTAGTCCTACATGCCTAATCCCTCTAGAAGTTGGTCAAAGACCATGTTCGCTAGGGCCTTGGTGAATGGATCTGCCAGAGATCTACTTCACCTCCACGTCTCCGCGTTGTGCGATCTCTCGAATCAAATGGTATTTCCTCTCAATATGCTTAGAGCGCTTATGGCTTCTAGGTTCCTTTGAGTTAGCGACAGCCCCACTATTATCACAATAAAGGGTCATGGGCTCGTCGACGTTTGGAACAATTTCCAAATACTTAAGGAACTTTCTAAGCCATACAACCTCTTTGGATGCTTCACAAGCAGCCACATATTCTGCTTCCATTGTGGAGTCAGCAATGCAAGATTGCTTAATACTTCTCCACACAACAGCTCCACCATTAAGGATGAACACAGATCCCGAAGTGGATTTCTTGGAATCCTTATCCGCTTGAAAATCGGAGTCGGTATATCCCGTCATAGTCAGGTCAGTACCTGAGTATGTAAGCATCAAGTTCCTAGTTCTTCGAAGATACTTAAGAACATGCTTAACAGCAATCCAGTGCTCGGGTCCAGGGTTGGATTGGAAACGGCTAACTATGCCAACGGCGAAACATATATCAGGTCTAGTGCAAAGCATAGCATACATGAGGCTTGCTACGGCAGAGGCGTAAGGAATCTTCCTCATGTCTTCAATCTCTTGTGTAGTCTTGGGAGACTGGTCCTTAGAGAGTAAAACTCCATGCCTAAAGGGTGTTTGACCCCTCTTGCAGTCTTGCATCGAGAAGCGATCCATCACCTTATCAATATAAGATGCTTGAGAGAGCGACAGGGTCCGGTTTTTCCTATCTCGAAAGATTTGGATTCCCAGAATGTACGCGGCTTCTCCTAGATCCTTCATATCAAATTGCTTTGCTAGCCAGACCTTATCCTCAGATAACTTATCCACGTCATTACCAATGAGTAGTATATCATCGACATATAGTACCAGAAACACAACTTTGCCTTCGTGTATTAACTTGTAAACACAAGGCTCATCTATTGACTGTTCAAAGCCGAAGCTCTTTACAGTTTCATCGAATCTAATATTCCATGACCTAGATGCTTGCTTTAGTCCATAAATGGATTTAAGCAACTCACAAACCTTGGTCTCTTGACCTTTATCCACGAAACCGTCTGGTTGAGCCATGTAAATGCGCTCGTCAAGATTGCCATTCAGAAAGGCTGTCTTGACATCCATTTTCCAGATCTCATAGTCGAGAGCTGCAGCTATGGATAGGAGTATGCGGATGGATTTAAGCATCGCGACTGGCGAGAAGGTTTCTTCATAGTCAATCCCTTCTTGTTGGGTATAACCCTTCGCCACAAGTCGTGCTTTCAACTTCTCGACGTTCCCATCAGGACCCCTTTTCTTCTTGTATATCCACTTACACCCTACGGGTTTAATCCCTTCAGGAAGGTCTACAAGTTTCCAGACTTTGTTGACATACATCGAGTGCATTTCAACTTTCATGGCGTCAAGCCAAAGGTTTGATTCAGAACAAGCCATCGCTTGGCTATAGGATACAGGGTCATCCATGTCGGAGACGGCTACAAGAGAGTCTCCATAAGACATGTACCTGTCAGGCTTTTGAGTAGCCCTCCCACTACGTCTAAGTACTACTTGACGAGATTCTGATGAGTTAGGTTGTGTTTCAGTTGGGGTAAGAACGGTTCTTACAGATGAGGTAGAAGCTTCCTCACCCAACTTTTCTTCAAGCACAATTTTGCTTCAAGGTTTCGCATCCTTCATAAAGTCCTCCTCAAGGAAACGAGCATTCGTGCTAACGAAAGTCTTATCGTCCTCGGGACTATAGAAAGTAAAACCTTTGGTTTCCTTCGGATATCCTACAAACAGGCACAATTCTGACCTACTAGCCAACTTGCTAGTCTTTTGCCTCAGCACGTGTGCAGGGCAACCCCAAATTCGGATGCGGCCAAGATTCACTTTACGGCCAGTCCATCGTTCATAAGGAGTACCAGGAACCGTTTTGGACGGAACTTGGTTCAGAATGTAGGCGGCTGTTTCAAGGGCATATCCCCAAAATGAAAGCGGGAGTGATGAGTAACTCATCATTGATCTAACCATCTCCATAAGAGTTCGGTTTCTTCTCTCTGACACTCCGTTTTGTTGAGGTGTGCCAGGTGCGGTAAGCTGAGAAGCGATACCTTCTTCTTTAAGAAAGTCATCGAACTCTCCAGACATATACTCACCACCTCGATCAGATCGAAGGGTTTTGATCACTTTGCCAGTTTGCTTTTCCACTAAAGCCCTAAAGACCTTAAATACGTTAAAGGTCTCGGATTTGTGTTTAAGCAAATAGACAAACCCATATCTTGAGTAATCATCAGTGAAGGTAACGAAGTATTCGTATCCTCCACGTGCCTGTTGGTTGAGCGGACCACATACATCAGAATGTATTAGTTCCAGCAACTCAGTGGTTCTTCGACCCTTATCGGAGAAAGGTCGCTTAGTCATTTTTCCTTCTATGCAGGATTCACAAGTAGGCAGTGAACCTATTGCAGAGGCTTGGAGTGGACCATCCCTCACAAGTCTCTTAATCCTATCTAGACTGATATGACCAAGTCTTAAGTGCCAGAGGTATGTTGATTTTGTTAGATCGGAGGATTCAGAAAGTTTGATCCTCTTTGGCTCCCTAATTAGATCGTTATCTATTTCGGTGTCTAAAAGAGAAGGTTGAGTGGGATAGATGTAGAAAAGAGAATTCTTCATACATGCATTAGTGACAAAAGAATTATCAGGAAACGAAATACGAATTCCATTCTTTATGAACTTTAAACAATAATCTTGCTCGAGAAGACGAGCAACGGATATAAAGTTCTTCCCAAAGGTAGGAACAAAATAAGCATTATTCAAGTTTAAAGTTCGATCTTCAAAAGATAGCGTCACGGATCCCACAGCCTTCGCAGACACCAGGCTCCCATCACCCCATTTGAAACAGAACTCGCCTTCCTCTAAGCTTTTGGTTTTCTTGAAACCATTCAAGGAACAACAAATATGGTTAGTAGCAGCGGAGTCAAGAATCCACGTTGATACATTATCAGCTACTAAGCATGCTTCGGTAACTAGTACAATACTATGTTCCTTTGCTTTGAGATAGGCAGGACAG
This sequence comes from Urtica dioica subsp. dioica, assembly GCF_054948205.1. Taxonomy (NCBI): domain Eukaryota; kingdom Viridiplantae; phylum Streptophyta; class Magnoliopsida; order Rosales; family Urticaceae; genus Urtica; species Urtica dioica. The sequence continues at coordinate 30,343,126 of NC_142758.1, forward strand.
TTCTTTTTATCGGCTTTGTAAGGTCTGTTCTTAGTTCCAGAGGCGGAGGCCTTTTGCTCAGTAGCATGTGCCTCTCCTTGATTCCTCTTTCTCTTAGTGAGACCTACAGCAGTGTGAAGTCCCTTCATAAGCTTGGTAACAGTGTACTCTAGCTTGTTTATGAAGTAGTTCATCTTGGAGGTATCAAGAGATGCGGGGAGAGTTTCTAAGATCATATCTATGATATTCTTCCCATCAACCTCAGATCCTAGGATTTCCATTTTATTCAGAAAACTAATGATCAGTATCATGAAGTCTCCAACAGGAGTCCTAGCCTGCATATGACAGTTCATAAACTGTCGGACTGCTTGTAGCCTTGTTTGACGCCTTTGCCCTCCAAACATCTCAAGGAGATTGTAGAGCATGTCAGCGGCAGTCTCGATGTCACGATGTTGCTCTTTCAGCATATTGTTCATAGATGCCAAGATATAGCACCTCACAATCTCATCAGATCGAAGCCAGGCCGCTAAGGCGTCATTGTCCTCTTGAGTTGAATCATCATTCGTCAGAGGAGGACACGAGGTGGTGAGTACCCATTTGTGCTTGTTAACGGTAGGTATTATGTCGAGGTTATGTTTCAAATCTACGTAGTTTTCGTTTTTGAGTTTGATCGAGGAAAGAAAGATAGAGAGATGGTTGAGAGACATATGGCCTATATAAGTTGAAACAAGTTTATGATTAGTCTTTGGTTTAGGATTTAAGTTTCATTAAGACTTTTGTAAAATCCAAAGGTGTTATAAACCAAACGATAATTTACTCCCTCAAGAGAAGGCCGCGAAAAATCTCCATTTATAAGTAAATGACACATCATTAATGCTAAGCCAAGATGTCAATACATCTATTTTAACTAGCCACCTTTTAAATTGGTTTGATCACTCACATCCTTTCGCAGAGCCTCAAGGGAGGATACTAGGGATTGAGCCTAAGCGTGCAACCAACCACTTAGTCCAAAAGATCAGCTTTGAAAAACAATCCCCCAAGGGGAGGCCTTGCCATCATTGCATCACTCTCGGACGTAGCTCATTGAGCAATGATCGAAGCAATAACGCCTTGGAGTACTCACATTTAAGTGAGGGTCGCAAGAGCGGCTCTTAGTCCCACGTTATTGCATTTTTCACTAGTGTTGGGGATCAAGGGTTACAAACAACGAATATAACCCTCCCACTTAGTTTTTGGAGTTGGTTCATCGACTCTTATAAGTTCTGAAACAAAGTTCCTAGTTAGAGAGCGACAGAGCGGACAACTAGAAGAGAATCCTAGATCGACATGTTCAGAGCAGTATTAGTGCATAAAGGCACAAGGGACATACTCGATCTTTTCCTATTTTCTATTTCGGGAAAGTGCGTGAGGGAAGTGTGAACTTCAACTCACTCGAACACTTGAAAGTTTGAGATTACACATCCTTTTATTTTTCGTCTTGTCTACAAGGAGACCTCCCACTCAAATTTTCAAGAGCATATAGATTTTGAACATATGTGATATAGATATAGTTTTGAAAACATTTTGAAAATTTATTTGATTTGGATGACAAAATATTTTCAAGTTTGAAAGTGAAAACGGTTTTTCAAAATTCAAACTAGTTTTGTAAAAATTCAATTGCAATTAAACTTTCAAAAATCAAAACATTTTAATCTTACACATCATGTTTATAATCATATGAAAAACATTTTTGCTCAAGAAAGTTTTCTCATTAGAGTTCTATAACTCATGGTAGTGGGGTTTGAAAATCCGGATTTCTAAAAAACTGGAGTTTCAGACAGCCGCGCACCTCGGAGTAAAATCGCCATATCTGGCGGCTCCGATGTCGTTTTGAGCCGAAACCGGTGGCATTGGACAGAGGACAGACAGAGCTTTAATTTGATTTGAGAATCATTAATTTTAGATTTCTGAGCAGAGAGTTATGCCACTTTTAATGCGGGTTTACTCCAGCTCGAAGAAAAAGAAATAAATTAAAGCTTGGTCCTACTTAGGTGCGAAAAAGAATCAAGTGTAACGGAACGTTTTAAGATGTTGTTTAAAGCTTTTATTTGTGTTTTATTAGCAAGGTAATAACAAGGCATAAAAGAAATAACAACAAGCATAAAACGATTCAAGTAAAAATAAGAAACTAGCAAGATAACAAAACTAGTCACAAAATTTTACTCGAAAATTCTCAAACCTTTAAAACACGTTTTTCAAAAATTAAGAACGAGTGAGTGGGCACTTTTAAATCACTAAATCACTCGAAAAGAAGGAATCAGTGAGTGGGCACTTTTAAACACTACGACTTAAGAACGAGTCTCGAAGTCGCAGAGCTAAACGCTAGGTCGAGTGAGGACCTTGGTGCCAAAACAAGAAAAATCGAAAATAAAATAGAAAGAGAGAGAGAGAGGATTTCGGCCACCACAAGGTCTAGAGAGAGAAGCTCTCAATCTCTAACTTATGTGGAATAAATAAAATGAGGGGAATGAGGGTCCTATTTATAGGAGAAGGGTTGGCCTTGGAAAGAAGTAGTTTCCTCTTATTTTCCAAGCCTTTATGAGCAACCCTTTATTTCCCATTCCTATCCAAGTCACACGGCCACATAAGCCTTCATGACACCTTGGATTTGTTTCCTCTTTTATTTTTCTTCTCCCTTGACTTGTCTTGGTCGAAATTCCCATTGCCTTGAATAGGAAATTTGTTTCCTCTTTTTCTTTTGGCAAGTATCTTCATACATTAATGCACAAAAGGAACTCTCTTTCTCTTTGGGTAGTGGGCGCCTATTATGCTTTAGAAAGGCCTTCTAGAAGCTTTTCCATTTGTTCATGACAACATGAAAAAGGCCCATTAAGAATTTTCAATAAAATTCTTATGAAATGAAATTAATTCACAAGGCCCAATGATCAAGTCATGGCCGAGTGACATTAAGTCATCAAATGAACTTGTCAAAAAATTTATTGACATTCATTTCATCCTTTGTCTCAAAAGACAAAAATACCCTTTAACTATTTTCGTTCTTGTTTTGACTTAGCTTCCAGTTTAACTATTCCTATCGATGTGATTCGTGACAGTGACCTCATGGACCCAAATGAACAAAGCTTGAGCTAAACACTTGGACTCAAAAGTTCACAAACCTTTTCCAAGTTTAGCTTAATGCCAACTGACTCCACTAAAGAGCTGACACTGAAAATCTCTCGGTTCAAATGAATTTATTTTCTACTCAAGAATTCGACCTAATTATGATGAGCGGATCCACTGAATATTATCTATGCTACCCTTCATGAATGTCATCAGCTAGTCGGGATTTACTAAATTACCATTTTACCCTTCTAGCTGTTATTTCCTCAACTCCTTTGTCGCTTGTGAATAAGTTAGAAACAATGTATTGACGAGGAGCTAACAAGTCACATTGTTTCATCCAAAAGAGTCAGGACTCAATTTGGACACTAGCCAGTTCATTTATTCACACTCCAAGGAACAAAGCATGAGGTGACATACATTGCATTTCAGCAATCTTGTACATGAATTCCATATCTAGGAGAACTTCACAAAGTTACTCATGACATACTCACAACTTAGTATTTCACCAATAGGCCCTGTTCGGAATGACATAGTGAGTCCGAACTCTGACTTTCTCAAATGAGAATACTAAGGTGTGAAATGGCATGTCTCATTTCAGGATTAAGGTAAGCATGATGCAATTCATACATAGTGACTTCGAGACATAAGAGGTTAAATGGTTTTTTCTTATATTGTCTCTAGAAGTGCACTGGTCAATTCAGTACCTTCGGAAGATACCTAGAAGAACTATAGAGTCCCCAACTCTCAATGCCTCATAACCAGACATCATATATTATTCTAACAATCATACTGAGGTCAATAGTCCTTTGACCCTAAGATTGCGAATATATCGTTTTAAGTAAACTACGAAGAGTTTGTTCATGCAAATCTACATTTGTCTCTTCGTAAGTTGTTAGGTTTGTTTATGGACTAAAAGACCAGGGTTTTATCATAAAGCTTCAGACAAGGAAGATTGAAAGAACGTTTCAACTTTTTATTAATGAATAAGCAATTACAAGCAAGAATCTTCGTAAGACTATATGACATCAAATGTACATAAATAGACACTACTACTCTTCTTGTGGGCACCATTAACAACAACTGTCGTCAAAGCGGTCGACCTTGTTCGATTCTGTGGTGAATCGAGTGAGATACTGTCTCAAGGACTCGTTATTCTCTTGCCTGATTGACCATAAGTACATCTTGGTCTTCTTTTGGACCATGGATGTAGCAAATCGTGCCAGGAACATGTCCTTCAGGTCTTTGAACGATTGGACGCTCCCTGGTCTTAGATTCTTAAACCACTCGAAACCGGGTCCGGTGAGGGTAAGACTGAAAGCTTGGCATACAACCCCAGGTGAGACGCCCTGCATCGTCATCCAAGTCTCGTAATGTTGGATGTGATACGTGGGATCTGATCTCCCATTGTATGGAGGGAGATTTGGGAGTTTGAAGTTTCCCGTGCACACCTCAACAAGGATTTGGGCGGTGAAGGGAAAGGAATGTTCTTCCACGACCCCGTATGTATCACCGACCAAGCCGCCTTCACGCAGGTCACGCACCTCGTTACGAAGATTGTGAATCATGGTGACGACGTTGAGGCCAGTGTTGGGGGTCGCTCCTTGTTCAGGAGGAGTCACATGTCGCCTTTCGTTCGACCCTTGAGCCGTGCGAGGGTCCCCATTGATTGTGGCCGTAGGGTTGTGACCCTTACGAGCACTCAACCTCTCCCTGAGGTCTTCGCCACGGTTGTTCCGTTGGGCGGTAAGTCGATCTCTAAGATCCGGCCCGGCGGTATGGGGGTGCGAGCTTCGAGCCACGCGCCTTACTCGCCGAGTCGTTGCACCTTCCCTTACATTGCCTCTTTGACCGAGTCGGTCATGGGCTGAACGTCGGGAGGTCTCTTCTTGAGAGGAGACCGGTATTGCTTTTGCTTTCGACGGACCGGCTTCGATCTCAACAGGGAGTTCCCCGTCCTTGGTGAGAGAAGTCTCGACGTCCGCCGAAATTTCCAAGCCTTCATAGTCGGGGTCATAATCATGTCCCTCGTCCATGAGGTCCTCAGATTCCCCGTGGGAGGCACCGTGTGCAGGCGCCTTGCCCGCCAGTTGGCGGTGGTACCTTGCATTGGCTATCTTCAGCTGGCGGATTTTCTCCTCCATTTCAAGGATGCGGTCGTCCCGACTGTCCTGAAGAGGAGGGGGCGAGGGAGTGGGGCTCTCGTCGTTGAGAGACTCCTCATCGCCTTGCGCTCGAGAGCGCATGAAGTATTTCTTCATCGCGGTTGCGTTTTCGGGGTTGTTCACGCCCTCAGAACGAACGGGTGGTTGACCACTCATGTCTTTCTCGAGTCGAGAAGAAAGGGGTCGAACTGTAGAAGGGATTTCGGGCAGTGTAAGTCGGGAAGTCCCCTCCTTCTAGCGCCAAAATGTTGTTGCACGAAAATGAACAACGATTAAATACCTCCGGCGGTTCGATCCAAGGCCGGACCAAGTGATCGCGCCTGGGCCAAAAACGGGAGCTCGTAGACCGAGCTGCACCCTCCAAACCCTGAGGTGTATTTTGGGGGGTGTGACCGTGCCAAAGGTTGGCTGCCTACGTACCCTTTAGTAGGGATCAGGTCAGAACGTAGTTCAATTTGTGTATTGGTGGCTATCTTGGGCTCGGAGGCTTTGTGAATCCAAGGCTTTAGAGGGGGACCGGGCTCATAGCTTCTAGTGAAGACTTTAGAGGGGTCGTGCGCTCGTAGCTCAGAGTTCTAGCTCAAGGGCCGAGAAGCTGGAGGGAAGTGTGTACTGCAGAAGCTCGGGTCGCAGAAGAGGAGTGCGCTCCCTCTCGTGGAGGGGGGTCCTTGTTTCTAAGCCGAGGGAGGAGAAGTGCGTGTTCTTGGAATGTCACAAGAGCACGAGAGAGGTACTATTCTCGAAGAAGTATGTATTCTTCAAAAATGTATCAATTCTCAGGGCTGAATCAGCGTGTCTTTTTTCTCCCGTAGGGGGGGATATTTATATTGTTTGAGGGGAGGCCTTGGGCCGGCCCCTTGAGGCCCACCGGGTGGCCGGGAGCGAGGCGCGTGAGGCCTCACGCCTAAGAGGGCGCAGGGCGCGTGGGACATGTCGCCTGGACGGGCGCGGGACTTGGCCGGGCGCGGCGTGCCTTGCAGCGGGCGTGCCCGGCCGAGGTGGCAAGAACGCTCGGCCGAGGTAGCGAAGGCGCTCAACCGAGGTGGCTGAGCTGACGATAGCACTCGGCCCAGGTGGCCGAGCTGGCGAAGGCGCTCGACCGAGGTGGCCGAACTGACGAAGATGCTTGGCCGAGGTGGCCGAGCTGGTGAAGGCGCTCGACCGAGGTGGCCGAGGTGGCGGGGACACCCGGCTGAGGCAGCAGGGGCGCTCGGCCGGGGTGCCAAGGCGCGCGCAGGCCGGGAGGCCGGGGTGCGCGGGAGCGCGCGCGCGGGCCGGGAGGCCGGGGCGCAGAGTGCACGCGAGCCAGGCGCGATAACGCGTGCTGAGGCCCATTGGGCCGGGGGCCTCAGGGCCGGGAGCGCAGGTGCGTGCGCAACGGCCGCGCCGGGCCGTGGGCGCATCGGAGCGTTCGGGCCTGGTGGGCCGGGGCCCAATGGGCTTCCGGCCGGCAAAGCCCGGCCGGCCTTGAATTGTTTTTGAATTTCCGGTGTTCCGAAAACGACCGGTAACCGAACTCAGCTCGAGGAGTGAATTCAACTCGAGGCGTAATGTGAAGAGTTGACACGAAGAATTGTCAGTCGACTCGTGGACTCGGAACTCAACTCGAAGAGTGAACTCAACTCGAGGAGTCATGTGTAGAGTCGGCACGGGGAGTCATCAGTCAACCCGTGGACTCCGAACTCAACTCGAGGAGTGAACTCAACTCGAGGAGTCATGTATTGAGTCGGCATGAGGACCTATCGGTCAAGTCATGGACTCGGACCTCAACTCGAGGAGTTGTGAGTAGAGTCGGCGCGAGGACTTATTAGTCAACTCGTGGATTCGAAACTCAACTCGAGGATTGAATTCAACTCGAGGTGTAATATGAAGAGTCGACACGAGGACTTATCAGTCGACTCGTGGACTCGGAACTCAACTCGAGGAGTGAACTCAACTCGAGGAGTTGTCTGTAGAGTCGGCACGAGGACTTATTAGCCGACTCGTGGACTCGAAACTAAACTCGAGGAAGGAACTCAACTCGAGGAGTTGTGTGTAGAGTTGGCACGAGGACTTATTAGTCGACTCGTGGACTCGGAACTCAACTCGAGGATTGAATTCAACTCGAGGAGTAATGTGCAGAATCGACACAAAGAATTGTCAGTCGACTCGTAGACTCGGAACTCAACTCGAGGGAGTCGGCACGGGGAGTCACCAGTGGACCCGTGGACTCGGAACTCAACTCGAGGAGTAAACTCAACTCGAGGAGTCATGTATTGAGTCGGCACGAGGACCTATCGGTCAACTCCTGGACTCGGAACTCAACTCGAGGAGGGAACTCAACTCGAGGAGTTGTGTGTAGCATCGGCACGAGGACTTATTAGTCAACTCGCGGATTCGGAACTCAACTCGAGGAGTGAATTCAACTCGAGGAGTAATGTGAAGAGTCAACACGAGGACTTATCAGTCGACTCGTGGACTTGAAACTCAACTCGAGGAGTGAACTCAACTCGAGGAGTCATGTGTAGAGTCGGCACAAGGAGTCATCAGTCGACCCGTGGACTCGGAATTAAACTCGAGAAGTTGTGTGTAGATTCGGCACGAGGACTTATTTGCGGACTCGTGGACTCGGAACTCAACTCGAGGAGTGAACTCAACTCGAGGAGCCATGTGTAGAGTCGGCACGGGGAGTCATCAGTCTACCCGTGGACTCGGAACTCAACTCGAGGAGTAGTGTATGGAGTCGGCACGAGGACTTATCAGTCGACTCGTGGACTCGGGACTCAACTCGAGGAGTGACTTCACTTTGAAGAGTCATGTGAAGAATCGACACGAGGAGTTATCAGTCGACTCGTGGACTCGGAACTCAACTCGAGGAGTGAACTCATCTAAAGGAGTCATGTATTGAGTCGGCACGAGGACCTATCGGTCAACTCATGGACTCGGGACTCACCTCGAGGATTTATGTATTGAGTCGGCACGAAGACCTATTGGTCAACTCGTGGACTAGAAACTCCACTCGAGAAGTTGTGTGTTGAGTCGACACGAAGACCTATCGGTCAACTTGTGGACTCGAAACTCAACTCGAGGAGCGACCTCAACTCGAGGAGTTATGTGTAGAATCGGCACGAGGACTTATTAGTCAACTCGTGGACTCGGAACTCAACTCGAGGAAGGAACTCAACTCGAGAAGTTGTGTGTAGAGTCGGCACGAGGACTTATTAGTCGACTCATGGACTCGGAACTCAACTCGAGGAGTGAATTTAACTCGAGGAGTAATGTGAAGAGTCGACACGAAGAATTGTCAGTCGACTCGTGCACTCAGAACTCAACTCGAGGAGTGAACTCAACTCCAGGAGTAGTGTATGGAGTAGGCACGAGGACCTATCGGTCAACTCGAGGACTCGGGACTCAACTCGAGTAGTAGTGTATTGAGTCGGCTCGAGGACCTATCGGTCAACTCGTGAACTCGAAACTTAACTCGAGGAGCGACCTCAACTCGAGGAGTTATGTGTAGAGTCGGCACGAGGACTTATTAGTCAACTCGTGGACTCCGAACTCAACTCGAGGAAGGAACTCAACTCGAGAAGTTGTGTGTAGAGTCGGCACGAGGACTTATTAGTCGACTCATGGACTCGGAACTCAACTCGAGGAGTGAATTTAACTCGAGGAGTAATGTGAATAGTCGACACGAAGAATTTTCAGTCGACTCGTGGACTCGGAACTCAACTCGAGGAGTGAACTCAACTCGAGGAGTAGTGTATGGAGTAGGCACGAGGACCTATTGTTGTCAATGGTGCCCACAAGAAGAGTTGTAGTCTTTATTTTGAACATTTGATGTAATAAAGTCTCATGAAGACTCTTGCTTGTAATTGCCTTTTCATTCATTAATAAAGTTGAAACGTTCATTCAATCTTCCTTGTCTGAAGCTTTATGATAAAACCATAGTCTTTTAGTCCATAAACAAACTTAACAACTTACGAAGAGACAAATGTAGATTTGCATGAACAAACTCTTCGTAGTTTGCTTAAAACGATATATTCGCAATCTTAGGGTCAAAGGACTATTGACCTCAGTATGATTGTTAGAAGAATCTATGATGTCTGGTTATGAGGCATTGAGAGTTAGGAACTCTATAGTTCTTCTAGGTATCTTCCGAAGGTACTGAATTGACCAGTGCACTTCTAGAGACAAGATAAGAACAAACCATTTAACCTCTTATGTCTCGAAGTCACTATGTATGAATTGCATCATGCTTACCTTAATCCTGAAATGAGACATGCCATTTCACACCTTAGTATTCTCATTTGAGAAAGTCAAAGTTCGGACTCACTATGTGATTCCGAACAAGGCCTATTGGTGAGGTACTAAGTTGTGAGTCTGTCATGAGTAACTTTGTGAAGTTCTCATAGATATGGAATTCATGTACAAGATTGCTGAAATGCAATGTATGTCACCTCATGCTTTGTTCCTTGGAGTGTGAATAAATGAACTGGCCAGTGTCCAAATTGAGTCTTGACTCTTTTGGATGAAACAATGTGACTTGTTAGCTCCTCGTCAATACATTGTTTCTAACTTATTCACAAGCGACAAAGGAGTTGAGGAAATAACAGCTAGAAGGGTAAAATGGTAATTTAGTAAATCCCGACTAGCTGATGACATTCATGAAGGGTAGCATAGATAATATTCAGTGGATCCGCTCATTATAATTAGGTCGAATTCTTGAGTAGAAAACAAATTCATTTGAACCGAGAGATTTTCAGTGTCAGCTCTTTAGTGGAGTCAGCTGGCATTAAGCTAAACTTGGAAAAGGTTTGTGAACTTTTGAGTCCAAGTGTTTAGCTAAAGCTTTGTTCATTTGGGTCCATGAGGTCACTGTCACGAATCACATCGATAGGAATAGTTAAACTGGAAGCTAAGCCAAAACAAGAACGAAAATAGTTAAAAGGGTATTTTTGTCTTTTGAGACAAAGGATGAAATGAATGTCAATAAATTTTTTGACAAGGTCATTTTATGACATGTTTCACTCGGCCATGACTTGATCATTGGGCCTTGTGAATTAATTTCATTTCATAAGAATTTTATTGAAAATTCTTATTGGGCCTTTTTCATGTTGTCATGAACAAATGGAAAAGCTTCTAGAAGCCTTTTCTAGAAGGCCTTGGGCGCCCAACATACCCAACCAAGAGAGAATATTTTGTGCATAAATGTATTTAGATACTTGCCAAAAGAAAAAGAGGAAATAAATTTCCCACACATGCTTGTAGGAAATTCGGCCAAGTGAGAAAAGGGAAAGCCAAGGAACAAAAAAGGAAACAAATCCTAGCCTCTAGGAGGCAGCCTTGGGCGCCCAACATGGAATGGGAAATAAAGGATTTTTGCTCATGAATATGTGATATTCTATAGAAGAGGAAACTACCTTATTGAAGGTGAGACCTCTCCTATAAATAGGAGCCCCATTTCCTCACAATTCATTCATCCAAGTTTAAGAGATTTGAGAGACTCTCTCTCTAGAACTTGGCCGAAGTCCTCTTCTCTCTCTCTCTAGTTTATTTTCGGTTTTCTCTTGTCTTGGCACCTAGGTCCTCACTCGACCTAGTCTTTAGCTCTGCGACTTCGAGACTCGTTCTCAAGTCGTAGTGTTTAAAAGTGCCCACTCACTGATTCCTTCTTTTCGAGTGATTTAGTGATAGAAACTTTCGTGGTTGCTCGAGGTGCCGAGGAAAGAAAGAGAGACGTGTTGCGAGGGGAGACGAGCGTTGCAACTTTCCAAAAGCTTCTACAAGGTTCAAGCTTCAAGAAAGGTTAGTAACTTTAATAGCTCATATTAGTTTTTATTTACATGCATATGCTCTTGTCTAGGTTAGTAAAAACTAGTTTTACTTAAAAAGAAAATTTTTAAAATTCCGCCGCTTAACGAAGCGTTAAACTTTTTCTTAAACCCTAGATCGATTCCAACAAATGGTATCAGAGCTATGGTCAAAGGAATGCATGTGCATGTTTTTAAATTATGAGCTTGAAAATCGTTTTCGAAAGTTTACTAATTTTGTGACAAGTTAGAATTGTAATCTTAGATTTTTTTTTAATTTATTGCTCTTGTCTCTAAATTAAAAACCATGTTGATTTTCTATGAGTTTGGGATGATGTTAAAACACATTAGAATCAGTTCTAAAAGTTTTTAATTTTTTATATTGATAAACGTGTTTTAAAGGTTTGAGAATTTTCGAGTAAATTTTGTGACTAGTTTTATTTTCTTGCTAGTTTCGTTTATTTACTTGAATCGTTTTATGCATGTTGTTATTTCTTTTATTCTATGTTATTACCCTGCTAATAAAACACAAATAAAAGCTTTAAACAACATCTTAAAACGTTCCGTTACACTCGATTCTTTTTCGCACCTAAAAGGACGAAGCTTTAATTTATTTCTTTTTCTTCGAGCTGGAATGTAAACCCGCATTAAAAGCGGCATAACTCTCTGCTCAGAAATCGAAATTTAATGATTCTTGAATCAAATTAAAGCTCTGTCTGTCCTCTGTCCAATGCCACCGGTTTCGGCTCAAAAGGACATCGGAGCCGCCAGATATGGCGACTTTACTCCGAGGTGCGCGGCTGTCTGAAACTCCAGTTTTTTAGAAATCCGGATTTTCAAACCCCACTACCATGAGTTATAGAACTCTAATGAGAAAATTTTCTTGAGCAAAAATGTTTTTCATATGATTATAAACATGATGTGTAAAGATTAAAAGTTTTGATTTTTGAAAGATTAATTGAAATTGAATTTTTACAAAACTAGTTTGAATTTTGAAAAACCGTTTTCACATTCAAACTTGAAAATATTTTGTCATCCAAATCAAATAAGTTTTCAAAATGTTTTCAAAACTATATCTATATCACATATGTTCAAAATCTATATGCTCTTGAAATTTTGAGTGGGAGGTCTCTTTGTAGACAAAGCCGAAAAATAAAAAGATGTGTAATCTCAAACTTTCAAGTGTTCGAGTGAGTTGAAGTTCACACTTCCCTCACGCACTTTCCCGAAATAGAAAATAGGAAAAGATCGAGTATGTCCCTTGTGCCTTTATGCACTAATACTGCTCTGAACATGTCGATCTAGGATTCTCTTCTAGTTGTCCGCTCTGTCGCTCTCTAACTAGGAAATTTGTTTCCGAACTTATAAGAGTCGATGAACCAACTCCAAAAACTAAGTGGGAGGGTTATACTTGTTGTTTGTAACCCACGATCCCCAACACTAATGAAAAGTGCAAGTGTCGCCGGACTAAGAGTCACCCTCGTGGCCCTCTCTTAAATGAGAGTACTCAAGGGCGCTTTGCTCTGATCATTGCTCAATGAGCTACGTTCGAGAGTGAGACGATGATGACAAGACCTCCCCTCGGCGGATTGTTTTTCAAAGTCAATCTTTTGGACTAAGTGGTTGGTTACACACTTAGACTCAATCCCTAGTAATCCTCCCTCGAGGCCCTGCGAAAGGATGTGAGTGATCAAACCAATTTACAAGGTGGCTAGTCAAAATTGATGTATTGACATCTTGGCTATGCATTAATGATGAGTCATTTACTTATGAAAGGAGACTCGTTGCGGCCTTCCCTCGAAGGAGTAAAGTGTCATTTCGTTCATAACACCTTTGGATTTTACAAAAGTCTTAATGAAACTTAAATCCTAAACCAAAGACTAATCATAAACTTGTTTCAACTTATATAGGCAATATGTCTCTCAACCCTCTCTCTATCTTTCTTTCCTCGAACCAACTCGAAAACGAAAACTACATAGATTCGAAACATAACCTCGACATAATACCTACCGTTAACAAGCACAAATGGGTACTCACCACCCCGTGTCCTCCTCTGACGAATGATGATTCAACTCAAGAGGACAATGACGCCTTAGCGGCCTGGCTTCGATCCGATAAGATTGTGAGGTGCTATATCTTAGCATCTATGAACAATATGCTGAACAAGCAACATCGTGACATCGAGACTGCCGCTGACATGCTCTACAATCTCCTTGAGAGTTTTGGAGGGCAAAGGCGTCAAGCAAGGCAAAAAGCAGTCCGACAGTTTATGAACTGTCATATGAAGGCTAGGACTCCTGTTAGAGACTTTATGATACTTGTTGTCGCAGTTTTTCGGACAACGATTTAGGAACCGGAAATGGTTAGACCCAAGGCCGGACCAAGTGGTCTCACTCCGGCTCGAGCGTGTCGGACTCGATATCTCAAGTCGTCCCTTAGCTGTCTGTAATGTCTATCTCGTCCAAGCACCTGAAACACAAGCGAAGAGGTGTGAACTACAAAGGGGAAACAGAGGGGTTGCCTCCGTTTACCTCTCCGACGCTCAACATTAGTAGGATTGAGGTGGTTGATAGAGGTTTAGTGTTTAGGGGTCGAGAGTTGAGAGAAACGAGCGAGTTGTTAGTTCGGCAGCGTTTCAGTACTCAAATTCGGATTACCTGGTTCGAGGGAGAGACCCTCTTATTTATAGGCGGCCAAGAGGTGTTTGAGGAACCCCTTGGCCTTGGGCCGGTCTTGGAAGGACGGCCTTGGAGCGCCGGCCGAGGAGGGCCGGCCTTGGAGCGCCGGCCGAGGAGGGCCGGCCTTGGAGCGCCGGCCGAGGGGGGCCGGCCTTGGAGCGCCGGCCGAGGAGGGCCGGCCTTGGAGCGCCGGCCGAGGGGGGCCGGCCGTGGAGCGCCGGCCGAGGGGGTCCGGCCTTGGAGCGCCGGCCGAGGGGGCCGGTCCTGGAGCGCCGGCCGAGGAGGCCGGTCCTGGAGCGCCGGCCGAGGAGGGCCGGCCTTGGAGCACCGGCCGAGGAGGGCCGGTCCTGGAGCGCCGGCCGAGGAGGGCCGGCCTTGGAGCGCCGGCCGAGGAGGCCGGTCCTGGAGCGCCGGCCGAGGAGGCCGGTCCTGGAGCGCCGGCCGAGGAGGGCCGGCCTTGGAGCACCGGCCGAGGAGGGCCGGTCCTGGAGCGCCGGCCGAGGAGGGCCGGCCTTGGAGCGCCGGCCGAGGAGGGCCGGCCTTGGAGCGCCGGCCGAGGAGGGCCGGCCTTGGAACACCGGCCGAGGAGGGCCGGCCATGGAGCGCCGGCCACGGCGAGTGCCGGCCCCGGACGAGCGCCGGGCTTAGGACGGCCGCCAGCGTGGCCGTCGTCGATCTACCGGACCGAGACGGACCGGTAACATTAGCCCCCCGAGTTTATCACCGATTGTAAATCGTGTGGTAAACTCAGAGTCCGACGTTGGCCCATCGGAGAAGCCCGCCGTCAAGAGGTATGCTCCGACGTCCTTTCATGTTGTTTTTATTTTTATATTTTTTGTCGATCGTGCTCGTTTCGTTATTCGCGCCATGGACCCCATTGACTCGGGATGTGGGACCGTTGACGATGGCTTACATGATTTGTTTGAGGAAAACCACGTGGATTTGGATGCTTTTTGGGCTCAATTTTCGCCACCATCAACACCACCCAACACTCGACACTCATCGCGTTCGTTCAACGCTATTGAGATGACCGGAGAGGATTTTTCGCTGGTTGAAGCGTGGCTGGCCGACGAGGGTGAGGGCGCGAGTGCCGGAGACGGCCAGCGCCGGCAGGAGAACGCCGACCCGATGGCACCAGCCGCCGGGGACGGCCGGGCCGACCAGCACGAGGCCGTCTTGGCCGAGGGACGCGCCATGGAGGCCGCGCGCGCGGGGGCGGCCACCCAGGAGACCGGCGGCGCTGCGCAGGCCGCCGCCAACGCCGGGGGAGTCGCGCCTGGCTGGGTCGGCGCCGTCTGCGCTGGACCCAGTCCGGGGATCGCGCCAGAGGACTCGCGCGCGACGATCCCGACCGGGGAGCACGCCGACCAGGCCGAGGAGGCCGACGCCGGGGTGGAGGAGGCCGGGCCCGACCGAGTCGGCGCCGTCTGGGGCGAACCCAGACCTGGGGGAGACGTCCCTCGCCCCGGGGGAACCAAGCCGGCCGTGGGGGACGCGGGCGACGCGTCTGGCGAGGCCGACGCCGGCGAGGAGGCGCTGGCGCAGAGGAGCGCCGCCCGGGGCGGCGTTGGCATCAGGGAGGACCCCACCCCCTCGGGTGGGGCTGCGTTGCAGGTGGCCGGCGGCCGTGGGAGCCCAGGCGGACCGGCCCCAGCCGGGCCGGGGCGCGTCTACGTCGGGGGGGCGCCGCCGGCGGCGGCCGACGCTGCAGGAGGGGCCGCCGGTGCCGGACAGGAGGAGCGCCGGCCGTCCAATGCTGGAGAGGGGGAGGCGGCCACCTTGGTGGCCCTGCAAACCCTAGGACCCAATGGGCCGGGCCTAGGGGATGAGACTGCAGCCGGCCGGGAGTCGGGCCGGGCCGACATGTGCGAGGAGGGCCCAACCGGCCGAACGCCGGACAGGGCCGCTGGGCGTCAGGCGCGCGAGGAGGGCCCAGCAACCCGCGAGCCGGGCCGGGCCGGTGGGCAGGACGCGCCTGGGCTGAACGCCGGGACGCCCGGGCAAGCCACCAACGCCGGAGACTTGACCGGCCGGGAGCTGGGCCGGGCCGACGGGCCTGGCGCGTGCGCCGAAGGCCGGACGTCGCCGGGACCGCGCGTGGAGGAGTCACCCAGCCAGGAGGCGGGCTGGGTCCTCGGGCTTGACGCACACGCAGGCGAGGGCGTCGCCGGCCACAGGACGAGCCGGCCCGATGACAGTGACCCGGCCGGCCGGCAGCCGGTCGAGCGTCCGGGCACCGCCCCGGACTCCGGGCACTCCGGCGACTCGTCGAGCCGCCGTGCAGCACCCGCGGCGAGGGGACTTTCCTCTACCGCGCAGGAGGAAACACGGACCTCGTCCTTCCCGGTAGGGGAGTCAGCCGTGCGGGGTAACTTTGACTGTTCGGGCGTCGATGTCCCGAGCCTGATCTCCATCGTCAGCTTCAAGAGCCTCAGGAAGCGCTACAGCATCCCGGACTCTGTGTCAATCCTCCGACCGTTGCCCGACGATCTACCGTCCCGCCCTCGAAGGGGGTACGCCGCGGTCCACGAGGCGAGCCTCCGCGGCGGGCTAAGGTTGCCTTTCCAGCCGGTTATCCAGGAGCTGCTAGCTCGACTGGGGGTGCACGCCTTACAGATGTCTCCGGCCTTCTACCGGGTGGTCGCAGCGTGCCACATGATGCTTCACCGGGCGAAGAAGAGGGCTGTCACTGCCGACGACATCCAGGACCTCATGACGATACGAGGGGTGCCGGGGAAGCCGGGCTTCTACCAAGCGCTACATCGCAAGCGCTTCGTCATCGTCAGCAACGTTAGTTCGAAGCACCGATACCCTTGGATATGGGTGTCCGAATCAGCCTTCGGGGTCGCGCCTCTCTTCTTTGGTCTTGCGGCTGATTTTCCACCTATGGGCGATATCGAAAGTTCTGAGCTTCACGCGGTGATCAGGGCGCTCCCGGAATCGAGGCGACAAGGACCACACTTCGAGTCCCCAGACCTAATGGCAAGGACCGGGTGGTTCCCGCCTGGAGACGACGCCCTTCCGAGCTCGGGTCTCGCCGCGGAGGCTACGGAGGACCCCGAATCAGAGGCGGGGGGCTCGTCTGCTCCTCCCCCTGACGTGGGGGGTACCAACCGCACACAAGCTTCTAGTTAGTGTATATTCCATTGTATTGCACTCTAACCTGTCACTTCTTCGTCTTTTTCAGATACGATGACTCGGCGACACCGACCACGCACGCAGGCACCGAGGGTGGCGCCCGACGCCGAGGCCGTGGTCGCGGCTCAACCACAAGCTGAGGCCCGCCATAGGGAGCTTCCAACGCGGGCGAGGACCGAGGCGAACTCCTCGAACAAGCGACCGTCGTCGACGATCCTTCCCGGCTCGTCCTCCGGCCACAAGCGCGCTCATACGTTGGCGACGCCAGATGGCATGGAGTCGATGCTCCTGGCGGAGGCGGCGGAGCTGAGGGACCGATGCTCTCAGGGGATCCTTGAAACCTCACTACGGGATTTCAAGAGCCTCCTGACGGTGAGCGACCTTGAGCATTTCCAGAGTGGGATCGGCGACGCCCGAAAGGTATGACTCGCTTGTTTTCCTCATTTGCGATTTGTTGTGCTTATTTCGCTTACATGTACGTTGTTTGTTTCCGCAGATGCTCGCACGCCAAGAACGGAGTGACCGCATTCTCCGGGATCTGCTGCGTCGCATGCAGATCATGGAAAAAGACAAGGAGGACACCGCGGCCGCCCATGCCGCTGCCCTGGCGGGGGCTCGCCCCATCCAAGAGTTCCACGCGCTTGAGGAAGAGCTAAAGCGAGCTCGCGAGAAGGCGGCGGCCGAGAAGGCGTCACGGGAGAAGGCTGAGCAGGCGGCCGAGACTTTCTTAGGGGAGACCAAGAAGCTCCAGGCGGCCCTCTCGAGCCGAGATGAAGAGCTGAACATCGTCCACGCCCGACTGTCGGCGAGCGAGATCTCCCGGGTCAGGGCCGAGAGGGAGAGGGAAACCCTGCGGGCGGAGGTGCAGACCCTCATCGAGGAGAAGGACGACGCCGTGCGATCGAAAACAGAGCTGGAGGAGGACTGGGACCTCTCGCTAGAAGTGGCCCGTTACGAGGTGGCCATGCGGGTCAAAGACGCGGCCGCGGAGGAGAACGCGTCTCGAGGGATCACATTTTCCTTCTTCGACGCCATGTTTCCTCCCTTGGAGGACGAGCTGCCGGAAGACGACCTGCCGCCCGAAGTCCCTGCGGAGGCCGCCCAGTCATCAAACTGTCAATCCGGCGGAGGAGCCGTCGGCGGGTCGGGCGCCCCTCACCATGAGGACGACGAAGAGCAGGTCGATTATGGCTCGGAGTGATCGAGTTCTCTTTGATTCTTCTTTCTTTTTTTTTTTATTCGCGCACTTGTTTAGCGCTTGCTTTATGCTTTCTTTCGGATTCTTGCTATGATTGCGTCGTACTTTCGTATTTTTCTTATCGGGTTGTTTACGCAATATTGTTTTGCCTTGATTGAAGCTTTCTTTTCATCGTGCGTCTTATTTTCTCGACTTGCTACGTTTAGTGTAATCGATTCGCGCAATTTGAATAGTGCGTGTCTTACGGGCCCGGCTTACTATGCTTAGCGTAGCCGGTTGGCACGGCTTACTGCCGCGTTTGGCGGCGAAGTTTCCCACGGACGCAGGCTAGACCAGTTTCATCCGGTGGGTGCGATTTCCGGCCATCCACTTGTGACTCGCTGCCTATCGGCGCGTGCGAGCTAGCGGCCGTCGCGCTCATCATCCGGCGAGTACGCTACCTATCGGCGTGCGTATCCGGACGGGTTTGCAGCTCCCAGTGAGCGTGGTACTCGTTGGTACGCGTGTCACGTTTTGGGTTTTGACTGCCGAGATCGACAATCCGGTGCGCGGACGTGATCCATCGATGACTTGTCGCCTGTCGGTGCGCAAGGTGCATCGGTGCACGAGAGGGTCGCAGCAAAAGACGTGCGAGGCCGGAGGTCCGGTGCGCGGATCCAACTCATCGACGTTTCGCTATCTCTCGGCACATGGCCTCATCCCGTGCGAGAGCGTCGCGCGGGGAGGGTACGAATTCGGAGGTCCGGAGCGCGGATCCGATTCATGGGTGTTTTGTTGCCGTTTGGCGCATGGAAGTATCCTCCTTAGCCCCCCGAGTTTCTTGGGTGCTCGTAGAGGAGGCTAGAAACTAAGATACCAAGTGTATTGAAGTGAAATGTATTTTATTAAATTATCGAAATGGTTCAAAAATTACATCCCAGGCCTTTGGCCAAACTTGAAATTTAAAATTGACTTTGCTAGAATCAAAAGTTACACGAAAACGACAAAGCGTGAAAATGGACGAGTGAACATTTATTGATAATATTGCCGGAGATGCTCCGCATTCCACGGGTGCGTGAACACGAGTCCCTCCATGTTCTCGAGCTCGTACGTGCCATTGTGGATGGCTCGGCGCACACGGTACGGGCCTTCCCAGGTGGGGCCTAGAACTCCCGCGCCTTGCACCTTGGTGTTTTGGAACACCCTTCGAAGGACGAGGCTTCCGTCGGCGAACTTCCGCAGCTTTATCTTCGAGTTGTAGTACTTCTCGACCTTCCTCTTCTGCGCGGCAAGCCGGGTAAGTGCGTCCGCCCTCCTTTCGTCTATGAGGTCTAGCTCGAGCCTGATCGCGTCATCGTTGGCGCCTTCGTCGTACTCCTCAATGCGTAAGGTTGGCAGCTTGATCTCGACGGGTACCACAGCCTCGACGCCGAACGCGAGAGCGAAAGGGGTTTCGCCGGTCGCGTTTCGGGCGGTGGTGCGGTATGCCCATAAGACCATGGGGAGCTCGTCAGCCCAAGCCCCCTTTCTTGCCTCCAGCTTCTTCTTCAAGTTCTCCTTGATCGTCTTATTCACCGCCTCGACCTGGCCGTTGGCTTGGGGATGGCGGGGAGAGGAGAAGGTCTTGCTAATGCCAAGCTGTTCGCACGTTTCTCGGAGGCGTGCATTGTCGAATTGCTTTCCGTTGTCGGTTACAATTGACGCAGGGATTCCGAAGCGGCAGATAATGTTTCTCCAAATGAAGCTCGTCGTGTTCGCCTCGGTGATCTTTGCTAGAGGTTCAGCCTCTACCCACTTCGTGAAGTAATCGATAGCCACGATCGCGTGCTTGTATTGTCTCGGGGCCGTAGGTAGCTCGCCGATGAGGTCGATTCCCCACTTCGCGAAAGGTCGTGGCACGATAATCGGACACAAAGGGGCCGGTGCTTGGCGCGGAATGTGGGCGAACCTTTGGCACTTGTCACATTTCTTGGCCCACTCGTGGGAGTCCTTTTTCAAGGTTGGCCAGAAATATCCAAGTCTTAGCAACTTCAATGCCAAAGATTGCCCGGCGGCGTGGTTACCGCACACCCCCTCGTGCACCTCGTGGAGTGCTTTTCTCGCTTCCACCTCGGTCAGGCAACGGAGAAGGGGCATGGAGTAGCCTCTCTTGAACAAACTGTCCTCCCTCATTGTGTACTTCGGGGCTAGGCTTCTCAGCTTTCTAGCTTCTTCTTTATCCTCGGGGACGACTCCTCGTTTAAGGAATTCCACGAGCGGGGTCATCCATGAGGGAGGCGGAGTCTCGTCAATGACCCCCACGTCGCCTCTCGAGACGTAAGGTCGGGTCAACACTTCGATTGGGACGCTGCCCTCGCCTTCCTCGTCTATCCCGGACGCGAGGCGAGCTAGGGCGTCGGCGTCGACGTTCGCCTCTCGAGGGACCTGGACGATCTCGAACCACGACAGGGCCTCCAAGTTCTTTTGGGCCTTGGACAAGTAGGCGATCATGTGTGGCTCCTTTGCGGCGTAGTCGCCCTTAACCTGATTCACGATCAATTGCGAGTCGCAATGGATGCGTAGGTTTTGGGCGCCCAACTTGTTCGCTAGCTCCAAGCCAACAATCAGAGCCTCGTACTCTGCCTCGTTGTTGGAAGCCTTGAACTCGAACCGCAGGGCGTACCTCAACTTTTCCCTATCGGGATTTGTGAGCACAACGCCGGCGCCAGCCCCCCGGGCGTTTGACGCGCCATCCACGTGTAAATCCCAAACCAGCCCTATCGGGTCATTGGTTCTCTTCCTTGACGACTCGCTATGGTCGTCCTCCTTGTCTTCCGCGGTCTTACTCCCTTCGTCGCCCTCATTGGTTGGGGGCGCGCTTGTGAACTCGGCGATGAAGTCGGCGAGGGCCTGACCCTTAATGGCGGTTCTCGGTTGGAACTCGACCCCGTATTCGCCCAGCTCTTGGGACCATATCGCCATTCGAGAAGAGGTCCCTTTTTGAAGGGCCTTCTCGATGGGATGCCCCGAGCGGACCACGATGGGGTGCGCCTGGAAGTAGGGCCGGAGCTTTCTCGCGCTCATGACGAGGGCGAGGGACAGTCTCTCGATCTCGGGGTATCGGGTTTCGGCGTCGAGGAGCGCCTTGCTAACGTAGTAGACTGGCCATTGCACCTTGTCTTCCTCGCGTATGAGGACCGCGCTCACGGCCCTATCGGAAACCGCGAGGTAGAGGTACAGGGTTTCGCCGTTCTTTGGCTTCGCGAGGAACGGGGGGGAGGTGAAATAGGCTTTCATATCGCGGAATGCTTCCTCGCACTCCTCCGTCCACACGAACCCGTCGGTCTTCTTCAGTGCCTTGAAGAACGGTTGGCACCTATCAGTGGCTTTGGAAACAAATCGCGTCAGGGCGGCGATCCTTCCCGTCAAGCTTTGAACTTCTTTGACCTTTTGTGGCGACCTCATCTCTAAGATCGCCCTAATTTTCTCAGGATTGGCCTCGATCCCGCGGCGGCTCACCATGTAGCCCAGAAACTTTCCAGACTCGACCCCGAAAGCGCACTTGTTGGGGTTAAGTTTCATCTTGTAACGCCGCAGAATCGTGAACATTTCCCTAAGGTCTCGGACGTGGTCGCGGGCTTTGAGGCTTTTGACAAGCATGTCATCCACGTAGACCTCCATAGTTTTGCCAATTTGATTGGCGAACATGCGATTCACCAACCTTTGATACGTTGCTCCCGCGTTTTTGAGGCCAAAGGGCATGACCTTGTAACAGTAAAGTCCGCGGTTCGTAACAAAGGTGGTTTTAATTTGATCCGGCTCGTGCATGCGGATCTGATTGTAGCCTGAGTAGGCGTCCATGAAGCTTAGCAGTTCGTGGCCCGCAGTGGCGTCCACGAGCTGCTCGATCCTCGGGAGAGGGAAGCTGTCTTTCGGGCAGGCTTTGTTGAGGTCTTTGTAGTCGATACAGATCCGCCATTTCCCGTTTGGCTTCTTGACCATTACCACATTGGATACCCACTTGGGGTGCTCCGCCTCCCTGATGAAGTTGGCGGCAAGAAGTTTGTCAACTTCTTCACCAATGGCTTGGTACCTCTCCCCACTGAACGCCCGTCGCGGTTGAACGCGCTCGGCCACTCTCTTGTCATCGTTGAGACGATGAACCATGATCTCGGGGTCGATCCCCGGCATGTCGGCGTGTGTCCACGCAAAGACATCTTTGTGTTCTCGGAGGAAAGCGGCGAGCTCGATTCGGGTCTCAGACGGGAGTTGGGCGCCTATCTTGACCACTTGGTCAGGTTTGGCATCGTCCAACACGACGGGAACGAGGTCGTCCGGTGTCTCCACCTTCCGACGCTCGACTTCGTCCCTTTGGTCTAGCTCTCCGAAGGTGCCTCCTTCCTCTAACTTGCACGGGAATTTGTCTCCGAGTTGGAAGACGGTGCTTACCACCTTCGCTTTCCCTTTTCCATCCACGCCCTGGATGTAGCACATCCTCGCCATGGATTGGTCTCCCAACATCACGGCGATCCCTTTATCGGTCGGGAACTTCATCATCAGGTGGTACGTGGATGTTATGGCCTTCAACCGATTGAGAGTCGGGCGGCCGACGATGATGTTGTAAGCCGAGGGCTGATCCACCACCAGGAACGACACGATGTGGGTAACCTCGAGCCCCCCCGGCGTACCGAAGGTAACCGGGAGGTCGATAGTTCCCTCCGTCATAACCCTCTCCCCGGAGAAGCCGAAGAGTGGGGTTGAGATCGGGGTCGGTCTTACCCCGGATAGCTTCATCCTGTCCAACGCCGATTTGAAGATTATGTCGGCGGAGCTCCCATTGTCGATCAGGATTCTCCGGACGAGGTTGTTGGCGACCGGGGCGGAGACGACTATCGCGTCGTTGTGCGGATGGAGAACTCGCGTTGCTTCTTGTCCGGTGAAGAACATGGACTCGAAGGGGGCCGGGGGAGGGACCTCGTACGTATGGTTGATGTAGTGCGCTATTTTCCCTTGGGAAACTTCGCGCACGTACTTCTTCCTTTGCGTGGCCGAGTCCCCGAACTCCGGGCCACCCAAGATTGCACCCACGACGTGAAGTTGCGAGCTCTCCGGCTCTTCGTTTGTCGCGCGGTCCGTGACAGTCACCGTCGCCGGACCTTTCTTCCCTTGCCGCGGGCGACCTCCGTGCGCCGCGGCCGTCCCGATAGTTCTTAGGACATACTCTTTCAGCTTCCCATCTTGAATCAGGGCCTCAATCTGACGCTTAAGCTGATAGCATTCGGATGTCAGGTGCCCGTGATCCTGATGGTAATCACAGTACTTGCTTTGATCCCTCTTGGCGGGATCCTTCGTGAGCGGGGTCGGGCTCCCCAACTTGTCACGATGCAGAGCTAGGATTTGCTCCGGCGGAGTGTTCAGAGGAGTGAATGGCGAGAACCTCCGAAAGCTGTCGACATGCGATGGCTTCGGCCCGGGGAGGGAACGGCCGTTAGGGGCCTGGCTTCCCTTATTCCTCCTCTTTCGGGGGTCGGGACGATCCTCATCTCGATCGTCGCGGCGGCGACTCCCCTGTCCTCCTGCCTTTCGGCCATCTCGGCCATCGAGATAGTCCTCGACTCCCATGTATGTGCGGGCTCTTGTCATCAGCTCCGCCATGTCACGCGGGACTTGGCCAACAATAGACTTGAGGAAGTCGCTCGTGCGCACTCCCTCGGTGATCGCCGTGATGGCGTCCCTGTCGTCGAACCCCTCGACCTTGTGAGACTCCTCGGTGAAGCGAGCGAGGTATTGTCTCAGCGTCTCGTCTCTTCCTTGACGGATAGAGAGGAGGTGGGTCTTCGGCTTCTTCTGCGCCACGAGGGTGGCGAATCGGGCGAGGAAAGCCTCTCGCAAGGCCCGGAAAGACGGGATGCTTCCCGGTCTCAAGCTTCGGAACCACTCAAACCCCGAGCCTGTGAGGGTCAGGCTGAAGGCTTGGCAGAGGGTGGCGTCCGCCTGCCCTTGCATAGTCATCCACGTCTCATAGTGTTGGACGTGGAAGTGGGGGTCCGTACGTCCATCGTAGGGAGGAATGGACGGTAGCTTGAAGTTCCCCACGCATGGTTGCGCGAGGATTTGTGCGGCGAAGGGAGAGTACGATTCCTCGATCCCTCCGTACGGCCTTTGCCTCCCCGACTCCCTCATTTCGATGATTTGATTCTGGAGGCTTTGAATCATCGTGACCATGTCGAGCCCATTAGCGGGGCCGATCGTTGGGGCCACGGGAGTCACCGGTTGGCGTTCGTTGGACGCTTGGTCCACGACATTGGCCTGTGGCCGGCCGAGAGTTGCGGCGGGGAGCGCGTCCCTTCGAGAGTTTAGCCTTTGGCGGAGATCCTCCCCTCGGGAGTTTCTCTGCGCCGTCAAGCGCTCTCTAAGGTCCGCACTAGGTGCGGGGCGAGGTGAGGTCGCCCTTGGTCGGGCCGTCCGGCGGGCGCTTCGGCTGTCGGCCCCATCGTCTACCAGAGTCGCTCTCTCCTCGGCGAGGGGCCGTGTCCGGCCACCTCTTGAAACCGAGGGGGCGAGTCCCCGGGAATGTGACCGTGCCTGCTGCCGCCCTATGTGCGACGGTCCGGCCAAAGCGTCGTCGGGCCTCTCGGGCCGCGAAGGGGCGAGGCTAGGCGTTGCCTCGTTGGTCCTCGACTCCCCCACATATTCGGAGTCGGAGTAGTCTTTGGCGGACCTATCCTCAACGTCATAGCCGAGGAGGTCGGCTATGAGCGAACCATCGACGCCGGGGCGGTCAAGGAGCTCCGCAAGCCGCCGGGCCGTGTCCTCTCGGAGCGCGGCCTCGGGGTCAACCATCGGGTCTTGGGGCTGGCTCTCGCTATCGCGAGGTTGCCCTTCAAGACGATGTGCGAGGTGCCGAAGACCGTACCTCGAGCCAGTCGCTCGGGTACCCGCGGAGGTAGTGGGAATGTGACTCATCTCTCGAGAGTCGTGAGAACAGAGGGAGAAAAACTGGTAGAGGGAATGCGTCGTCAAGGTCGAGAGATCCCCTCCTTCTAGCGCCAAAATGTTGTCGCAGTTTTTCGGACAACGATTTAGGAACCGGAAATGGTTAGACCCAAGGCCGGACCAAGTGGTCTCACTCCGGCTCGAGCGTGTCGGACTCGATATCTCAAGTCGTCCCTTAGCTGTCTGTAATGTCTATCTCGTCCAAGCACCTGAAACACAAGCGAAGAGGTGTGAACTACAAAGGGGAAACAGAGGGGTTGCCTCCGTTTACCTCTCCGACGCTCAACATTAGTAGGATTGAGGTGGTTGATAGAGGTTTAGTGTTTAGGGGTCGAGAGTTGAGAGAAACGAGCGAGTTGTTAGTTCGGCAGCGTTTCAGTACTCAAATTCGGATTACCTGGTTCGAGGGAGAGACCCTCTTATTTATAGGCGGCCAAGAGGTGTTTGAGGAACCCCTTGGCCTTGGGCCGGTCTTGGAAGGACGGCCTTGGAGCGCCGGCCGAGGAGGGCCGGCCTTGGAGCGCCGGCCGAGGAGGGCCGGCCTTGGAGCGCCGGCCGAGGGGGGCCGGCCTTGGAGCGCCGGCCGAGGAGGGCCGGCCTTGGAGCGCCGGCCGAGGGGGGCCGGCCGTGGAGCGCCGGCCGAGGGGGTCCGGCCTTGGAGCGCCGGCCGAGGGGGCCGGTCCTGGAGCGCCGGCCGAGGAGGCCGGTCCTGGAGCGCCGGCCGAGGAGGGCCGGCCTTGGAGCACCGGCCGAGGAGGGCCGGTCCTGGAGCGCCGGCCGAGGAGGGCCGGCCTTGGAGCGCCGGCCGAGGAGGCCGGTCCTGGAGCGCCGGCCGAGGAGGCCGGTCCTGGAGCGCCGGCCGAGGAGGGCCGGCCTTGGAGCACCGGCCGAGGAGGGCCGGTCCTGGAGCGCCGGCCGAGGAGGGCCGGCCTTGGAGCGCCGGCCGAGGAGGGCCGGCCTTGGAACACCGGCCGAGGAGGGCCGGCCATGGAGCGCCGGCCACGGCGAGTGCCGGCCCCGGACGAGCGCCGGGCTTAGGACGGCCGCCAGCGTGGCCGTCGTCGATCTACCGGACCGAGACGGACCGGTAACAATACTGATCATTAGTTTTCTAAATAAAATGGAAATCCTAGGATCTGAGACTGATGGGAAGAATCTCATAGATATGATCTTAGAAACTCTCCCCGCGTCTCTTGATACCTCCAAGATGAACTACTCCATAAACAAGCTAGAGTACACTGCTACCAAGCTTATGGAGGAACTTCACACTGCTGTAGGTTTCACTAAGAGAAAGAGGAATCAAGGAGAGGCACATGCTACTGAGCAAAAAGCCTCCGCCTCTGAAACTGTGAAGAGACCTTACAAGGCCGACAAAAAGAACTGTCCCGCCTATCTCAAAGCAAAGGAACATAGTATTGTACTAGTTACCGAAGCATGCTTAGTAGCTGATAATGTATCAACGTGGATTCTTGACTCCGCTGCTACTAACCATATTTGTTGTTCCTTGAATGGTTTCAAGAAAACCAAAAGCTTAGAGGAAGGCGAGTTCTGTTTCAAATGGGGTGATGGGAGCCTGGTGTCTGCAAAGGCTGTGGGATCCGTGACGCTGTCTTTTGAAGACCGCACTTTAAACTTGAATAATGTTTATTTTGTTCCTACCTTTGGGAAGAACTTAATATCCGTTGCTCGTCTTCGTGAGCAAGATTATTGTTTAAAGTTCATTAAGAATGGAATTCGTATTTCGTTTCCTGATAATTCTTGTCACTGATGCATATATGAAGAATGCTCTTTTCTACATCTATCCCACTCAACCTTCTCTTTTAGACACCGAAATAGATAATGATCTAATTAGGGAGCCAAAGAGGATCAAACTTTCTGAATCCTCCGATCTAACAAAATCAACATACCTCTGGCACTTAAGACTTGGTCATATCAGTCTAGATAGGATTAAGAGACTTGTGAGGGATGGTCCACTCCAAGCCTCTGCAATAGGTTCACTACCTACTTGTGAATCCTGCATAGAAGGAAAAATGACTAAGCGACCTTTCTCCGATAAGGGTCGAAGAGCCACTGAGTTGCTGGAACTAATACATTCTGATGTATGTGGTCCGCTCAACCAACAGGCACGTGGAGGATACGAATACTTCGTTACCTTCACTGATGATTACTCAAGATATGGGTTTGTCTATTTGCTTAAACACAAATCCGAGACCTTTAACGTATTTAAGGTCTTTAGGGCTTTAGTGGAAAAGCAAACTGGCAAAGTGATCAAAACCCTTCGATCTGATCGAGGTGGTGAGTATATGTCTGGAGAGTTCGATGACTTTCTTAAAGAAGAAGGTATCGCTTCTCAGCTTACCGCACCTGGCACACCTCAACAAAACGAAGTGTCAGAGAGAAGAAACCGAACTCTTATGGAGATGGTTAGATCAATGATGAGTTACTCATCACTCCCGCTTTCCTTTTGGGGATATGCCCTCGAAACAGCCGCCTACATTCTGAACCAAGTTCCGTCCAAGACGGTTCCTGGTACTCCTTATGAACGATGGACTGGCCGTAAAGTGAATCTTGGCCGCATCCGAATTTGGGGTTGCCCTGCACACGTGCTGAGGCAAAAGACTAGCAAGTTGGCTAGTAGGTCAGAATTGTGCCTGTTTGTAGGATATCCGAAGGAAACCAAAGGTTTTACTTTCTATAGTCCCGAGGACGATAAGACTTTCGTTAGCACGAATGCTCGTTTCCTTGAGGAGGACTTTATGAAGGATGCGAAACCTAGAAGCAAAATTGTGCTTGAAGAAAAGTTGGGTGAGGAAGCTTCTACCTCATCTGTAAGAACTGTTCTTACCCCAACTGAAACACAACCTAACTCATCAGAATCTCGTCAAGTAATACTTCGACGTAGTGGGAGGGCTACTCAAAAGCCTGACAGGTACATGTCTTATGGAGACTCTCTTGTAGCCGTCTCTGACATGGATGATCCTGTTTCCTATAGCCAAGCAATGGCTTGTTCTGAATCAAACCTTTGGCTTGACGCCATGAAAGTTGAGATGCACTCGATGTATGTCAACAAAGTCTGGAAACTTGTAGACCTTCCTGAAGGGATTAAACCCGTAGGGTGTAAGTGGATATACAAGAAGAAAAGGGGTCCTGATGGGAACGTTGAGACGTTCAAAGCACGACTTGTGGCGAAGGGTTATACCCAACAAGAAGGGATTGACTATGAAGAAACCTTCTTGCCAGTCGCGATGCTTAAATCCATCCGCATACTCCTATCCATAGCTGCAGCTCTCGACTATGAGATCTGGCAAATGGATGTCAAGACAGCCTTTCTGAATGGCAATCTTGACGAGCGCATTTACATGGCTCAACCAGACGGTTTCGTGGATAAAGGTCAAGAGACCAAGGTTTGTGAGTTGCTTAAATCCATTTATGGACTAAAGCAAGCATCTAGGTCATGGAACATTAGATTCGATGAAACTGTAAAGAGCTTCGGCTTTGAACAGTCAATAGATGAGCCTTGTGTTTACAAGTTAATACACGAAGGCAGAGTTGTGTTTCTGGTACTATATGTCGATGATATACTACTCATTGGTAATGACGTGGGTAAGTTATCTGAGGTCAAGGTCTGGCTGGCAAAGCAATTCGATATGAAGGATCTAGGAGAAGCCGCGTACATTCTGGGAATCCAAATCTTTCGAGATAGGAAAAACCGGACCCTGTCGCTCTCTCAAGCATCTTATATTGATAAGGTGATGGATCGCTTCTCGATGCAAGACTGCAAGAGGGGTCAAACACCCTTTAGGCATGGAGTTTCACTCTCTAAGGACCAGTCTCCCAAGACTGCACAAGAGATTGAAGACATGAGGAAAATTCCTTACGCCTCTGCCGTAGGAAGCCTCATGTATGCTATGCTTTGCACCCGACCTGATATATGTTTCGCCGTTGGCGTAGTTAGTCGTTTCCAATCCAACCCTGGACCCGAGCACTGGATTGCTGTTAAGCATGTTCTTAAGTATCTTCGAAGAACTAGGAACTTGATGCTTACATACTCAGGTACTGACCTGACTATGACGGGATATACCGACTCCGATTTTCAAGCGGATAAGGATTCCAGGAAATCCACTTCGGGATCTGTGTTCATCCTTAATGGTGGAGCTGTTGTGTGGAGAAGTATTAAGCAATCTTGCATTGCTGACTCCACAATGGAAGCAGAATATGTGGCTGCTTGTGAAGCATCCAAAGAGGCTGTATGGCTTAGAAAGTTCCTTAAGTATTTGGAAATTGTTCCAAACGTCGACGAGCCCATGACACTTTATTGTGATAATAGTGGGGCTGTCGCTAACTCAAAGGAACCTAGAAGCCATAAGCGCTCTAAGCATATTGAGAGGAAATACCATTTGATTCGAGAGATCGTGCAGCGCGGAGACGTGGAAGTGAAGAAGATCTCAACGGTGGACAACCTCGCAGATCCATTCACCAAGGCCCTAGCGAACAAGGTCTTCGACCAACATCGTGAGGGATTAGGCATGAAGGACTACACACACCTTCTTTGAGTCAAGTGGGAGTTTGTTGTCAATGGTGCCCACAAGAAGAGTTGTAGTCTTTATTTTGAACATTTGATGTAATAAAGTCTCATGAAGACTCTTGCTTGTAATTGCCTTTTCATTCATTAATAAAGTTGAAACGTTCATTCAATCTTCCTTGTCTGAAGCTTTATGATAAAACCATAGTCTTTTAGTCCATAAACAAACTTAACAACTTACGAAGAGACAAATGTAGATTTGCATGAACAAACTCTTCGTAGTTTGCTTAAAACGATATATTCGCAATCTTAGGGTCAAAGGACTATTGACCTCAGTATGATTGTTAGAAGAATCTATGATGTCTGGTTATGAGGCATTGAGAGTTAGGAACTCTATAGTTCTTCTAGGTATCTTCCGAAGGTACTGAATTGACCAGTGCACTTCTAGAGACAAGATAAGAACAAACCATTTAACCTCTTATGTCTCGAAGTCACTATGTATGAATTGCATCATGCTTACCTTAATCCTGAAATGAGACATGCCATTTCACACCTTAGTATTCTCATTTGAGAAAGTCAAAGTTCGGACTCACTATGTGATTCCGAACAAGGCCTATTGGTGAGGTACTAAGTTGTGAGTCTGTCATGAGTAACTTTGTGAAGTTCTCATAGATATGGAATTCATGTACAAGATTGCTGAAATGCAATGTATGTCACCTCATGCTTTGTTCCTTGGAGTGTGAATAAATGAACTGGCCAGTGTCCAAATTGAGTCTTGACTCTTTTGGATGAAACAATGTGACTTGTTAGCTCCTCGTCAATACATTGTTTCTAACTTATTCACAAGCGACAAAGGAGTTGAGGAAATAACAGCTAGAAGGGTAAAATGGTAATTTAGTAAATCCCGACTAGCTGATGACATTCATGAAGGGTAGCATAGATAATATTCAGTGGATCCGCTCATTATAATTAGGTCGAATTCTTGAGTAGAAAACAAATTCATTTGAACCGAGAGATTTTCAGTGTCAGCTCTTTAGTGGAGTCAGCTGGCATTAAGCTAAACTTGGAAAAGGTTTGTGAACTTTTGAGTCCAAGTGTTTAGCTAAAGCTTTGTTCATTTGGGTCCATGAGGTCACTGTCACGAATCACATCGATAGGAATAGTTAAACTGGAAGCTAAGCCAAAACAAGAACGAAAATAGTTAAAAGGGTATTTTTGTCTTTTGAGACAAAGGATGAAATGAATGTCAATAAATTTTTTGACAAGGTCATTTTATGACATGTTTCACTCGGCCATGACTTGATCATTGGGCCTTGTGAATTAATTTCATTTCATAAGAATTTTATTGAAAATTCTTATTGGGCCTTTTTCATGTTGTCATGAACAAATGGAAAAGCTTCTAGAAGCCTTTTCTAGAAGGCCTTGGGCGCCCAACATACCCAACCAAGAGAGAATATTTTGTGCATAAATGTATTTAGATACTTGCCAAAAGAAAAAGAGGAAACAAATTTCCCACACATGCTTGTAGGAAATTCGGCCAAGTGAGAAAAGGGAAAGCCAAGGAACAAAAAAGGAAACAAATCCTAGCCTCTAGGAGGCAGCCTTGGGCGCCCAACATGGAATGGGAAATAAAGGATTTTTGCTCATGAATATGTGATATTCTATAGAAGAGGAAACTACCTTATTGAAGGTGAGACCTCTCCTATAAATAGGAGCCCCATTTCCTCACAATTCATTCATCCAAGTTTAAGAGATTTGAGAGACTCTCTCTCTAGAACTTGGCCGAAGTCCTCTTCTCTCTCTCTCTAGTTTATTTTCGGTTTTCTCTTGTCTTGGCACCTAGGTCCTCACTCGACCTAGTCTTTAGCTCTGCGACTTCGAGACTCGTTCTCAAGTCGTAGTGTTTAAAAGTGCCCACTCACTGATTCCTTCTTTTCGAGTGATTTAGTGATAGAAACTTTCGTGGTTGCTCGAGGTGCCGAGGAAAGAAAGAGAGACGTGTTGCGAGGGGAGACGAGCGTTGCAACTTTCCAAAAGCTTCTACAAGGTTCAAGCTTCAAGAAAGGTTAGTAACTTTAATAGCTCATATTAGTTTTTATTTACATGCATATGCTCTTGTCTAGGTTAGTAAAAACTAGTTTTACTTAAAAAGAAAATTTTTAAAATTCCGCCGCTTAACGAAGCGTTAAACTTTTTCTTAAACCCTAGATCGATTCCAACACCTATCGGTCAACTCGTGGACTCGAAACTCAACTCGAGGAGCGACCGCAACTCGAGGAGTTGTGTGTTGAGTCGGCACGAGGACCTATCGGTCAACTCGTGGACTTGAAACTCAACTCCAGGAGAGACGTCAACTCGAGGAGTTGTGTGTAGAGTCGGCACGAGGACTTATTAGTCGACTCGTGGACTTGGAACTCAACTCGAGAAGTTGTGTTTAGAGTCGGCATGAGGACTTTTTAGTCGACTCGTGGACTCGAAATTCAACTCGAGTAGTGAATTCAACTCGAGGAGTAATGTGAAGAGTCGACACGAGGACTTATCAGTCGACTCGTGGACTCGGAACTCAACTCGAGGAGTCATGTGTAGAGTCGGCACGGGGAGACATCACTCGACGCGTGGACTCGAAACTCAACTCGAGGAGTGAATTCAACTCGACGAGTCATGTCTTGAGTCGGCACGAGGACCTATCGGTCAACTCATGGACTTGGGACTCAACTCGAGGAGTGAACTCAACTCGAGCAGTTATATATTCAGTCGGCACGAGGACCTATCGGTTAACTCATGGACTCGAAACTCAACTCGGGGAGCGACCTCAACTCGAGGTGTTGTGTGTAGAGTCGGCACGAGGACTTATTAGTCGACTCATGGACTCGGAACTCAACTCGAGGAGTGAATTCAACTCGAGGAGTAATGTGAAGAATCGACACAAAGACTTATCAGTCGACTCGTGGACTTTGAACTCAACTCTAGGAGGGAACTCAACTCAGGGAGTTATGTGTAGAGTCGGCACGAGGACATATTAGTCGACTCGTGGACTCGGAACTCAACTCGAGGAGTGAATTCAACTCGAGGAGTAATGTGAAGAGTCGACACAAAGACTTATCAGTCGACTCGTGGACTCGGAACTCAACTCGAGGAGTCATGTGAAGAGTCGACACAAGGAGTTATCAGTCGACTCGTGGGCTCGGAACTCAACTCGAGGAGTGAACTCAACTCGAGGAGTCATGTGTAGAGTCGGCACGGGGAGTCATCAGTCGACCCGTGGACTCGGAACTCAACTTGAGGACTCATGTATTTGTTGTCAATGGTGCCCACAAGAAGAGTTGTAGTCTTTATTTTGTACATTTGATGTAATAAAGTCTCATGAAGACTCTTGCTTGTAATTGCCTATTCATTTAATAATAAAGTTGAAACGTTCATTCATTCTTTCTTTGTTTGAAGCTTTATGATAAAACCTTAGTCGTTTAGTCCATAAACAAACTTAACAACTTACGAAGAGACAAATGTAGATTTGCATGAACAAACTCTTCGTAGTTTTCTTAAAACGATATATTCGCAATCTAAGGGTCAAAGGACTATTGACCTCAGTATGATTGTTAGAAGAATCTATGATGTCTGGTTATGAGGCATTGAGAGTTGGAGACTCTATAGTTCTTCTAGGTATCTTCCGAAGGTACTGAATTGACCAGTGCACTTCTAGAGACAAGATAAGAACAAACCATTTTACCTCTTATGTCTCGAAGTCACTATGTATGAATTGCATCATGCTTACCTTAATCCTGAAATGAGACATGTCATTTCACACCTTAGTATTCTCATTTGAGAAAGTCAGAGTTCGGACTCACTGTGTGATTCCGAACAGGGCCTATTGGTGAAGTACTAAGTTGTGAGAATGTCATGAGTAACTTTGTGAAGTTCTCATAGATATGGAATTCATGTACAAGATTGCTGAAATGCAATGTATGTCACCTCATGCTTTGTTCCTTGGAGTGTGAATAAATGAACTGGCCAGTGTCCAAATTGAGTCCTGACTCTTTTGGATGAAACAATGTGAGTTGTTAGCTCCTCGTCAATACATTGTTTCTAACTTATTCACAAGCGACAAAGGAGTTGAGGAAATAACAGCTAGAAGGGTAAAATGGTAATTTAGTAAATCCCGACTAGCTGATGACATTCATGAAGGGTAAACATAGATAATATTCAGTGGATCCGCTCATCATAATTAGGTTGAATTCTTGAGTAGAAAATAAATTCATTTGAACCGAGAGATTTTCAGTGTCAACTCTTTAGTGGAGTCAGTTGGCATTAAGCTAAACTTGGAAAAGGTTTGTGAACTTTTGAGTCCAAGTGTTTAGCTCAAGCTTTGTTCATTTGGGTCCCTGACGTCACTGTCACGAATCACATCGAGTAGGAATAGTTAAACTGGAAGCTAAGTCAAAACAAGATCGAAAATTGTCAAAAGGGTATTTTTTTCTTTTGAGACAAAGGATGAAATGAATGTCAATAAATTTTTTGACAAGGTCATTTGATGACATGCATCACTCGGCCAATACTGGTCTTATTGGGCCTTGTGGATTAATTTCATTTCATAAGAATTTTATTGAAAATTTTTAATGGGCCTTTTTCATGTTGTCAAGAACAAAACGAAAAAGCTTCTAGAAGCCCTTTCTAGATGGTGATAGGCGCCTATAATACCCAAAGCAAGAGAGAATATTTTGTGCATAAATGTGTTGTCGCAATTTTTCGGACAATGATTTAGGAGTCGCAGACGGTTAGCCCCAAGGCCGGACCAAGTGGTCTCGTCTTGACTCGAGCGTGTCGGGCTTGGTATCCGAAGCCGTCCCTTAGCTGTAGATGATCTCTATCTCGTCCAAGCGCCTGAAACGTGAACAGAAAGGTATGAACTACAAAGGGGAAACAAAGGGGTTGCCTCTGTTTACCTCTCCGACGCTCAACATTAGTACGATTGAGGTGGTTTGTATAGGGTTTAGTGTTTAGAGGTCGAGACTTGAGAGAAACGAGCGAGGTACGAGTTCGACAGCGTTTCAGTACTCAAATTCCGATTACCTGGGTCGAGGGAGAGACCCTCATATTTATAGGCGGCCAAGAGGTGTTTGAGGAACCCCTTGGCCGAGGGCCGGCCTTGGAGGGCCGGCCTTGGAGCGCCGGCCGTGGAGGGCCGGCCTTGGAGCGCCGACCGTGGAGAGCCGGCCTTGGAGCGCCGGCCGTGGAGAGCCGGCCTTGGAGCGCCGGCCGTGGAGGGCCGGCCTTGGAGCGCCGGCCGTGGAGAGCCGGCCTTGGAGCGCCGGCCGTGGAGGGCCGGCCTTGGAGCGCCGGCCGTGGAGGGCCGGCCTTGGAGCGCCGGCCATGGAGAGCCGGTCCTGGAGCGCCGGCCCTGGAGCGCCGGTCCTAGAGCGCCGGTAAAATGTTGTCGCAGTTTTTCGGACAACGATTTAGGAGTCGCAGACGGTTAGACCCAAGGCCGGACCAAGTGGTCTCGTCTCGACTCGAGCGTGTCGGGCTTGGTATCCCAAGCCGTCCCTTAGCTGTAGATGATCTCTATCTCATCCAAGCGCCTGAAACGTAAACAGAAAGGTATGAACTACAAAGGGGAAACAGAGGGGTTGCCTCTGTTTACCTCTCCGACGCTCAACATTAGTAGGATTGAGGTGGTTTGTATAGGGTTTAGTGTTTAGAGGTCGAGACTTGAGAGAAACGAGCGAGGTACGAGTTCGACAGCGTTTCAGTACTCAAATTCCGATTACCTGGGTCGAGGGAGAGACCCTCATATTTATAGGCAGCCAAGAGGTGTTTGAGGAACCCCTTGGCCGAGGGCCGGCCTTGGAGCACCGGCCGTGGAGGGCCGGCCTTGGAGCGCCGGCCGTGGAGGGCCGGCCTTGGAGGGCCGGCCTTGGAGCGCCGGCCGTGGAGAGCCGGCCTTGTAGCGCCGGCTGTGGAGAGCCGGCCTTGGAGCGCCGGCCGTGGAGGGCCGGCCTTGGAGCGCCGGCCCTGGAGAGCCGGTCCTAGAGCGCCGGCCCTGGAGAGCCGGCCTTGGAGCGCCGGCCGTGGAGGGCCGGCCTTGGAGCGCCGGCCGTGGAGGGCCGGCCTTGGAGCGCCGGCCGTGGAGAGCCGGTCCTGGAGCGCCGGCCCTGGAGCGCCGGTCCTGGAGTGCCGGTCCTGGAGGGCCGGCCTTGGAGAGCCAGCCGTGGAGAGCCGGCCACGGCGAATGCCGGCCCCGGACGAGCGCCGGGCTCAGTACGGCCGCCAGCGTGGCCGTCGTCGACCTACTGGACCGAGGCGGACCGGTAACATTAGCCCCCCGAGTTTATAATCGATTGTAAATCGCATGGTAAACTCAGAGTCCGACGTTGGCCCATCGGAGAAGCCCGCCGTCAAGAGGTATGCTCCGACGTCCTTTCATGTTATTTTTATTATTATATTTTTTGTCGATCGTGCTCGCTTCGTTATTCGCGCCCATGGACCCCATTGACTCGGGATGTGGGACCGTTGACGATGGCTTACACGACTTGTTTGAGGAAAACCACGTGGATTTGGATGCTTTTTGGGCTCAATTTTCGCCCCCATCAACACCACCCGACACACGACACTCGTCGCATTCGTTCAACGTTATTGAGATGACCGGAGAGGATCTTTCACTGGTGGAAGCGTGGCTGGCCGACGAGGGTGAGGGCGCGCGCGCCGGAGACGGCCAGCGCCGGCCGGAGAGCGCCGGCCTGATGGCACCAGCCGCCGGGGACAGCCGGGCCGACCAGCACGAGGCTGGCTTGGCCGAGGGACGCGCCATGGAGGTCGCGCGCGCATGGCCGACCGCCCAGGAGACCGGCGGCGATCCATCCAGCGCCGGGAGGGGCGCCCTCGTCGATTCTGGCGCCGGAGGAGGCGGGCCGGCCGCGGGCGGCGCTGTGCAGGCCGCCGCCAACGCCGGGGGAGTCGCGCCTGGTTGGGTCGGCGCCGTCTGCGCTGGACCCAGCCCCGGGATCGCGCCAGAAGAGTCGCGCGCGACGATCCCGGCCGGGGAACACGCCGACAAGGCAGAGGAGCCCGACGCCGGCGTGGAGGAGGCCGAGCCCGGCCGAGTCGGCGCCGTCTGGGGCGAACCAGGACCTAGGGGAGACGTCCCTCGTCCCGGGGGGGCCGAGCCGGTCGTGGAGGACGCGGGCGACGCGTCTGGCGAGGCCGACGCCGGCGATGACGCGCTGGCGCAGAGGAGCGCCGCCCGGGGCGGCGTTGGCATCAGGGGGGACCCCACCCTCTCGGGTGGGGTTGTGCTGCAGGTGGTCGGCGGCTATGGGAGCCCAGGCGGGTCGGGCCCAGCCGGGCTGGAGCGCGTCTACGACGGGGGAGCGCCGCCGGCGGCGGCCGACGCTGCAGGTGGGGTCGGCGGCACCGGACAGGAGTAGTGCCGGCCGCCCAACGTCGGAGAGGGAGGAAGCCGACTGCCCACAGCCGGAGAGGAGGAGGCGGCCATCCCGGTTGCCCTGCAAACCCTAGGGCCCAGTGGGCCGGGCCTAGGTGAGGAGACTGCAGCCGGCCGAGAGTCGGGCCGGGCCGATGTGCGCGAGGAGGGCCCAACCGGCTGAAGGCCGGACAGGGCTACTGGGCGACAGGCGCACGAGGAGGACCCAGTGTTGTCAATGGTGCCCACAAGAAGAGTAGTAGTGTCTATTTATGTACATTTGATGTCATATAGTCTTACGAAGACTCTTGCTTGTAATTGCTTATTCATTAATAAAGTTGAAACGTTCATTCATTCTTTCTTTGTTTGAAGCTTTATGATAAAACCTTAGTCTTTTAGTCCATAAACAAACTTAACAACTTACGAAGAGACAAATGTAGATTTGCATGAACAAACTCTTTGTAGTTTGCTTAAAACGATATATTCGCAATCTTAGGGTCAAAGGACTATTGACCTCAGTATGATTGTTAGAAGAATCTATGATGTCTGGTTATGAGGCATTGAGAGTTGGGGACTCTATAGTTCTTCTAGGTATCTTCCGAAGGTACTGAATTGACCAGTGCACTTCTAGAGACAATATAAGAACAAACCATTTAACCTCTTATGTCTCGAAGTCACTATGTATGAATTGCATCATGCTTACCTTAATCCTGAAATGAGACATGCCATATCACACCTTAGTATTCTCATTTGAGAAAGTCAAAGTTCGGACTCACTATGTGATTCCGAACAAGGCCTATTGGTGAAGTACTAAGTTGTGAGTCTGTCATGAGTAACTTTGTGAAGTTCTCATAGATATGGAATTCATGTACAAGATTGCTGAAATGCAATGTATGTCACCTCATGCTTTGTTCCTTGGAGTGTGAATAAATGAACTGGCCAGTGTCCAAATTGAGTCCTGACTCTTTTGGATGAAACAATGTGACTTGTTAGCTCCTTGTCAATACATTGTTTCTAACTTATTCACAAGCGACAAAGGAGTTGAGGAAATAACAGCTAGAAGGGTAAAATGGTAATTTAGTAAATCCCGACTAGCTGATGATATTCATGAAGGGTAAACATAGATAATATTCAGTGGATCCGCTCATCATAATTAAGTCGAATTCTTGGGTAGAAAATAAATTCATTTGAACCGAGAGATTTTCAGTGTCAGCTCTTTAGTGGAGTCAGTTGGCATTAAGCTAAACTTGGAAAAAGTTTGTGAACTTTTGAGTCCAAGTGTTTAGCTCAAGCTTTGTTCATTTGGATCCATGAGGTCATTGTCACAAATCATATCGAGTAGGAATAGTTAAACTAGAAGCTAAGTCAAAACAAGAACGAGACAAGTTTTACGAAAATTGTCAAAAGGGTAAATTAGTCTTTTTGGACATAGCATGAAATGAATGTCAATAAATTTTTTTTAACATGGTCATATGATGGCCTAGATCACTTGGCCATGATGTGTTCATTGGGCCTTGTGGATTAATTTCATTTCATAGAATTTTACTTGAAAATTCTCAATGGGCTTTTCTTATGTTGTCATGAATAAGTAAAGAAAAATCTAGAAAGGCTTTCTGGAAGCCCTTTGGCCGTCCAACCCAAGAGAATGGGAGACTAATTTCGTGCAGCCCCATAGAGGAAAAGAGAGTTTATTTTGTGCATTGATGTATAAAGATACTTGCCAAAAGAAAAAGAGGAAACAAATTTCCTTTAGAAGGAAAGTGCATTTTCGGCCAACTAAGAGAGAAAGCAAATGAGGAAACAAATCCAAAGGCTTCTAGAAGCTCATTTGGACGTGCAAGGGGTATGAGGAAACTACCTTTTGAAGGTAATCCTCCTCCTATAAATACCCCACCTCATTCCTCTCATTTGATTCATTCCACATAAGTTAGAGATTGAGAGACTCTCTCTCTAGACCTTGTGGCCGATTTCTCCTCTCTCTCTCTCTAGTTATTTTTGTTTTTTTTTGGCACCTAGGTCCTCATTTGACCTAGTGGTTTTAGCTCTTCGACTTTGAGACTTGTTCTCGAGTCGTCGTGTTTAAAAGTGCCCACTCACTAATTCCTTTATTCTCGAGTGATTCATGTGATAGAAACTTTCGTGGTTGCTCGAGTTGGCGAGGAAAGCAAGAGAGACGTGCTGCAAGGGGAGACGAGCGTTGCAAACTTTCCAAAAGCTTCTTCAAAGTTCAAGCTTCAAGAAAGGTTAGTAAACTCTTAGCTCATATTGATTTTTAATTACATGTACTTGCTTCTTTGTCTAGGTTAGTAAAAACTGTTTTTACTTGAAAAGAAATTTTTTAAAATTCCGCCGCTTCCCGAAGCGTTTAATCTTTTTCTTAAACCCTAGATCAATTCCAACAAATGGTATCAGAGCTATGGTCAAAGAGATGCATGTACATGTTTTTAAAATTATGAGCTTGAAAATCGTTTTCGAAAGTTTACTAATTTTGTGACAAGTTAGAATTGTAATCTTAGATTTTTTTTAATTTATTGCTCTTGCCTTCAAATTAAAAAGCATGTTGATTTTCTATGACTTTGGGATGTTATTAAAACACATTAGAATCAGTTCTAAAATTTTTTAATTTTTTATATTAAAAAACGTGTTTTAAAAGTTTGAGAAATTTCGAGTAAAATTTTGTGACTAGTTATATTGTCTTGCTAGTTTCGTTTATTTACTTGAATCGTTTTATGCATGTTGTTATTTCTTTTATTCTATGTTATTACCCTGCTAATAAAACACAAATAAAAGCTTTAAACAACATCTTAAAACGTTCCGTTACACTTGATTCTTTTTCGCACCTAAGTAGGACCAAGCTTTAATTTATTTCTTTTTCTTCGAGCTGGAGTAAACCCGCATTAAAAGTGGCATAACTCTCTGCTCAGAAATCTAAATTTGATGATTCTTGAATAAAATTAAAGCTCTGTCTGTCCTCTGTCCAATGCCACCGGTTTCGGCTCAAAAGGACATCGGAGCCACCAGATATGGTGATTTTACTCCGAGGTGCGCGGCTGTCTGAAACTCCAGTTTTTTAGAAATCCGGATTTTCAAACCCCACTACCATGAGTTATAGAACTCTAATGAGAAAATTTTCTTGAGCAAAAATGTTTTTCATATGATTATAAACATGATGTGTAAGATTAAAATGTTTTGTTTTTTGAAAGTTTAATTGAAATTGAATCTTTACAAAACTAGTTTGAATTTTGAAAAACCGTTTTCACTTTCAAACTTGAAAATATTTTGTCATCCAAATCAAATAATTTTTCAAAATGTTTTCAAAACTATATCTATATCACATATGTTCAAAATCTATATGCTCTTGAAAATTTGAGTGGGAGGTCTCCTTGTAGACAAGCCGAAAAATAAAAGATGTGTAATCTCAAACTTTCAAGTGTTCGAGTGAGTTGAACTTCACACTTCACTCATGCACTTTCCCGAAATAGAAAATAGGAAAAGATCGAGTATGTACCTTGTGCCTTTATGCACTAATACTACTCTGAACATGTCGATCTAGGATTCTCTTCTAGTTGTCCGCTCTGTCGCTCTCTAACTAGGAAATTTGTTTCCGAACTTATAAGAGTCGATGAACCAACTCCAAAAACTAAGTGGGAGGGTTATAATTGTTGTTTGTAACCCACGATCCCCAACACTAATGAAAAGTGCAAGTGTCGCCGGACTAAGAGTCACCCTCGTGGCCCTCTCTTAAATGAGAGTACTCAAGGGCGCTTTGCTCTGATCATTGCTCAATGAGCTACGTTCGAGAGTGAGACGATGATGACAAGGCCTCCCCTCGGCGGATTGTTTTTCAAAGTCAATCTTTTGGACTAAGTGGTTGGTTACACACTTAGACTCAATCCCTAGTAATCCTCCCTCGAGGCCCTGCGAAAGGATGTGAGTGATCAAACCAATTTACAAGGTGGCTAGTCAATGTTGATGTATTGACATCTTGGCTAAGCATTAATGATGTGTCATTTACTTATAAATGGAGATTTTTTGCGGCCTTCCCTCGAAGGAGTAAATTATCGTTTGGTTTATAACACCTTTGGATTTTATAAAGTCTTAAACAAACTTAAATCCTAAACAAAAGACTATTCATAAACTTGTTTCAACTTTTATAGGCAATATGTCTCCCAACTCTCTCTCTTTCATTCTTTCCTCGAACAAACTCGAAAACGAAAACTACATAGATTCGAAACATAACCTCGACATAATACCTACCATTAACATGCACAAATGGGTACTCACCACCCCGTGTCCTCCTCTGACGAATGATGATTCAACTCAAGAGGATAATGACGCCGTAGCGGCCTGGCTTCGATCCGATGAGATTGTGAGGTGCTATATCTTGGCATCTATGAACAATATGCTGAAAGAGCAACATCGTAACATCGAGACTAACGCCGAAATGCTCTACAATCTCCTTGAGATGTTTGGAGGGCAAGGGCGTCAAACAAGGCAACAAGCAGTCCGACAGTTTATGAACTGTCACGTGAAGGCTAGGACTCATGTTGGAGACTTTATGATATTGATCATTAGTCATCTAAGTAAAATGGAAATCCTAGGATCTAAGATTGATGGGAAGAATATCATAGATATGATCTTAGATACTCTCCCCGCGTCTCTTGATACCTCCAAGATGAACTACTCCATAAACAAGCTAGAGTACACTGTTACCAAGCTTATGATGGAACTTCACACTGCTGTAGGTCTCACTAAGAAAAAGAGGAATAAAGGAGAGGCACATGCTACTGAGCACAAAGCCTCCGCCTCTAGAACTGAGAAGGGACCTTACAAGGCCGATAAAAAGAACTGTCCTGCCTATTTCAAAGCAAAGGAACATAGTATTGTACTAGTTACCGAAGCATGCTTAGTAGCTGATAATGTATCAACGTGGATTCTTGACTCTGCTGCTACTAACCATATTTGCTGTTCCTTGAATGGTTTCAAGAAAACCAAAAGCTTAGAGGAAGGCGAGTTCTGTTTCAAATGGGGTGATGGGAGCCTGGTGTCTGCAAAGGCTGTGGGATCCGTGACGCTGTCTTTTGAAGACCGCACTTTAAACTTGAATAATGTTTATTTTGTTCCTACCTTTGGGAAGAACTTAATATCCGTTGCTCATCTTCGTGAGCAAGATTATTGTTTAAAGTTCATTAAGAATGGAATTCGTATTTCGTTTCCTGATAATTCTTTTGTCACTGATGCATGTATGAAGAATGCTCTTTTCTACATCTATCCCACTCAACCTTCTCTTTTAGACACCGAAATAGATAATGATCTAATTAGGGAGCCAAAGAGGATCAAACTTTCCGAATCCTCCGATCTAACTAAATCAACACACCTATGGCACTTAAGACTTGGTCATATCAGTCTAGAAAGGATTAAGAGACTTGTGAGGGATGGTCCACTCCAAGCATCTGCAATAGGTTCACTACCTACTTGTGAATCCTGCATAGAAGGAAAAATGACTAAACGACCTTTCTCTGATAAAGGTCGAAGAGCCACTGAGTTGCTGGAACTAATACATTCTGATGTATGTGGTCCGCTCAGCCAACAGGCACGTGGAGGATACGAATACTTCGTTACCTTCACTGATGATTACTCACGATATGGGTTTGTCTATTTGCTCAAACACAAATCCTAGACCTTTAACGTATTTAAGGTCTTTAGGGCTTTAGTGGAAAAGCAAACTGGCAAAGTGATCAAAACCCTTCGATCTGATCGAGGTGGTGAGTATATGTCTGGAGAGTTCGATGACTTTCTTAAAGAAGAAGGTATCGCTTCTCAGCTTACCGCACCTGGCACACCTCAACAAAACGGAGTGTCAGAGAGAAGAAACCGAACTCTTATGGAGATGGTTAGATCGATGATGAGTTACTCATCACTCCCGCTTTCCTTTTGGGGATATGCCCTCGAAACAGCCGTTTACATTCTGAACCAAGTTCCGTCTAAAACGGTTCCTGGTACTCCTTATGAAAGATGGACTGGCCGTAAAGTAAGTTTGGGCCACATCCGAATTTGGGGTTGCCCTGCACATGTGCTAAGGCAAAAGACTAGCAAGTTGGCTTGTAGGTCAGAATTGTGCCTGTTTGTGGGATATCCAAAGGAAACCAAAGGTTTCATTTTCTATAGTCCCGAGGACGATAAGACTTTCGTTAGCACGAATGCTCGTTTCCTTGAGGAGGACTTACATTGCTGACTTTCGTTAGCACGAATGCTCGTTTCCTTGCATTGCTGACTCCAAAATGGAAGCAGAATATGTGGCTGCTTG
Organism: Urtica dioica subsp. dioica; assembly: GCF_054948205.1. NCBI lineage: Eukaryota > Viridiplantae > Streptophyta > Magnoliopsida > Rosales > Urticaceae > Urtica > Urtica dioica. The sequence continues at coordinate 30,386,372 of NC_142758.1, forward strand.
TGAAGCATCCAAAGAGGCTGTATGGCTTAGAAAATTCCTTAAGTATTTGGAAGTTGTTCCAAACGTCGACGAGCCCATGACCCTTTATTGTGGTAATAGTGGGGCTGTCGCTAACTCAAAGGAACCTCGAAGCCATAAGCACTCTAAGCATATTGAGAGGAAATACCATTTGATTCGAGAGATCACGCAGCGCGGAGACATGGAGGTGAAGTAGATCTTTGGCAGATCCTTTCACCAAGGCCCTAGCGAACATGGTCTTCGACCAACTTCGAGAGGGATTAGGCATGTAGGACTACTCACATCTTCTTTGAGTCAAGTGGGAGTTTGTTGTCAATGGTGCCCACAAGAAGAGTAGTAGTGTCTATTTATGTACATTTGATGTCATATAGTCTTACGAAGACTCTTGCTTGTAATTGCTTATTCATTAATAAAGTTGAAACGTTCATTCATTCTTTCTTTGTTTGAAGCTTTATGATAAAACCTTAGTCTTTTAGTCCATAAACAAACTTAACAACTTACGAAGAGACAAATGTAGATTTGCATGAACAAACTCTTTGTAGTTTGCTTAAAACGATATATTCGCAATCTTAGGGTCAAAGGACTATTGACCTCAGTATGATTGTTAGAAGAATCTATGATGTCTGGTTATGAGGCATTGAGAGTTGGGGACTCTATAGTTCTTCTAGGTATCTTCCGAAGGTACTGAATTGACCAGTGCACTTCTAGAGACAATATAAGAACAAACCATTTAACCTCTTATGTCTCGAAGTCACTATGTATGAATTGCATCATGCTTACCTTAATCCTGAAATGAGACATGCCATATCACACCTTAGTATTCTCATTTGAGAAAGTCAAAGTTCGGACTCACTATGTGATTCCGAACAAGGCCTATTGGTGAAGTACTAAGTTGTGAGTCTGGCATGAGTAACTTTGTGAAGTTCTCATAGATATGGAATTCATGTACAAGATTGCTGAAATGCAATGTATGTCACCTCATGCTTTGCTCCTTGGAGTGTGAATAAATGAACTGGCCAGTGTCCAAATTGAGTCCTGACTCTTTTGGATGAAACAATGTGACTTGTTAGCTCCTCGTCAATACATTGTTTCTAACTTATTCACAAGCGACAAAGGAGTTGAGGAAATAACAGCTAGAAGGGTAAAATGGTAATTTAGTAAATCCCGACTAGCTGATGATATTCATGAAGGGTAAACATAGATAATATTCAGTGGATCCGCTCATCATAATTAGGTCGAATTCTTGAGTAGAAAATAAATTCATTTGAACCGAGAGATTTTCAGTGTCAGCTCTTTAGTGGAGTCAGTTGGCATTAAGCTAAACTTGGAAAAAGTTTGTGAACTTTTGAGTCCAAGTGTTTAGCTCAAGCTTTGTTCATTTGGATCCATGAGGTCACTGTCACAAATCATATCGAGTAGGAATAGTTAAACTAGAAGCTAAGTCAAAACAAGAACGAGACAAGTTTTACGAAAATTGTCAAAAGGGTAAATTAGTCTTTTTGGACATAGCATGAAATGAATGTCAATAAATTTTTTTTAACATGGTCATATGATGGCCTAGATCACTTGGCCATGATGTGTTCATTGGGCCTTGTGGATTAATTTCATTTCATAGAATTTTACTTGAAAATTCTCAATGGGCTTTTCTTATGTTGTCATGAACAAGTAAAGAAAAATCTAGAAAGGCTTTCTGGAAGTCCTTTGGCCGTCCAACCCAAGAGAATGGGAGACTAATTTCGTGCAGCCCCATAGAGGAAAAGAGAGTTTATTTTGTGCATTGATGTATAAAGATACTTGCCAAAAGAAAAAGAGGAAACAAATTTCCTTTAGAAGGAAAGTGCATTTTCGGCCAACTAAGAGAGAAAGCAAATGAGGAAACAAATCCAAAGGCTTCTAGAAGCTCATTTGGACGTGCAAGGGGTATGAGGAAACTACCTTTTGAAGGTAATCCTCCTCCTATAAATACCCCACCTCATTCCTCTCATTTGATTCATTCCACATAAGTTAGAGATTGAGAGACTCTCTCTCTAGACCTTGTGGCCGATTTCTCCTCTCTCTCTCTCTAGTTATTTTTGTTTTTTTTTGGCACCTAGGTCCTCATTTGACCTAGTGGTTTTAGCTCTTCGACTTTGAGACTTGTTCTCGAGTCGTCGTGTTTAAAAGTGCCCACTCACTAATTCCTTTATTCTCGAGTGATTCATGTGATAGAAACTTTCGTGGTTGCTCGAGTTGGCGAGGAAAGCAAGAGAGACGTGCTGCAAGGGGAGACGAGCGTTGCAAACTTTCCAAAAGCTTCTTCAAAGTTCAAGCTTCAAGAAAGGTTAGTAAACTCTTAGCTCATATTGATTTTTAATTACATGTACTTGCTTCTTTGTCTAGGTTAGTAAAAACTGTTTTTACTTGAAAAGAAATTTTTTAAAATTCCGCCGCTTCCCGAAGCGTTTAATCTTTTTTTTAAACCCTAGATCAATTCCAACACCCAGCAACCCGTGAGCTGGGCCGGGCCGGCGGGCTGGACGCGTCTGGGCCGAACGCCGGGACGCCCGGGCAGGCCTCAAGCGCCGGAGACCCGACTGGCCGAGAGCCGGGCCGGGCCGACGGGCCTGGCGCGTGCGCCGAAGGCCGGAGGTCGCCGGGGCCGCGCGTGGAGGAGCCACCCAGCCAGGAGACGGGCTGGATCCTCGGGCTTGACGCGCACGCAGGAGAGGACGTTGCCGGCCACAGGACGAGCCAGCCTGACGGCAATGATCCGGTCGGCCGGCAGCCGGCCGGGCGCTCGGGCACCGCCCCGGACTCCGGGCACTCCGGCGACTCGTCGAGCCGTCGTGCAGCACCCGCGGCGAGGGGACTTTCCTCTACTGCGCAGGAGGAAACGCGGACCTCGTCCTTCCCGATAGGAGAGTCAGCCGTGCGGGGTAACCTTGACTGCTCGGGCGTCGATGTCCCGAGCCTGATCTCTATCGTCAGCTTCAAGAGCCTCAGGAAGCGCTACAGCATCCCGGACTCTGTGTCAATCCTCAGACCGTTGCCCGACGATCTTCCGTCCCGCCCTCGAAGGGGGTACGCCGCGGTCCACGAGGCGAGCCTCCGCGGTGGGCTAAGGTTGCCCTTTCAGCCGGTGATCCAGGAGTTGCTAGTTCGACTGGGGGTGCACGCCTTACAGATGTCTCCGGCCTTCTATCGGGTGGTCGCAGCGTGCCACATGATGCTTTACCGGGCGAAGAAGAGGGCTGTCACCGCCGACGACATCCAGGACCTCATGACGATACGAGGGGTGCCAGGGAAGCCGGGCTTCTACCTAGCGCTACACCATAAGCGCTTCGTCATTGTCAGCAACGTTAATTCGAAGCACCGATATCCTTGGATATGGGTGTCCGAATCAGCCTTCGGGGTCGCGCCTCTCTTCTTTGGTCTTGCGGCTGATTTTCCACCTATGGGCGATATCGAAAGCTCTGAGCTTCACGCGGTGATCATGGCGCTCCCAGAATCGAGGCGGCAAGGACCGCACTTCGAGTCCCCAGACCTAATGGCAAGGACTGGGTGGTTCCCGCCTGGAGACGACGCCCTTCCGAGCTCGGGTCTCGTCGCGGAGGCTACGGAGGACCCCGAATCAGAGGCGGGGGGCTCGTCTGCTCCTCCCCCTGACGTGGGGGGTACCAACCGCACACAAGCTTCTAGTTAATGTATATTCCATTGTATTGCACTCTAACCTATCACCTCTTCATCTTTTTCAGATACGATGACCCGACGACACCGACCACGCACGCAGGCACCGAGGGTGGCGCCCGACGTCGAGGCCGCGATCGCGGCTCAACCACACGCCGAGGCCCGCCATGGGGGGCTTCCAACGCGGGCGAGGGCCGAGGCGAACTCCTCGAATAAGCGACCGTCGTCGACGATCCTCCCCGGCTCGTCCTCCGGCCACAAGCGCGCTCATATGTCGGCGACGTCAGATGGCATGGAGTCGATGCTCCTGGCGGAGGCGGCGGAGCTGAGGGACCGATGCTCTCGGGGAATCCTTGAAACCTCTCTACGGGATTTCAAGAGTCTCCTGACGGTGAGCGACCTCGAGCATTTCCAGAGCGGGATCGGCGACGCCCGAAAGGTATGACTTGCTTTTTTACCTCATTTGTGATTTGTTGCGCTTATTTCGATTGCATGTACGTTGTTTGCTTCCACAGATGCTCGCGCGCCAAGAACGGAGCGACCGCATTCTCCGGGACTTGCTGCGTCGTATGCAGATCATGGAAAAAGACAAGGAGGATACAGCGGCCGCCCATGCCGCTGCTTTGGCGGGGGTCCGCACCGTCCAAGAGTTCCAAGTGCTTGAGGAGGAACTAAAGCGGGCTCGTGAGAAGGCGGCGACCGAGAAGGCGTCTCGGGAGAAGGCTGAGCAGGCGGCCGATATTTTCCTAGGGGAGACCAAGAAACTCCAGGCGGCCCTCTCGAGCCGGGACGAAGAGCTGAACATCGTCCACGCCCGATTGTCGGCAAGCGAGATCTCCCCGGGTCAGGGCCGAGAGGGAGAGGGAAACCCTGCGAGCGGAGGTGCAGACCCTCATCGAGGAGAAGGATGACGCCATGCGATCGAAGACAGAGTTGGAGGAGGACTGGGATCTCTCGCTAGAGGTGGCCCGTTACGAGGTGGCCATGCGGGTCAAAGATGCGACTGCGGAGGAGAACGCGTCTCGAGGGATCACATTTTCCTTCTTCGACGCCATGTTTCCTCCCTTGGAGGACGAGCTGCCGGAGGACGACCTGCCTCCCGAAGTCCCTGCGGAGGCCGCCCAGTCGTCAAACTGTCGGTCCGGCGGAGGAGCCGTTGGCGGGTCAGGCGCCCCTCACCTTGAGGACGACGAAGAGCAGGTCGATTATGGCTCGGAGTAACCGAGTTCTCCTTGGTTTTTTCGCGCACTTGTCTAGCGCTTGCTTTATGCTTTCTTTCGGATTCTTGCTATGTTTGGGTCGTTTGTGCAACATTGTTTTGCTTTGATTGAAGCTTTTATTTCATCGTGCGTCTTATTTTCTCGACTTGCTACGCTTAGTGTAATCGATTTGCGCAATTTGAATAGTGCGTGTCTTACGAGCCCGGCTTACTATGCTTAACGTAACCGGTCGGCACGGCTTACTGCCGCATTTGGCGGCGAAGTTCCCCGCGGACGCTGGCTAGACCAGTTTCATTCGGCGGGTGCGATTTCCGGCCATCCATTTGTGACTCGCTGCCTATCGGCGTGCGCGAGCTGGGTGGCCGTCGCGCTCATCCTCCGGCGAGTACGCTACCTATCGGCATGCGTATCGGGACGGGTTTGCAGCTCCCAGTGAGCGTGGTACTCGTTGGTACGCGTGTCACGTTTCGGGTTTTGACTGCCGAGATCGACAATCCGGTGCGCGGACGTGATCCATCGATGCCTTGCCGCCTATCGGTGCGCAAGGTGCATCGGTGCACGAGAGGGTCGCAGCAAAAGACGTGCGAGGCCGGAGGTCCGGTGCGCGGATCCAACTCATCGACGTTTCGCTATCTCTCGGCATACGGCCTCGACCCGTGCGAGAGCGTCGCACGAGGAGGGTACGAAGTCGGAGGTCCGGTGCGCGGATCCGATTTATGGGTGTTTTGTTACCGCTTGGCGCGTGGAAAGTGGAGTAAGCGAGCTCGTTACTCTCGCCCTATCCCCCTTAGCCCCCCGAGTTTCTTGGGTGCTCGTAGAGGAAGCTAGAAATTAAGATACAATGTTTTGAAGTGAAATGTAATTCATTAAATTATCGAAATGGTTCAAAAATTACATCCCAGGCCTTTGGCCAAACTTGAAATTTAAAATTGACTTTGCTAAAATTGAAAGTTACATGAGAACAACGAAGCGTAAAAATGGACGAGTGAACATCTATTGATAATATTTCCGGAGGTGCTCCGCATTCCACGGGTGTGTGAACACGAGTCCTTCCATGTTCTCGAGCTCGTATGTGCCATTGTGGATGGCTCGGCGCACACGGTACGGGCCTTCCCAGGTGGGGCCTAGAACTCCCGCACCTTGCACTTTGGTGTTTTGGAACACCCTTCGAAGAACGAGGCTCCCGTCGGCGAACTTCCGCAGCTTGATCTTTGAGTTGTAGTACTTCTCGACCTTCCTCTTTTGCGCAGCAAGCCGGGTGAGTGCGTCCGCCCTCCTTTCGTCTATGAGGTCTAGCTCGAGCCTGATCGCGTCGTCGTTGGCGGCTTCGTCGTACTCCTCGATGCGCAAGGTTGGCAGCTTGGTCTCGACGGGTACCACAGCCTCGATGCCGAACGCGAGAGCGAAAGGGGTTTCGCCGTTCGCGTTTCGAGCGGTGGTGCGATATGCCCATAAGACCATGGGGAGCTCGTCGGCCCAAGCCCCCTTTCTTGCCTCCAGCTTCTTCTTCAGGTTCTCCTTGATCGTCTTGTTCACCGCCTCGACCTGACCGTTGGCTTGAGGATGGCGGGGAGAGGAGAAAGTCTTGCTAATGCCAAGTTGTTCGCACATTTCTCGGAGGCGCGCATTGTCGAATTGTTTTCCGTTGTCGGTTACAATTGACGCAGGGATCCCGAAGCGGCAGATGATGCTTTTCCAAATGAAGCTTGTCGTGTTCGCCTCGGTGATCTTTGCTAGCGGCTCAGCCTCTACCCACTTCGTGAAGTAATCGATAGCCACGATCGCGTGCTTGTATTGTCTCAAGGCCGTAGGTAGCTCGCCGATGAGGTCGATTCCCCACTTCGCGAAGGGTCGCGGCACGATAATAGGGCACAAAGGGGCCGGTGCTTGGCGCGGAATGTGGGCGAACCTTTGGCACTTGTCACACTTCTTGGCCCACTCGTGGGAGTCTTTTTTCAAGGTCGGCCAGAAATATCCAAGTCTCAGCAGCTTCAATGCCAAAGATTGCCCGGCGGCGTGGTTACCGCACACCCCCTCGTGCACCTCGTGGAGTGCTTTCCTTGCCTCTACCTCGGTCAGGCAGCGAAGGAGAGGCATAGAGTAGCCTCTCTTGAACAAGTTGTCTTCCCTCATTGTGTACTTCGGCGCCAAGCCTTTCAGCTTTCTGGCTTCTTCTTTATCCTCGGGGACGACTCCTCGTTTAAGGAATTCCACGAGCGGGGTCATCCATGAGGGAGGCGGAGTCTCGTCAATGACCCCTACGTCGCCTCTCGAGACGTAGGGTCGGGTCAACACTTCGATTGGGACGCTGCCCTCGCCCTCCTCGTCTATCCCAGACGCGAGGCGAGCTAGGGCGTCGGCGTCGACGTTCGCCTCTCGAGGAACCTGGACGATCTCGAACCACGATAGGGCCTCCAAGTTCTTTTGGGCCTTGGACAAGTAGGCGATCATGTGTGGCTCCTTTGCGGCGTAGTCGCCTTTAACCTGATTCACGATCAATTGCGAGTCGCAATGGATGCGCAGGTTTTGGGCGCCCAACTTGTTCGCTAGCTCCAAGCCAACGATCAGAGCCTCGTACTCTGCCTCGTTGTTGGAAGCCTTGAACTCGAACCGCAGGGCGTATCTCAGCTTTTCCCTATCGGGATTTGTGAGCACAACGCCGGCGCCAGCCCCCCGGGCGTTTGACGCGCCATCCACGTGCTAGTCCCAGACTGGCCCTATCGGGTCGTTGGTTCTCTTCTTTGACGACTTGCTATGGTCGTCCTCCTTGTCTTCCGTGGTCTTACTACTCTCGTCGCCCTCATCGGCCGGTGGCGAGCTTGTGAATTCGGCGATGAAATCGGCGAGGGCCTGACCCTTAATGGCGGTTCTCGGTTGGAACTCGATCCCGTACTCGCCCAACTCTTGGGACCATATCGCCATTCGAGAGGAGGTCCCTTTTTGAAGGGCCTTCTCGATGGGATGTCCCGAGCGGACCACAATGGGGTGCGCTTGGAAGTAGGGCCGGAGCTTTCTCGCGCTCATGACGAGGGCGAGGGACAGTCTCTCGATTTCCGGGTATCGGGTTTCGGCGTCGAGGAGCGCCTTGCTAACATAGTAGACCGGCCATTGTACTTTGTCCTCTTCGCGTATGAGGACCGCGCTCACGGCCCTATCGGAAACCGCGAGGTAGAGGTATAGGGTTTCGCCATTCTTTGGCTTCGTGAGGAACGGGGGGGGAGGTGAAATAGGCTTTCATATCTCGGAATGCTTCCTCGCACTCCTCCGTCCATACGAACCCGTCGGTCTTTTTCAGTGCCTTGAAGAACGGTTGGCACCTATCAGTGGCTTTGGAAACGAATCGCGTCAGGGCGGCGATCCTTCCCGTCAAGCTTTGAACTTCTTTGACCTTTTGTGGCGACCTCATCTCTAAGATCGCCTTAATCTTCTCAGGATTGGCCTCGATCCCGCGGCGGCTCACCATGTAGCCCAGAAACTTTCCAGACTCGACCCCGAAAGCGCACTTGTTGGGGTTAAGCTTCATCTTGTAGCGCCGCAGAATCGTGAACATTTCCCTAAGGTCTCGAACGTGGTCGCGGGCTTTGAGGCTTTTGACAAGCATGTCATCCACGTAGACCTCCATAGTCTTGCCAATTTGATTGGCGAACATGCGGTTCACCAACCTTTGATACGTTGCTCCCGCGTTTTTGAGGCCAAAGGGCATGACCTTGTAACAGTAGAGTCCGCGGTTCGTAACAAAGGTGGTCTTGATCTGATCCGGCTCGTGCATGCGGATCTGGTTGTAGCCTGAATAGGCGTCCATGAAGCTCAGCAACTCGTGGCCCGCCATGGCGTCCACGAGCTGCTCGATCCTCGGGAGAGGGAAGCTGTCTTTCGGGCAGGCTTTGTTGAGATCTTTGTAATCGATACAGATCCGCCACTTCCCGTTTGGCTTCTTGACCATCACCACGTTGGACACCCACTTGGGGTGCTCCGCCTCCCTGATGAAGTCGTCGGCGAGAAGTTTGTCAACTTCTTCACCAATGGCTTGGTACCTCTCCCCACTGAACGCCCGTCGCGGTTGAACGCGCTCGGCCACCCTCTTGTCGTCGTTGAGACGATGAACCATGATCTCGGGGTCGATCCCCGGCATGTCGGCGTGTGTCCACGCAAAGACATCTTTGTGCTCTCGGAGGAAAGCGGCGAGCTCGATTCGGGTCTCAGACGGGAGTTGGGCGCCTACCTTGACTACTTGGTCAGGTTTGGCGTCGTCCAACACGACGGGAACGAGATCGTCCGGTGTCTCCACCTTTCGACGCTCGACTTCGTCCCTCTGGTCTAGCTCTCCGAAGGTGCCTCCTTCCTCTAACTTGCATGGGAATTTGTCTCCGAGTTGGAAGACGGTGCTCACCACCTTCCCTTTCCCTTTTCCGTCCACGCCCTGGATGTAGCACATCCTCGCCATGGATTGGTCTCCCAACATCACGGCGATCCCTTTCTCGGTCGGGAACTTCATCATCAGGTGGTACGTGGACGTTATGGCCTTCAACCGATTGAGAGTCGGGCGGCCGACGATGATGTTGTAAGCCGAGGGCTGATCCACCACTAGGAACGACACGATGTGGGTAACCTCGAGCCCCCCCGGCGTACCGAAGGTAACCGGGAGGTCGATAGTTCCCTCCGTCATAACCCTCTCCCCAGAGAAGCCGAAGAGCGGGGTTGAGATCGGGGTCGGTCTTACCCCGGATAGCTTCATCCTGTCCAACGCCGATTTGAAGATTATGTCGGCGGAGCTCCCATTGTCGATCAGGATTCTCCGGACGAGGTTGTTGGCGACCGGGGCAGAGACGACTATCGCGTCGTTGTGTGGATGGAGAACTCGCGTTGCTTCTTGTCCGGTGAAGAACATGGACTCGAAGGGGGCCGGAGGAGGGACCTCGTACGTGTGGTTGATGTAGTGCGCTATTTTCCCTTGGGAAACTTCGCGCACGTACTTCTTCCTTTGCGTAGCCGAGTCTCCGAACTCCGGGCCACCCAAGATTGCACCCACGATGTGAAGTTGCGAGCTCTCCGGCTCTTCGTTTGTCGCGCGGTCCGTGACAGTCACCGTCGCCGGACCTTTCTTCCCTTGCCGCGGGCGACCTCCGTGCGCCGCGGCCGTCCCGATAGTTCTCAGGACATACTCTTTCAGCTTCCCATCTTGAATCAGGGCCTCAATCTGACGCTTGAGTTGATAGCATTCAGATGTCAGGTGCCCGTGATCTTGATGGTAGTCACAGTACTTGCTTTGATCCCTCTTGGCGGGATCCTTCGTGAGCGGAGTTGGGCTCCCCAACTTGTCACGGTGCAGAGCCAGGATTTGCTCCGGCGGAGTGTTCAGAGGAGTGAATGGTGAGAACTTTCGGAAGCTGTCGACATGTGACGGCCTCGGCCCGGGGAGGGAACGGCCGTTGGGGGCCTGGCTTCCCTTATTCCTCCTCTTCCGGGGGTAGGGACGATCTTCGTCTCGATCGTCGCGGCGGCGACTCCCCTGTCCTCCTGACTTTCGACCATCTCGGCCATCGAGATAGTCCTCGACTCCCATGTATGTGCGGGCTCTTGTCATCAGCTCCGCCATGTCACGCGGGACTTGGCCAACAATAGACTTGAGGAAGTCGCTCGTGCGCACTCCCTCGGTGATCGCCGTGATGGCGTCCCTGTTGTCGAGCCCTTCGACCTTGTGAGACTCCTCGGTGAAGCGAGCGAGGTATTGTCTCAACGTCTCGTCTCTTCCTTGTCGGATAGAGAGGAGGTGGGTCTTCGGCTTCTTTTGCGCCACGAGGGTGGCGAATCGGGCGAGGAAAGCCTCTCGCAAGGCCCGGAAAGATGGGATGCTTCCCGGCCTCAAGCTTCGGAACCATTCAAACCCCGAGCCTATGAGGGTCAGGCTGAAGGCTTGACAGAGGGTGCGTCCGCCTGTCCCTGCATAGTCATCCACGTCTCATAGTGTTGGACGTGGAAGTGGGGGTCCGTACGTCCATCGTAGGGGGGAATGGACGGTAACTTGAAGTTCCCCACGCATGGTTGCGCGAGGATTTGCGCGGCGAAGGGAGAGTATGATTCCTCGATCCCTCCGTACGGCCTTTGCCTCCTCGACTCCCTCATTTCGATGATTTGATTCTGGAGGCTTTGAATCATCGTGACCATGTCGAGCCCGTTAGCGGGGCCGACCGTCGGGGCCACGGGAGTCACCGGTTGGCGTTCGTTGGATGCTTGGTCCACGACATTGGCCTGCGGCCGGCCGAGAGTTGCGGCGGGGAGCGCGTCCCTTCGAGAGTTTAGCCTTTGGCGGAGATCCTCCCCTCAGGAGTTTCTCTGCGCCGTTAAGCGCTCTCTAAGGTCCACACTCGGTGCGGGGCGAGGTGAGGTCGCCCTTGGTCGGACCGTCCGGCGGGCGCTTCGGCTGTCGGCCCCATCATCTACCAGAGTCGCTCTCTCCTCGGTGAGGGACCGTGTCTGGCCGCCTCTTGAAACCGAGGGGGCGAGTCCCCGGGAATATGACCGTGCCTGCTGCAGCGCTAGGTGTGACGGCCCGGCCAAAGCGTCGTTGGGCCTCTCGGGCCGCGAAGGGGCGAGGCTAGGCGTTGCCTCGTTGGTCCTCGACTCCCCCACATATTCGGAGTCGGAGTAGTCTTTGGCGGACCTATCTTCGACGTCATAGCCGAGGAGGTCGGCTATGAGCGAACCGTCGACGCCGGGGCGGTCAAGGAGCTCCGCAAGCCGCCGGGCCGTGTCCTCTCGGAGCACGGCCTCGGGGTCAATCATCGGGTCTTGGGGCTGGCTCTCGCTATCGCGAGGTTGCCCTTCAAGACGATGTGCGAGGCGTCGAAGACCGTACCTCGAGCTCGTTGCTCGGGTGCCCGCGGAGGTAGTGGGAATGTGACTCATCTCTCGAGAGTCGTGAGAACAAAGGGAGAAAACTGGTAGAGGGAATGCGTCGTCAAGGTCGAGAGATCCCCTCCTTCTAGCGCCAAAATGTTGTCGCAGTTTTTCGGACAACGATTTAGGAGTCGCAGACGGTTAGACCCAAGGCCGGACCAAGTGGTCTCGTCTCGACTCGAGCGTGTCGGGCTTGGTATCCCAAGCCGTCCCTTAGCTGTAGATGATCTCTATCTCGTCCAAGCGCCTGAAACGTGAACAGAAAGGTATGAACTACAAAGGGGAAACAGAGGGGTTGCCTCTGTTTACCTCTCCGGCGCTCAACATTAGTAGGATTGAGGTGGTTTGTATAGGGTTTAGTGTTTAGAGGTCGAGACTTGAGAGAAACGAGCGAGGTACGAGTTCGACAGCGTTTCAGTACTCAAATTTCGATTACCTGGGTCGAGGGAGAGACCCTCATATTTATAGGCGGCCAAGAGGTGTTTGAGGAACCCCTTGGCCGAGGGCCGGCCTTGGAGGGCCGGCCTTGGAGCACCGGCCGTGGAGGGCCGGCCTTGGAGCGCCGGCCGTGGAGAGCCGGCCTTGGAGCGCCGGCCGTGGAGAGCCGGCCTTGGAGCGCCGGCCGTGGAGAGCCGGCCTTGGAGCGCCGGCCGTGGAGGGCCGGCCTTGGAGCGCCGGCCGTGGAGAGCCGGTCCTGGAGCGCCGGCCCTGGAGCGCCGGTCCTGGAGGGCCGGCCTTGGAGAGCCGGCCGTGGAGAGCCGGCCACGGCGAGTGTCGGCCCCGGACGAGCGCAGGGCTCAGGACGGCCGCCAGCGTGGCCGTCGTCGATCTACCGGACCGAGACGGACCGGTAACAAAATGTATCAAGATACTTGCCAAAAGAAAAAGAGGAAACAAATTGCTTATAGAAGCAATAGATATTTTCGGCCAAGGCTAGAGGGAAACAAATGAGGAAACAAATCCAAGCCTTTAATGGCATGAGTTGGGCGCCCAACATGGGTAAAGAGGAAACTAGTTTTTTGCTCATGAATATATGATATGTTATAGAAGAGGAAACTACCTTATTGAAGGTAATCCCTCTCCTATAAATAGGGCCCTCATTCTCATTGTTTTCTCATTCCACACAAGTTAGAGATTGAGAGACTCTCTCTCTAGACATTGTGGCCGATCCTCTCTCTCCCTCTCTCTTCATTTTCGATTTTTTGTTTTGGCACCTAGGTCCTCATTTGACCTAGTGTTTAGCTCTGCGACTTCAAGACTCGTTCTTAAGTCGTAGTGTTTAAAAGTACCCACTCACTGATTCCTTTTATTTCGAGTGATTTAGTGATAGAAACTTTCGTGGTTGCTCGAGGTGCCGAGGAAAGAAAGAGAGACGTGCTGCGAGGGGAGACGAGCGTTGCAAACTTTCCAAAAGCTTCTCAAAGTTCAAGCTTCAAGAAAGGTTAGTAAACTTCTATACTCATAATAGTTTTTAATTACGTGTACTTGCTCTTTTGTCTAGGTTAGTAAAAAACCGTTTTTACTTGTAAAAGTAACTTTTTAAAATTCCGTCGCTTACCGAAGCGTTAATTATTTTCTTAAACCCTAGATCGATTCCAACAGTATTGAGTCGGCACGAGGACCTATCGGTCAACTCATGGACTCGGAAGTCAACTCGAGGAGTGAATTCAACTCGAGGAGTAATGTGAAGAGTCGACTAAACGAATTGACAGTCGACTCGTGGACTCAAAACTCAACTCGAGGAGTGAACTCAACTCGAGGAGTAGTGTATGGAGTCGGCACGAGGACCTATCGGTTAACTCGAGGACTCGGGACTCAACTCGAGAAGTAGTGTATTGAGTCGGCATGAGGACCTATCGGTCAACTCGTGGACTAGAAAATCAACTCGAGGAGCGACCTCAACTCGAGGAGTTGTGTGTTGAGTCGGCACGAGGACCTATCGGTCAACTCATGGACTCAAAACTCAACTCGAGGAGCGACCTCAACTCGAGGAGTTGTGTGTTGAGTCGGCACGAGGACCTATCGGTCAACTCGTGGACTCGAAACTCAACTCGAGGAGAGACCTCAACTCGAGGAGTTGTGTGTAGAGTCGGCACGAGGACTTATTAGTCGACTCGTGGACTCGTAACTAAACTCGAGAAGTTGTGTTTAGAGTCGGCATGAGGACTTATTAGTTGACTCGTGGACTCAAAACTCAACTCGAGGAGTGAATTCAACTCGAGGAGTAATGTGAAGAGTCGACACGAGGACTTATCAGTCGACTCGTGGACTCGGAACTCAACTCGAGGAGTCATGTGTAGAGTCGGCACGAGGAGTCATCACTCGACCCGTGGACTCGGAACTCAACTCGAGGAGTGAATTCAACTCGAGGAGTCATGCCTTGAGTCGGCACGAGGACTTATCGGACAACTCATGGACTTGGGACTCAACTCGAGGAGTGAACTCAACTCGAGCAGTAATGTATTGAGTCGGCCCGAGGACCTATCGGTCAACTCGTGGACTCGAAACTCAACTCGAGGAGCGACCTCAACTCGAGGAGTTGTGTGTAGAGTCGGCACGAGGACTTATTAGTCGACTCGTGGACTCGGAACTCAACTCGAGGAGTGAATTCAACTCGAGGAGTAATATGAAGAGTCGACACAAAGACTTATCAGTCGACTCGTGGACGTGGAACTCAACTCTAGGAGGGAACTCAACTCGAGGAGTTATGTGTAGAGTCGCCACGACGACTTATTAGTCGACTCTTGGACTCGGATCTCAACTCGAGGAGTGAATTCAACTCGAGGAGTAATGTGAAGAGTCGACACAAAGACATATCAGTCGACTCGTTGACTCGGAACTCAACTCGAGGAGTGAACTCAACTCGAGGAGTCATGTGTAGAGTCGGCACGGGGAGTCATCACTCGACCAGTGGACTCGGAACTCAACTCGAGGAGTGAACTAAACTTGAGGAGTCATGTATTGAGTCGACACAAGGACCTATCGGTAAACTCATGGACTCGGAACTCAACTCGAGGAGTTGTGAGTAGAGTCGGCACGAGGACTTATTAATCAACTCTAGGAGTGAATTCAACTCGAGGAGTAATATGAAGAGTCGACACGAGGACTTATCAGTCGACTTGTGGACTCGGAACTCAACTCGAGGAGTCATGTGAAGAGTCGACACGAGGACTTTTCAGTCGACTCGTGGACTCGGGACTCAACTCGAGGAGCGACCTCACTTCGAGGAGTCATGTGAAGAGTCGACACGAGGAGTTATCAGTCTACTCGTGGACTCGGAACTTAACTTGAGGAGTGAACTCAACTCGAGGAGTCTTGTGTAGAGTCGGCACGGGGAGTCATCAGTCGACCTGTGGACTCAGAACTCAACTCGAGGACGAAACTCAACTCGAGGAGTTGTGTGTAGAGTCGGCACGAGGACTTATTAGTCAACTCGCGGACTCGGAACTCAACTCGAGGAGCGACCTCAACTCGAGGAGTAGTGTATTGAGTCGGCACGAGGACCTATCGGTCAACTCGTGGACTCGAAACTCAACTCGAGGAGCGACCTCAACTCGAGGAGTTGTGTGTTGAGTCGGCACGAGGACCTATCGGTCAACTCGTGGACTCGAAACTCAACTCGAGCAGCAACCTCAACTCGAGGAGTTGTGTGTAGAGTTGGCACGAGGACTTATTAGTCGACTCGTGGACTCGGAACTCAACTCGAGGAAGGAACTCAACTCGAGGAGTTGTGTGTAGAGTCGGCACGAGGACTTATTAGTCGACTCATGGACTCGGAACTCAACTCGAGGAGTAATGTGAAGAGTCGACACGAGTACTTATCAGTCGACTCGTGGACTCGGAACTCAACTCGAGGAGTGAACTCAACTCGAGGAGTCATGTGTAGAGTCGGCACGGGGAGTCATCACTCGATTCGTGGACTCGGAACTCAAGTCGAGGAGTGAACTCACTCGAGGAGTCATGTATTGAGTCGGCACGAGGACCTATCGGTCAACTCATGGACTTGGAACTCAACTTGAGGAGTGAACTCCACTAGAGGATTTATGTATTGAGTCGGCACGAGGACCTATCGGTCAACTCGTGGACTCGAAGCTCAACTCGAGGAGCAACCTCAACTCGAGGAGTTATGTGTAGAGTCGGCACGAGGACTTATTAGTCGACTCTTGGACTCGGAACTCAACTCGAGAAGTTGTGTTTAGAGTCGGCATGAGGACTTATTAGTCGACTCGTGGACTCGAAACTTAACTCGAGGAGTGAATTCAACTCGAGGAGTAATGTGAAGAGTCGACACGAGGACTTATCAGTCGACTCGTGGACTCGGAACTCAACTCGAGGAGTCATGTGTAGAGTCGCCACGGGGAGTCATCACTCGACCCGTGGACTCGGAACTGAACTCGAGGAGTGAATTCAACTCGAAGAGTCATGTCTTGAGTCGGCATGAGGACCTATCAGTCAACTCATGGACTTGGGACTCAACTCGAGGAGTGAACTCAACTCGAGGAGTTATGTCTTGAGTCGGCACGAGGACCTATCGGTCAACTCGTGGACTCGAAACTCAACTCGAGGAGCGACCTCAACTCGAGGAGTTGTGTGTAGAGTCGGCACGAGGACGTATTAGTCGACTCGTGGACTCGGAATTCAACTCGAGGAAGGAACTCAACTCGAGGAGTTGTGTGTAGAGTCGACACAAAGACTTATCAGTCGACTCGTGGACTCGGAACTCAACTCGAGGAGTGAATTCAACTCGAGGAGTAATGTGAAGAGTGTTGTCGCAGTTTTTCGGACAACGATTTAGGAGTCGCAGACGGTCAGACCCAAGGCCGGACCAAGTGGTCTCGTCTCGACTCGAGCGTGTCAGACTTGGTATCCCAAGCCGTCCCTTAGCTGTTGGTGGTGTTAATCTCGTCCAGGCACCTGAAAAGCAAGCAGAAAGAGGTGTGAACTACAAAGGGGAAACAGAGGGGGTGCCTCTGTTTACCTCTCCGACGCTCAACATTAGTAGGATTGAGGTGGATATAGAGGGTTTAGAGGTGGTGAGAGGCCAAAGATGAGCGAAACGAGCGAAGCACGAGTTCGGCAGCGTTTGGTGACTCAAAAATGGATCACCTGGACTAGGGGAGAGACCCCTATATTTATAGGCGACCAAGGAGCATCACGAACAAGTCCTTGGCCGAGGGCTGCCTCTGACCCGGCCATGGACGGCTCTGACTCGGCCATGGCCGGCTCTGACTCGGCCGTGAAGACCATGGCCGGCTCTGACTCCGCCATGGCCGGCTCTGACTCGGCCGTGGGGGCCGTGGCCGGCTATGACCCGGCCATGGATGGCTCTGACCCGACCATGGCCGGCTCTGACTCGGCCGTGGAGGCCATGGCCGGCTCTGACTCGGCCATGGCCGGCTCTGACTCGGCCGTGGGGGCCATGGCCGGCTCTGACCCGGCCATGGATGGCTCTGACTCGGCCATGGCCGGCTCTGACTCGGCCGTGGGGGCCATGGCCGGCTCTAACCCGGCCATGGATGGCTCTGACTCGGCCATGGAGGCCATGGCCGGCTCTGACTCGGCCACGGGGGCCATGGCCGGCTCTGAGGTGGCCGTGCGCCGGGAAAGACTCGGGGTAGTCGCCATATGTTGTCGTTGCCGTACCGGGCCGGAATGGACCGGTAACATTAGCCCCCCGAGTTTCCGGTCGAGCGTAGGTCGAGTGAAACTCAAAATCTACGCTTTCATGCGGATGCGGGATGAATGCTCTCGGGTTTGTGTCACGGGGGACGGTCTTTGCGCGTCGCGAGGGGCGGCCTTTGTGCGTCACGAGGGACGGCCTTATGTGCGTCATGGGGGACGGCTTTTGTGCGTCGCGAGGGACGACTTATTGTGCGTCACGAGGGACAGCCTTTGTGCGTCGCAAGGGACAGCTTTTGGGCGTCGCGAGGGACGACTTATTGTTTCTGGTTGATCGTGCGTGGCTTATTTTCTCGATCTACCAACGAAGGCGTGATCGATTTGCACAGCTTGGGCCTCGGGGGGCCTCGGTGTCACGTTTGCGTGACCGGGTTTTCCGTCGACGCTGGCTAGACTAGATACGCCTTGGCGGACGCAAACCTTGAACCCATTTGTAACTCGTTGCCTATCGGCTCACGAGCTCGGCGGCGAGCGCGATGCCACATTTGTGTGGCCAGGTTTCCCGTGGACGCTGGCTAGACCAGATACGCCCTGGCAGACGCAAGCCTTGAACCCATTTGTAACTCGTTGCCTATCGGCTCACGAGCTGGGCGGCGAGCGTGATGCCACATTTGTGTGACCAGGTTTCCCGTGGACGCTGGCTAGACCAGATACACCCTGGCGGACGCAAGCCTTGAACCCTGTTGTAACTCGTTGCCTATCGGCTCACGAGCTGGGCGGCGAGCGTGATGCCACATTTGTGTGGCCAGGCTTCCCGTGGATGCTGGCTAGACCAGATACGCCCAGCGGACGCAAGCCTTGAACCCATTTGTAACTCGTTGCCTATCGGCTCACGAGCTGGGCGTCGAGCGCGATGCCACATTTGTGTGGCCAGGTTTCCCGTGGACGCTGGCTAGACCAGATACGCCCAGCGGACGCAAGCCTTGAACCCATTTGTAACTCGTTGCCTATCGGCTCACGAGCTGGGCGGCGAGCGCGTTGCCACATTTGTGCGGCCAGGTTTCCCGTGGACGCTGGCTAGACCAGATACGCTCGGCGGATGCAAGCCTTGAACCCATTTGTAACTCGTTGCCTATCGGCTCACGAGCTGGGCGGCGAGCACGATGCCACATTTGTGCGGCCAGGTTTCTCGTGGACGTTGGCTAGACCAGATACGCCCAGCGGACGCAAGCCTTGAACCCATTTGTAACTCGTTGCCTCTCGGCTCACGAGCTGGGCGGCGAGCGCGATGCCACATTTGTGCGGCCAGGTTTCCCGTGGACGCTGGCTAGACCAGATACGCCCGGCGGACGCTAGCCTTGAACCCATTTGTAACTGCTTGCTTATCGGCTCACGAGCTGGGCGGCGAGCGCGATGCCACATTTGTGCGGCCAGGTTTCCCGTGGACGCTGGCTAGACCAGATACGCGCAGCGGACGCAAGCCTTAAACCCATTTGTAACTCGTTGCCTATCGGCCCACGAGCTGGGCGGCGAGCGCGGACTCGAGACTCAACTCGAGGACTCATGTAGAGCCTGCACGAGGAGTAGTTAGTTGACTTGTGGACTCGGGACTCAACTCGAGGAATGAACTCATCTCGAGGAGACATGTGAGGAGTCGGCACGAGGAGTATCTATCGACTCGTGGACTCGGGACTCAGCTCGAGGGCTCATGTAGAGCCTGCACGAGGAGTAACGTGAAGAGTCGGCACGGGGAGTATCAGCCTGTTGTCAATGGTGCCCACAAGAAGAGTTGTAGTCTTTATTTTGTACATTTGATGTAATAAAGTCTCATGAAGACTCTTGCTTGTAATTGCCTATCTATTCATTAATAAAGTTGAAACGTTCATTCATTCTTTCTTTGTTTGAAGCTTTATGATAAAACCTTAGTCTTTTAGTCCATAAACAAACTTAACAACTTACGAAGAGACAAATGTAGATTTGCATGAACAAACTCTTCGTAGTTTGCTTAAAACGATATATTCGCAATCTTAGGGTCAAAGGACTATTGACCTCAATATGATTGTTAGAAGAATCTATGATGTCTAGTTATGAGGCATTGAGAGTTTGGGACTCTATAGTTCTTCTAGGTATCTTCCGAAGATACTGAATTGACCAGTGCACTTCTAGAGACAATATAAGAACAAACCATTTAACCTCTTATGTCTCGAAGACACTATGTATGAATTGCATCATGCTTACCTTAATCCTGAAATGAGACATGCCATTTCACACCTTAGTATTCTCATTTGAGAAAGTCAAAGTTCGGACTCACTATGTGATTCCGAACAAGGCCTATTGGTGAAGTACTAAGTTGTGAGTCTGTCATGAGTAACTTTGTGAAGTTCTCATAGATATGGAATTCATGTACAAGATTGCTGAAATGCAATGTATGTCACCTCATGCTTTGTTCCTTGGCGTGTGAATAAATGAACTGGCCAGTGTCCAAATTGAGTCCTGACTCTTTTGGATGAAACAATGTGACTTGTTAGCTCCTCGTCAATACATTGTTTCTAACTTATTCACAAGCGACAAAGGAGTTGAGGAAATAACAGCTAGAAGGGTAAAATGGTAATTTAGTAAATCCCGACTAGCTGATGACAT
This sequence comes from Urtica dioica subsp. dioica, assembly GCF_054948205.1. Classification (NCBI taxonomy): domain Eukaryota; kingdom Viridiplantae; phylum Streptophyta; class Magnoliopsida; order Rosales; family Urticaceae; genus Urtica; species Urtica dioica. The sequence continues at coordinate 30,406,432 of NC_142758.1, forward strand.
TCATGAAGGGTAAACATAGATAATATTCAGTGGATCCGCTCATTACAATTAGGTGAATTCTTGAGTAGAAAATAAATTCATTTGAACCGAGAGATTTTCAGTGTCAGCTCTTTAGTGGAGTCAGTTGGCATTAAGCTAAACTTGGAAAAGGTTTGTGAACTTTTGAGTCCAAGTGTTTAGCTAAAGCTTTGTTCATTTGGGTCCATGAGGTCACTGTCACGAATCACATCGATAGGAATAGTTAAACTGGAAGCTAAGTCAAAACAAGAACGAAAATAGTTAAAAGGGTATTTTTGTCTTTTGAGACAAATGATGAAATGAATGTCAATAAATTTTTGACAAGGTCATTTTATGACATGTTTCACTCGGCCATGACTTGATCATTGGGCCTTGTGAATTAATTTCATTTCATAAGAATTTTATTGAAAATTCTTATTGGGCCTTTTTCATGTTGTCATGAACAAATGGAAAAGCTTCTAGAAGCCCATTCTAGAAGGACATAGGCGCCCAACATACCCAACCACACTACAACAAATACAGTTTTTCGGTGCGGATGACTTTTGGGTGGGACTTTTCGCACCTAAAAGTCGCACCAAAATTACTTTCGGGTGCGACTTTTCGCACCCAAATGTCACTAAAGTCGCACAAAAAATTTCGCTGATTTTTTTAAATTTGGGTGCGAAAAGTCGCACCCAAAAGTTTATCATACCTTTGGGTGCGACAAAGTCCAAAACATTTGGTCTAAAAATTTAGCGGATTTTGTTCCCTCTTATTTGTTTGTTTTTTTAGGGATTCCCCTTATTTGTTTTCACCAAAGAATCGGGAAAGGAAAAAAGAAAGAAGAAAAGAAAAGAAGAGAGAAAGGGAAAGAGAGAGACCGAGAGAATGAGAGAGAGAGAGAGCCGAGAGAAGAGTATCGGCCGATGGAGACCGAGAGACCGAGAGAGAGGAAGAGAGCGAGGGAGTGAGCCCGCGGAGGAAGAGCGAGGCCGACAGCCACCGAGACCGGGCCGCTGGACGCGCGCGCGGGCTGAGAAGAAGCGAGCGCCGCCGCGAGCCGCTGAGCGCGCCGCCCACGAGGAGACGCCGGAGAGCGAGAGAAGTAACGTCCGGGAGTTGATTTCGCGAGCAAGGTAAGGAGATTTCATTCTCAGCCAAGAATTTCGAAAGTTAGGGTTGAGAGTTTGATTTGGGGGTTTTGATTTCGGAGTGAAATCTGAGGTTTTGGCTTGGTTGTGATGTTCATTGAGCTCGATTTTGATGGTTAAGAATTGCAGAGTTATACATCCGGTTAGGTCTTAATTTTTCTTTGCTTGACTTGCGTTTTTTGTCTTTTTAAAAGAATTTGAATGTGGTCTGGTATGGAAAAATAAATTTGAATGTCTTTCAATGGCCATTTTGTTTTGCTTGATTGGGATACTCTGGATGCCGAAATTCTCTCATCTTTTGGTTGTGTTTCCGGAGACATTCGTCATCTTTTGTTGAGGTATAATATGCTGTTACCTCTCCTCTGATGTTATTCTCACAGTCCCACGGACATATGTTCGTGTTTATACTATTGTTGGTTTTATAGTGTCTATTGATGGATATATACTAGTGTTTGTATTAATGGATATGAACCAAGTATAAATGGAACTGAATTCATATTGCTCAATCGGAGAATTTTGAAGATCTGAGTTGTTTTTTTGTCTGAATTTTTTTAGAACTTTTTGCTGCTTTTTTCATCGATGCGCAGGTATCTCGATTTCTCTCCTTGCAACTATTGTTTCTGTTGTCTGTGAGTTGTGTCAGCAGGTTTTGGATTCGAGACATCTTTTTTTTTTTTTTTTCGTGTGATGTTGTCCAAATAAAATAAAGATGAATGTCTTTCATCCGAACGAACTCGCTCCATATGCTGATTCTGGTTTCATGCCTTGTCTTGCAGATGATTCCACCGCTCATGAACCGTCTGTATTTCATTCGCAGTTCCATGGGCTCTATATCAGGTAATACACTTGCATTTGTTCATTTTTGTTCTCTCACATGTTGTGTGGTCCTACGATATGTATGTATGTATGCAGTCTGTGAGATACTTTTCTCATTTTGTTTTGTGTTTTGCTTCAGATTCTTTATTTTTGTTAGTGGTCTTACCAAGTACTTGCCATTTTACTAACTCTAATTATTTGGCAATTTTTGGTTTGCTTCACCTGTTTGTTCCCTGTAGCTTCAGATACGCCTACTCAATGACGAACATGTTTCTTGAGTATGCAAGTTAAGTTTATATGTTTTGCTACAATAACAAGTTCTTTCTAAGCATTTTCTTTATAGTTTTACTTCTTTTGACTCCTCGCCGACATTATTTGTCATTTTGTTATCTCTTACATTTATTCTTTTTTTATTCCAAGGTGGTCGCAATGATTGTGACTGCTATAACTGAAGTACAATCGCTAATTAACAAGGTTGTAATGACTTGTTCGTCGTTGGCTTAGAAAATTCTCTCTTCTCAGTGCCATAGTATCTTGTGCTCTACTCTCACAACCATATTAAGTGTATATGTCGAAGCGTTTTTTGCAAGATCATCTTTTTTATATGATCTTGTAGTTTTGTTCGAATACTGCTTGTTCAAAAATTCCCTTTTTAACTTTGTCAAGTTATTAGTCTTCTGAAATTGCTGATATGCCACTTTCAAGGCATCAATATCTGCGTTTAATTATTGCTTCCTTGTGTCCTGGCTAATTTTTCAATATTTGGCCACCTTCATTCACTCATTTATTATCAGAATTTGTGGTAGAGTAGCGAACAAATTTATAAAGCTAGTGCATAGCTTAGACTTGGTTAAAAATATCGCTTTGGGCGGGTCATTAGAGTTATGAGAGACTTGGTTAATAGAGGAGTGAGCCGAGTTTATCATTCTGTGTATTATGGACCATTTATGTATAATTTTTATTTTTCAATTAAGCAATTCAATATAACAAGTTTCATTCAGCCTTTTATTTTTAATTGCTTAATTGCTTATAACAGGTTTCATTAAATTAAATCAAGTAATGTCATTTAATTGCATTTTATTTTATAAATAAATTAATAATCAAAATCACTTTCAAATCAGATGACAACTAAATCACAGTTAACAATTACATTTTTCAAAGATTTAAAGTCACTTTATAATAGAGCGACGTCTAAAGCACTATTTTTTTTTTCAAAGATTTAAAGTCACTTTATAATAGAGCGACGTCTAAAACACTATTTTTTTCCCCAAAACTGACTATCGGGTGCGACAAAGTCGCACCCAATGCTCTTTTACCCGCCTTTTCCACGGATTTTGGTGACATTTTAGGTGCGACTTTAGGTGCGGAAAGTCGCACCGAAATGTCGCACCCGAAAGTCAAGACTTTTGGGTGCGACTTTTCGCACCCAAGACTTTTAGGTGCGAACTTTCGGGTGCGGAAATGTCGCACCCAAAGTCGCACCTAAAGATATCATTGGGTGCGAAAATTGACTTTTGGGTGCGAAAAAAGTCGCACCCAAAGGTCTATTTTGTACTAGTGCCAAGAGAGAATATTTTGTGCATAAATGTATCAAGATACTTGCCAAAAGAAAAAGAGGAAACAAATTTGCATGAGGATGCTTTAGGGTAATCGGCCAAGAGAGAACAAGGCAAGGCAAGGAACAAAAATGGAAACAAATCCAAGCCTTCTAGAAGGCATCCTTGGCCGAGCATCTCAATTGGAAAAGAGGTAATTGGCTCATGAATATGTGATATTCTATAGAAGAGGAAACTACCTTATAGAAGTGATAGATACTTTCGTGGTTGCTCGAGGTGCCGATGAAAGAAAGAGAGACGTGCTGCGAGGGGAGACGAGCGTTGCAAACTTTCCACAAGCTTCTTCAAAGTTCAAGCTTCAAGAAAGGTTAGTAAACTTCTAGCTCATATTGGTTTTTAATTACATGTATTTGCACTTGTCTAGGTTAGTAAAAACTGTTTTACTTGTAAAAGAAAATTTTTAAAATTCCGCCGCTTACCGAAGCGTTAATTATTTTCTTAAACCCTAGACCGATTCCAACAAATGGTATCAGAGCTATGGTCAAAGATTAGCATGTACATGTTTTTAAAATTATGAGCTTGAAAATCGTTTTCGAAAGTTTACTAATTTTGTGACAAGTTAGAATTGTAATCTTAGATTTTTTTTAATTTAATGCTCTTGTCTTTAAATTAAAAAGCATGTTGATTTTCTATGAGTTTGGGATGTTTTTAAAACACATTAGAATCAGTTCTAAAAGTTTTTAATTTTTTTATATTGAAAAACGTGTTTTAAAGGTTTGAGAAATTTCGGTAAATTTTGTGACTAGTTACTTTGTCTTTCTAGTTTCTTTTATTTACCGTATTCGTTTTATGCTTGTTGTTATTTCTTTTATTCTATGTTATTACCCTGCTAATAAAACACAAATAAAAGCTTTAAACAACATCTTAAAACGTTCCGTTACACTTACATCTTTTTCGCACCTAAGTAGGACCAAGGTTTAATTTATTTCTTTTTCTTTGAGCTGGAGTAAACCCGCATTAAAAGTGGCATAAATCTCTGCTCAAAAATCTAAATTTAATGATTCTTAAATCAAATTAAAGCTCTGTCTGTCCTCTGTCCAATGCCACCGGTTTCGGCTGAAAAGGACGTCGGAGCCGCCAGATATGGTGATTTTACTCCGAGGTGCGCGGCTGTCTGAAACTCCAGTTTTTTTTTAAAATCCGGATTTTCAAACCCCACTACCATGAGTTATAGAACTCTAATGAGAAAATTTTCTTGAGCAAAAATGTTTTTCATATGATTATAAACATGATGTGTAAGATTAAAATGATTTGATTTTTGAAAGTTTAATTGAAATTGAATTTTTACAAAACTAGTTTGAATTTTGAAAAACCGTTTTCACTTTCAAACTTGAAAATCTTTTGTCATCCAAATCAAATAAATTTTCAAAATGTTTTCAAAACTATATCTATATCACATATGTTCAAAATCTATATGCTCTTGAAAATTTGAGTGGGAGGTCTCTTTGTAGACAAGCCGAAAAATAAAAAGATGTGTAATCTCAAACTTTCAAGTGTTCGAGTGAGTTGAAGTTCACACTTCCCTCACGCACTTTCCCGAAATAGAAAATAGGAAAAGATCGAGTATGTACCTTGTGCCTTTATGCACTAATACTGCTCTGAACATGTCGATCTAGGATTCTCTTCTAGTTGTCCGCTCTGTCGCTCTTTAACTAGGAAATCTGTTTCCGAACTTATAAGAGTCGATGAACCATCTCCAAAAACTAAGTGGGAGGGTTATACTTGTTGTTTGTAACCCACGATCCCCAACACTAATGAAAGAAGCAATTAACGTGGGACTAAGAGCCGCTCTTGCGACCCTCACTTAAATGGGAGTACTCCAAGGCGTTATTGCTTCGATCATTGCTCAATGAGCTACGTCCGAGAGTGAGACGATGATGGCAAAGCCTCCCCTTGGGGGATTGTTTTTCAAAGTTGACCTTTTGGACTAAGTGGTTGGTTGCACACTTAGGCTCAATCCCTAGTATCCTCCCTTGACGCTCTGCGAAAGGATGTGAGTGATCAAACCAATTTACAAGGTGGCTAGTCAAAATAGATGTATTGACATCTTGGCTAAGCATTAATGATGTGTCATTTACTTATAAAAGGAGATTTTTTGCGGCCTTCTCTTGAGGGAGTAAATTATCGTTTGGTTTATAACACCTTTGGATTTTATAAAAGTCTTAATAAAACTTAAATCCTAAACCAAAGACTAATCATAAACTTGTTTCAACTTATATAGGCAATATGTCTCCCAACTCTCTCTCTTTCATTCTTTCCTCGAACAAACTCGAAAACGAAAACTACATAGACTCGAAACGTAACCTTGACATAATACCTACCGTTAACAAGCACAAATGGGTACTCACCACCCCGTGTCCTCCTCTGATGAATGATGATTCAACTCAAGAGGACAACGACGCCTTAGCGGCCTGGCTTCGATCCGATGAGATTGTGAGGTGCTATATCTTGGCATCTATGAACAATATGCTGAAAGAGCAACATCGTGACTTCGAGACTGCCGCTGACATGCTCTACAATCTCCTTGAGATGTTTGGAGGGCAAAGGCGTCAAACAAGGCTACAAGCAGTCCGACAGTTTATGAACTGTAATATGAAGGCTAGGACTCCTGTTAGAGACTTTATGATACTGATCATTAGTTTTCTAAATAAAATGGAAATCCTAGGATCTGAGACTGATGGGAAGAATCTCATAGATATGATCTTAGAAACTCTCCCCGCATCTCTTGATACCTCCAAGATGAACTACTCCATAAACAAGCTAGACTACACTGTTACCAAGCTTATGAAGGAACTTCACACTGCTGTAGGTCTCACTAAGAGAAAGAGGAATCAAGGAGAGGCAAATGCTACTAAGCAAAAAGCCTCCGCCTCTAGAACTAAGAAGAGACCTCACAAGGCCGATAAAAAGAACTGTCCTGCCAATCTCAAAGCAAAGGAACATATTGTACTAGATACCGAAGCATGCTTAGTAGCTGATAATGTATCAACGTGGATTCTTGACTCCGCTGCTACTAACCATATTTGTTGTTCCTTAAATGGTTTCAAGAAAACCAAAAGCTTAGAGGAAGGCGAGTTCTGTTTCAAATGGGGTGATGGGAGCCTGGTGTCTGCAAAGGCTGTGGGATCCGTGACCATGTATGAAGAATGGTCTTTTTTACATCTATCCCACTCAACCTTCTCTTTTAGACGCCGAAATAGATAACGATCTAATTAGGGAGCCAAAGAGGATCAAACTTTCTGAATCCTCCGATCTAACAAAATCAACATACCTTTGGCACTTAAGACTTGGTCATATCAGTCTACATAGGATTAAGAGACTTGTGAGGGATGGTCCACTCCAGGCCTCTGCAATAGGTTCACTACCTACTTGTGAATCCTGCATAGAAGGAAAAATGACTAAGCGATCTTTCTCTGATAAAGGTCGAAGAGCCACTGAGTTGCTGGAACTAATACATTCTGATGTATGTGGTCCGCTCAGCCAACAGGCACGTGGAGGATACGAATACTTCGTTACCTTCACTGATGATTACTCACGATATGGGTTTGTCTATTTGCTCAAACACAAATCCGAGACCTTTAACGTATTTAAGGTCTTTAGGGCTTTAGTGGAAAAGCAAACTGGCAAAGTGATCAAAACCCTTCGATCTGATCGAGGTGGTGAGTATATGTCTGGAGAGTTCGATGACTTTCTTAAAGAAGAAGGTATCGCTTCTCAGCTTACCGCACCTCGCACACCTCAACAAAACGGAGTGTCAGAGAGAAGAAACCGAACTCTTATGGAGATGGTTAGATCAATGATGAGTTACTCATCACTCCCGCTTTCCTTTTGGGGATATGCCCTCGAAACAGCCGCCTACATTCTGAACCAAGTTCCGTCCAAGACGGTTCCTGGTACTCCTTATGAACGATGGACTGGCCGTAACGTGAATCTTGGCCGCATCCGAATTTGGGGTTGCCCTGCACACGTGCTGAGGCAAAAGACTAGCAAGTTGGCTAGTAGGTCAGAATTGTGCCTGTTTGTAGGATATCCGAAGGAAACCAAAGGTTTTACTTTCTATAGTCCCGAGGATGATAAGACTTTCGTTAGCACGAATGCTCGTTTCCTTGAGGAAGACTTTATGAAGGATGCGAAACCTAGAAGAAAAATTGTGCTTAAAGAAAAGTTGGGTGAGGAAGCTTCTACCTCATCTGTAAGCACTGTTCTTACCCAAACTGAAACACAACGGAGTGTCAGAGAGAAGAAACCGAACTCTTATGGAGATGGTTAGATCGATGATGAGTTACTCATCACTCCCGCTTTCCTTTTGGGGATATGCCCTCGAAACAGCCGCTTACATTCTGAACCAAGTTCCGTCTAAAACGGTTCCTGGTACTCCTTATGAAAGATGGACTGGCCGTAAAGTAAGTTTGGGCCACATCCGAATTTGGGGTTGCCCTGCACATGTGCTAAGGCAAAAGACTAGCAAGTTGGCTAGTAGGTCAGAATTGTCCCTGTTTGTGGGATATCCAAAGGAAACTAAAGGTTTCATTTTCTATAGTCCCGAGGACGATAAGACTTTCGTTAGCACGAATGCTCGTTTCCTCGAGGAGGACTTTATGAAGGATGCGAAACATAGAAGCAAAATTGTGCTTGAAGAAAAGTTGGGTGAGGAAGCTTCTACCTCATCTGTAAGAACTGTTCTTACCCCAACTGAAACACAACCTAACTCATCAGAATCTCGTCAAGTAGTACTTAGACGTAGTGGAAGGGCTACTCAAAAGCCTGACAGGTACATGTCTTATGGAGACTCTCTTGTAGCCGTCTCCGACATGGATGACCCTGTTTCCTATAGCCAAGCGATGGCTTGTTCTGAATCAAACCTTTGGCTTGACGCCATGAAAGTTGAAATGCACTCGATGTATGTCAACAAAGTCTGGAAACTTGTAGACCTTCCTGAAGGGATTAAACCCGTAGGGTGTAAGTGGATATACAAGAAGAAAAGGGGTACTGATGGGAACGTCGAGACGTTCAAAGCACGACTTGTGGCAAAGGGTTATACCCAACAAGAAGGGATTGACTATGAAGAAACCTTCTCGCCAGTCGCGATGCTTAAATCCATCCGCATACTCCTATCCATAGCTGCAGCTCTCGACTATGAGATCTGGCAAATGGATGTCAAGACAGCCTTTCTGAATGGCAATCTTGACGAGCGCATTTACATGGCTCAACCAGACGGTTTCGTGGATAAAGGTCAAGAGACCAAGGTTTGTGAGTTGCTTAAATCCATTTATGGACTAAAGCAAGCATCTAGGTCATGGAATATTAGATTCGATGAAACTGTAAAGAGCTTCAGCTTTGAACAGTCAATAGATGAGCCTTGTGTTTACAAGTTAATACACGAAGGCAAAGTTGTGTTTCTGGTACTATATGTCGATGATATACTACTCATTGGTAATGACGTGGGTAAGTTATCTGAGGTTAAGGTCTGGCTAGCAAAGCAATTCGATATGAAGGATCTAGGAGAAGCCGCGTACATTCTGGGGATCCAAATCTTTCGAGATAAGAAAAACCGGACCCTGTCGCTCTCTCAAGCATCTTACATTGATAAGGTGATGGATCGCTTCTCGATGCAAGACTGCAAGAGGGGTCAAACACCCTTTAGGCATGGAGTTTCACTCTCTAAGGACCAGTCTCTCAAGACTGCACAAGAGATTGAAGACATGAGGAAAATTCCTTACGCCTCTGCCGTAGGAAGCCTTATGTATGCTATGCTTTGCACTAGACCTGACATCTGTTTCGCCGTTGGCGTAGTTAGTCGTTTCCAATCCAACCCTGGACCCGAGCACTGGATTGCTGTTAAGCATGTTCTTAAGTATCTACGAAGAACTAGGAACTTGATGCTTACATACTCAGGTACTGACCTGACTATGACGGGATATACCGACTCCGATTTTCAAGCGGATAAGGATTCCAGGAAATCCACTTCGGGATCTGTGTTCATCCTTAATGGTGGAGCTGTTGTGTGGAGAAGTATTAAGCAATCTTGCATTGCTGACTCCACAATGGAAGCAGAATATGTGGCTGCTTGTGAAGCATCCAAAGAGGCTGTATGGCTTAGAAAGTTCCTTAAGTATTTGGAAGTTGTTCCAAACGTCGACGAGCCCATGACCCTTTATTGTGATAATAGTGGGGCTGTCGCTAACTCAAAGGAACCTAGAAGCCATAAGCGCTCTAAGCATATTGAGAGGAAATACCATTTGATTCGAGAGATCGTGCATCGCGGAGACGTGGAAGTGAAGAAGATCTCAACGGTGGACAACTTCGCAGATCCATTCACCAAGGCCCTAGCGAACAAGGTCTTCGACCAACATCGTGAGGGATTAGGCATGAAGGACTACACACACCTTCTTTGAGTCAAGTGGGAGTTTGTTGTCAATGGTGCCCACAAGAAGAGTTGTAGTCTTTATTTTGTACATTTGATGTAATAAAGTCTCATGAAGACTCTTGCTTGTAATTGCCTATCTATTCATTAATAAAGTTGAAACGTTCATTCATTCTTTCTTTGTTTGAAGCTTTATGATAAAACCTTAGTCTTTTAGTCCATAAACAAACTTAACAACTTACGAAGAGACAAATGTAGATTTGCATGAACAAACTCTTCGTAGTTTGCTTAAAACGATATATTCGCAATCTTAGGGTCAAAGGACTATTGACCTCAGTATAATTGTTAGAAGAATCTATGATGTCTAGTTATGAGGCATTGAGAGTTTGGGACTCTATAGTTCTTCTAGGTATCTTCCGAAGATACTGAATTGACCAGTGCACTTCTAGAGACAATATAAGAACAAACCATTTAACCTCTTATGTCTCGAAGTCACTATGTATGAATTGCATCATGCTTACCTTAATCCTGAAATGAGACATGCCATTTCACACCTTAGTATTCTCATTTGAGAAAGTCAAAGTTCGGACTCACTATGTGATTCCGAACAAGGCCTATTGGTGAAGTACTAAGTTGTGAGTCTGTCATGAGTAACTTTGTGAAGTTCTCATAGATATGGAATTCATGTACAAGATTGCTGAAATGCAATGTATGTCACCTCATGCTTTGTTCCTTGGAGTGTGAATAAATGAACTGGCCAGTGTCCAAATTGAGTCCTGACTCTTTTGGATGAAACAATGTGACTTGTTAGCTCCTCGTCAATACATTGTTTCTAACTTATTCACAAGCGACAAAGGAGTTGAGGAAATAACAGCTAGAAGGGTAAAATGGTAATTTAGTAAATCCCGACTAGCTGATGACATTCATGAAGGGTAAACATAGATAATATTCAGTGGATCCGCTCATTACAATTAGGTGAATTCTTGAGTAGAAAATAAATTCATTTGAACCGAGAGATTTTCAGTGTCAGCTCTTTAGTGGAGTCAGTTGGCATTAAGCTAAACTTGGAAAAGGTTTGTGAACTTTTGAGTCCAAGTGTTTAGCTAAAGCTTTGTTCATTTGGGTCCATGAGGTCACTGTCACGAATCACATCGATAGGAATAGTTAAACTGGAAGCTAAGTCAAGACAAGAACGAAAATAGTTAAAAGGGTATTTTTGTCTTTTGAGACAAATGATGAAATGAATGTCAATAAATTTTTGACAAGGTCATTTTATGACATGTTTCACTCGGCCATGACTTGATCATTGGGCCTTGTGAATTAATTTCATTTCATAAGAATTTTATTGAAAATTCTTATTGGGCCTTTTTCATGTTGTCATGAACAAATGGAAAAGCTTCTAGAAGCCCATTCTAGAAGGACATAGGCGCCCAACATACCCAACCAAGAGAGAATATTTTGTGCATAAATGTATCAAGATACTTGCCAAAAGAAAAAGAGGAAACAAATTTGCATGAGGATGCTTTAGGGTAATCGGCCAAGAGAGAACAAGGCAAGGCAAGGAACAAAAATGGAAACAAATCCAAGCCTTCTAGAAGGCATCCTTGGCCGAGCATCTCAAGTGGGAAAAGAGGTAATTGGCTCATGAATATGTGATATTCTATAGAAGAGGAAACTACCTTATAGAAGTGATAGAAACTTTCGTTGTTGCTCGAGGTGCCGAGGAAAGAAAGAGAGACGTGCTGCGAGGGGAGACGAGCGTTGCAAACTTTCCACAAGCTTCCTCAAAGTTCAAGCTTCAAGAAAGGTTAGTAAACTTCTAGCTCATATTGGTTTTTAATTACATGTACTTGCACTTGTCTAGGTTAGTAAAAACTGTTTTACTTGTAAAAGAAAATTTTTAAAATTCCGCCGCTTACCGAAGCGTTAATTATTTTCTTAAACCCTAGACCGATTCCAACACAGCCGACTCGTGGATTCGAACTTGACTCGAGGAATGAACGCATCTCGAGGAGACATGTGGAGTCACCACGAGGAGTAGATTGTCGACTCGTGGATTCGAACTCGACTCGAGGAATGAGCTCGTCTCGAGGAGGCACGTGAAGTCGGCACGAGGAGTATCGGTCAACTCGCGGACTCGGGGCTCAACTCGAGGAATGAGCTCGTCTCGAGGAGATTCGTGAAGAGTCGGCACGAGGGGTATCAGTCGACTCATGGACTCGGGACTCGACTCGAGGACTCACGTAGAGCTTGCACGAGGAGTTATGTGAGGAGTCGGCAAGAGGAGTATCGGTCGACTCGTGGACTCGAACTCAACTCGAGGACTCACGTAGAGCCTGCACGAGGAGCCACGCGAAGAATCGGCACGAGAAGTATCGGTCGACTCGTGGATTCGAAATTCGACTCGAGGAATGAACTCATCTCGAGGAGTTACGTGAGAAGTCTTTCTTTCGGACCTCTGGCCTAACCACCGGCCCCTTGAGACTTTATTATTATTATTTTTTTGGGTTGTATTTGAGTTGTTTTTGATTGAGCATTGATCCCTGTTAGCCCCCCGAGTTTCTTGCGTTTGTGAGACGAAGGCCAAGAAACTCTTGTGTTCGAGGTATACAATAGTGCCTGTCAAAAAGTTGTCATATGTAGAATAACTCTTTATTGCAATAAAGGGGGTCGTTACAGGTAGTCATGGCACTTGGCCCTCTTTGAAAAAAGAAGAAATTACATTTTCGAAATAAAAGTGATCACGAAGCCGATCGGGTTCGGGCGTGAATTTAAAGGTCGAAGTCGCGACAATCATGGCTTGCTAGCAGATGCGACGAATTCCTTGAAGTCCCCACCTCGAATTAGGTAATCAATTCGCTTCTTAAGCTGGTTGCATTCAATCGTCACGTGCCCATGATCTTTGTGGTATTCGCAGAACCGACTTCGATCTCGCTTCGCGGGGTCCTTTGTGAGTGGAGCGGGGCTTCCCAGCTTATCGCGGCGTAAGCTCAGGATGCGGTCGAGCGTTGTGTTGAGCGGGACAAAGGATCGCTTTGGGGTCGGAGACGGAAGGTCATTAGGGACTCGACCTTTTCTGCGCCTCTTCCTTCGCGAGTCGGGAGCGACGGCCGATGCGGCGAGTGTGGAGGCGCGTTTCTTGTTAGGTGCGTAGTTAGCAGCGTCAGGTGGTTGACATCCCAATACGATCTTGACCGCGATCTCGCGTTGGGCGTTGAGCTTTTCCCTCAGGTCGTTCTCATGAGATTCCTTCCGGGAATTGAGGTGATCTCTCAAGTCTCCGGCGCCCGTCCCTATCACTTTAGGCGAGAGTGCGTCATTTGAGTGACGTTCTCGATAGACGACACGACCATTGTTGTCGTCATCTCCCTGGGGGTTTTGGAAGCGGATGGAGAGCTTGGAGCGTCCCTCTCGGGGCCTAGGGGTTGAGCGCCCCCGTGTACCTTTCGACACTCGTCGTCTTGACGTGGTCGCCCGAGGGTGTCCCCTCGAGGGCGCGTGCGGGTGCTCATCATAAAGTTGACGTTTTGACGCGGCCGCCCGAGGGTGTCCCCTTGGAAGCGTGCGCGTGCGTCCACTTTCGTGAATAGCGTGGTCGAGGTTGGTCTCGTGGTTGACGTCCTCGACGTTGTTGGAGTCGAGGAGGTCGGCGATGAGTGCGCCGGTGACGCCGGGGCGGTCTAGGAGCTAGGCGAGCCTTTGAGCCGTGTCCTCTCGGACTGCGGCCTCGGGGTCATCCGTCGGGTCTCGGGGCTGGCTCTCATTATCATGAGGTTGCCCTTCGAGATCGCGCGTAGAGCTTTGGAGGCCGTGCCTCGAGCTAGTCGCTCGGGCGCCCACGGAGGTGGCAGGCACATGACTCATCTCTCGAGAGTCGTAGGTGTAGCGGTGGAGGAATGGAAGCTCAACTCGAGGAGCAACCTCAACTAGAGAAGTTATGTGTAGAGTCGGCACGAGGACTTATTAGTCAACTCGTGGACTCGGAACTCAACTCAAGAAGTTGTGTTTAGAGTCGGCATGAGGACTTATTAGTCGACTCATGGACTCGAAACTTAACTCGAGGAGTGAATTCAACTCGAGGAGTAATGTGAAGAGTCGACACGAGGACTTATCAGTCGACACGTGGACTCGGAACTCAACTCGAGGAGTCATGTGTAGAGTCGGCACGGGGAGTCATCACTCGACCCGTGGACTCGGAACTCAACTCGAGGAGTGAATTCAACTCGAAGAGTCATGTCTTGAGTCGGCACGAGGACCTATCGGTCAACTCATGCACTTGGGACTCAACTCGAGGAGTTATGTCTTGAGTCGGCACGAGGATCTATCGGTCAACTTGTGGACTCGAAACTCAACTCGAGGAGCGATCTCAACTCGAGGAGTTGTGTGTAGAGTCGGCACGAGGACTTATTAGTCGACTCGTGGACTCAGAACTCAACTCGAGGAGTGAATTCAACTCGAGGAGTAATGTGAAGAGTCAACACAAAGACTTATCAATCGACTCGAGGACTCATAACTCAACTCGAGGAGTGAACTCAACTCGAGGAGTCATGTGTAGAGTCGGCACGGGGAGTCATCAGTCGACCCGTGGACTCGGAACTCAACTCGAGGAGTGAACTCAACTCGAGGATTCATGTATTGAGTCGGCACGAGGACCTATCGGTCAACTCATGGACTCGGAACTCAACTCGAGGAATTGTGAGTAGAGTCGACACGAGGACTTATCAGTCGACTCGTGGACTCGGGACTCAACTTGAGGAGCGACCTCACTTCGAGGAGTCATGCGAAGAGTCGACTCGTGGACTCGGCACTCAACTCGAGGAGTGCACTCAACTCAAGGAGTCATGTATTGAATCGGCACGAGAACCTATCGGTCAACTCATGGACTCGGGACTCAACTCGAGGAGTTATGTATTGAGTCGGCACGAGGACCTATCGGTCAACTCGTGGACTAAAAACTCAACTTTAGGAGCGACCTCAACTCGAGGAGTTGTGTGTTGAGTCAACACGAGGACCTATCGGTCAACTCATGGACTCGAAACTCAACTCGAGGAGCGACCTCAACTCGAGGAGTTGTGAATAGAGTCGGCAGGAGGACTTATTAATCGACTCGTGGACTCGGAACTCAACTCGAGGAGTCAATTCAACTCGAGGAGTAATGCGAAGGGTCGACACGAAGAATTTTCAGTCGACTCGTGGACTCGGAACACAACTCGAGGACTGAACTCAACTTGAGGAGTAGTGTACGGAGCACGAGGACCTATCAGTCAACTCGAGGACTCGGGACTCAACTCGACGAGTAGTTTATTGAGTCGGCACGAGGACCTATCCGTCAACTCGTGGACTCGAAACTCAACTCGAGTACCGACCAAAACTCGAGGAGTTGTGTGTTGAGTCGGCACGAGGACCTATCGGTCAACTCGTGGACTCGAAACTCAACTCGAGGAGAGACCTCAACTCGAGGAGTTTTGTGTAGAGTCGGCACGAGGACTTATTAGTCGACTCGTGGACTCAGAACTCAACTCTAGAGGTTGTGTTTAGAGTCGGCATGAGGACTTATTAGTCGACTCCTGGACTCGAAACTCAACTCGAGGAGTGAATTCAACTCGAGGAGTAATGTGAAGAGTCGACACGAGGACTTATCAGTCGACTCGTGGACTCGGAACTCAACTGGAGGAGCCATGTGTAGAGTCGGTACGAGGAGTCATCACTCGACCCGTGGACTTGGAACTCAACTCGAGGAGTGAATTCAACTGGAGGAGTCATGTCTTGAGTCGGCACGAGGACCTATCGGTCAACTCATGGACTTGGGACTCAACTCTAGGAGTGAATTCAACTCGAGGAGTTATGTATTGAGTCGGCACCAGGACCTATCGGTCAACTCGTGGACTCGAAACTCAACTCGAGGAGCGACCTCAACTCGAGGAGTTGTGTGTAGAGTCGGCACGAGGACTTATTAGTCGACTCGTGGACTCGGAACTCAACTCGAGGAGTGACTTCACTTTGAAGATTCATATGAAAAGTCGACACGAGGAGTTATCAGTCGACTCGTGGACTCGGAACTCAACTCGAGGAGTGAACTCAACTCAAGGAATCATGTATTGAGTCGGCACGAGGACCTATCGGTTAAGTCATGGACTCGGGACTCAACTCGATGAGTTATGTATTGAGTCGGCACGAGGACCTATCGGTCAACTCGTGGACGAGAAACTCAACTCGAGGAGCGACCTCAACTCAAGGAGTTGTGTGTTGAGTCGGCACGAGGACCTATCGGTCAACTCGTGGACTCGAAACTCAACTCGAGGAGCGACCTCAACTCGAGGAGTTGTGTGTAGAGTCGGCACAAGGACTTATTAGTCGACTCGTGGACTCGGAACTCAACTCAAGGAAGGAACTCAACTCAAGGAGTTGTGTGTAGAGTCGGCACGACGACTCGGGACTCAACTCGAGGAGCGACCTCACTTCGAGGAATCATGTGAAGAGTCGACACAAGGAGTTATCAGTCGACTCGTGGACTCAGAACTTAACTCGAGGAGTGAACTCAACTCAAGGAGTCATGTGTAGAGTCAGCACGGGGAGTCATCACTCGACCCGTGGACTCGGAACTCAACTCGAGGACGGAACTCAACTCGAGGAGTTGTGTGTAGAGTCGGCACGAGGACTTATTAGTCAACTCGCGGACTCGGAACTCAACTCGAGGAGTGAATTCAACTAGATGAGTAATGTGAAGAGTCAACACGAGGACTTATCAGTTGACTTGTGGACTCGGAACTCAACTCGAGGAGTAGTGTATGGAGTCGGAACGAGGACCTATAGGTCAACTCGAGGACTCGGGACTCAACTCGAGGAGTAGTGTATTGAGTCGGCACGAGGACCTATCGGTCAACTCGTGGACTAGAAAATCAACTCGAGGAGCGACCTCAACTTGAGGAGTTGTGTGTTGAGTCGGCACGAGGACCTATCGGTCAACTCGTTGACTCGAAACTCAACTTGAGGAGCGACCTCAACTCGAGGAGTTGTGTGTAGAGTTGGCACGAGGACTTATTAGTCGACTCGTGGACTGGGAACTCAACTCGAGGAAGGAACTCAACTCGAGGAGTTGTGTGTAGAGTCGGCACGAGGACTTATTAGTCGACTCATGGACTCGGAACTCAACTCGAGTAGTGAATTCAACTCGAGGAGTGATGTGAAGAGTCGACACGAGTACTTATCAGTCGACTTGTGGACTCGGAACTCAACTCGAGGAGTGAACTCAACTCGAGGAGTCATGTATTGAGTCGGCACGAGGACCTATCGGTCAACTCATGGACTTGGAACTCAACTTGAGGAGTGAACTCAACTAGAGGATTTATGTATTGAGTCGGCACGAGGACCTATCGGTCAACTCGTGGACTCGAAGCTCAAGTCGAGGAGAAACCTCAACTCGAGGAGTTATGTGTAGACTCGGCACGAGGACTTATTAGTCGACTCTTAGACTCGGAACTCAACTCGAGAAGTTGTGTTTAGAGTCGGCATGAGGACTTATTAGTCGACTCGTTGACTCGAAACTTAACTCAAGGAGTGAATTCAACTCGAGGAGCGACCTCAACTCAAGGAGTTGTGTGTTGAGTCGGCACGAGGACCTATCGGTCAACTCGTGGACTCGAAACTCAACTCGAGGAGCGACCTCTACTCGAGGAGTTGTGTGTAGAGTCGGCACAAGGACTTATTAGTCGACTCGTGGACTCGGAACTCAACTCGAGGAAGGAACTCAACTCGAAAAGTTGTGTGTAGAGTCGGCACGAGGACTCGGGACTCAACTCGAGGAGCGACCTCACTTCGAGGAATCATGTGAAGAGTCGACACGAGGAGTTATCAGTCGACTCGTGGACTCAGAACTTAACTCGAGGAGTGAACTCAACTCAAGGAGTCATGTGTAGAGTCGGCACAGGGAGTCATCAGTCGACCCGTGGACTCGGAACTCAACTCGAGGACGGAACTCAACTCGAGGAGTTGTGTGTAGAGTCGGCACGAGGACTTATTAGTCAACTCGCGGACTCGGAACTCAACTCGAGGAGTGAATTCAACTAGAGGAGTAATGTGAAGAGTCAACACGAGGAATTATCAGTCGACTTGTGGACTCGGAACTCAACTCGAGGAGTAGTGTATGGAGTCGGCACGAGGACCTATAAGTCAACTCGAGGACTCGGGACTCAACTCGAGGAGTAGTGTATTGAGTCGGCACGAGGACCTATCGGTCAACTCGTGGACTAGAAAATCAACTCGAGGAGCGACCTCAACTCGAGGAGTTGTGTGTTGAGTCGGCACGAGGACCAATCGGTCAACTCGTGGACTCGAAACTCAACTCGAGGAGCGACCTCAACTCGAGCAGTTGTGTGTAGAGTTGGCACGAGGACTTATTAGTCGACTCGTGGACTCGGAACTCAACTCGAGGAAGGAACTCAACTCGAGGAGTTGTGTGTAGAGTCGGCACGAGGACTTATTAGTCGACTCATGGACTCGAAACTCAACTCGAGGAGCGACCTCAACTCGAGGAGTTGTGTGTAGAGTCGGCACAAGGACTTATTAGTCGACTCGTGGACTCGGGACTCAACTCGAGGAGCGACCTCACTTCGAGGAATCATGTGAAGAGTCGACACGAGGAGTTATCAGTCGACTCGTGGACTCAGAACTTAACTCGAGGAGTGAACTCAACTCAAGGAGTCATGTGTAGAGTCGGCACGGGGAGTCGTCAGTCGACCCGTGGACTCGGAACTCAACTCGAGGACGGAACTCAACTCGAGGAGTTATGTGTAGAGTCGGCACGAGGACTTATTAGTCAACTCGCGGACTCGGAACTCAACTCGAGGAGTGAATTCAACTAGAGGAGTAATGTGAAGAGTCGACACGAGTACTTATCAGTCGACTTGTGGACTCGGAACTCAACTCGAGGAGTGAACTCAACTCGAGCAGTCATGTGTAGAGTCGGCACGGGGAGTCATCACTCGACTCGTGGACTCGGAACTCAACTCGAGGAGTCATGTATTGAGTCTGCACGAGGACCTATCGGTCAACTCATGGACTTGGAACTCAACTTGAGGAGTGAACTCAACTAGAGGATTTATGTATTGAGTCGGCACGAGGACCTATCGGTCAACTCGTGGACTCGAAGCTCAACTCGAGGAGAAACCTCAACTCGAGGAGTTATGTGTAGAGTCGGCACGAGGACTTATTAGTCGACTCTTAGACTCGGAACTCAACTCGAGAAGTTGTGTTTAGAGTCTGCATGAGGACTTATTAGTCGACTCGTTGACTCGAAACTTAACTCAAGGAGTGAATTCAACTCGAGGAGTAATGTGAAGAGTCGACACGAGGACTTATCAGTCGACTCGTGAAATTGTAAGTCAACTCGAGGAGTCATGTGTAGAGTCGGCACGGGGAGTCATCACTCGACCCGTGGACTCGAAACTCAACTCGAGGAGTGAATTAAACTCGAAGAGTCATGTCTTGAGTCGGCACGAGGACCTATCGGTCAACTCATGGACTTGGGACTCAACTCGAGGAGTGAACTCAACTCGAGGAGTCATGTATTGAGTCGGCACGAGGACCTATCGGTCAACTCGTGGACTAGAAAATAAACTCGAGGAACGACCTCAACTCGAGGAGTTGTGTGTTGAGTCGGCACGAGGACCTATCGGTCAACTTGAGGAATCGGGACTCAACTCGAGGAGTAGTGTATTGAGTCGGCACGAGGACCTATCGGTCAACTCGTGGACTAGAAAATAAACTCGAGGAACGACCTCAAGTCGAGGAGTTGTGTGTTGAGTCGGCACGAGGACCTATCGGTCAACTCGTGGACTCGAAACTCAACTCGAGGAGCGACCTCAACTCGAGGAGTTGTGTGTAGAGTTGGCACGAGGACTTATTAGTCGACTCGTGGACTCGGAACTCAACTCGAGGAAGGAACTCAACTCGAGGAGTTGTGTGTAGACTCGGCACGAGGACTTATTAGTCGACTCATGGACTCGGAACTCAACTCGAGTAGTGAATTCAACTCGAGGAGTGATGTGAAGAGTCGACACGAGTACTTATCAGTCGACTTGTGGACTCGGAACTCAACTCGAGGAGTGAACTCAACTCGAGGAGTGAACTCAACTCGAGCAGTCATGTGTAGAGTCGGCACGGGGAGTCATCACTCGACTCGTGGACTCGGAACTCAACTCAAGGAGTCATGTATTGAGTCGGCACGAGGACCTATCGGTCAACTCATGGACTTGGAACTCAACTTGAGGAGTGAACTCAACTAGAGGATTTATGTATTGAGTCGGCACAAGGACCTATCGGTCAACTCATGGACTCGAAGCTCAACTCGAGGAGAAACCTCAACTCGAGGAGTTATGTGTAGAGTCGGCACGAGGACTTATTAGTCGACTCTTAGACTCGGAACTCAACTCGAGAAGTTGTGTTTAGAGTCTGCATGAGGACTTATTAGTCGACTCGTTGACTCGAAACTTAACTCAAGGAGTGAATTCAACTCGAGGAGTAATGTGAAGAGTCGACACAAGGACTTATCAGTCGACTCGTGAAATTGGAAGTCAACTCGAGGAGTCATGTGTAGAGTCGGCACGGGGAGTCATCACTCGACCCGTGGACTCGGAACTCAACTCGAGGAGTGAATTAAACTCGAAGAGTCATGTCTTGAGTCGGCACGAGGACCTATCGGTCAACTCATTGACTTGGGACTCAACTCGAGGAGTGAACTCAACTCGAGGAGTCATGTATTGAGTCGGCACGAGGACCTATCGGTCAACTCATGGACTTGGAACTCAACTTGAGGAGTGAACTCAAGTAGAGGATTTATGTATTGAGTCGGCACGAGGACCTATCGGTCATCTCGTGGACTCGAAGCTCAACACGAGGAGCAACCTCAACTCGAGGAGTAATGTGAAGAGTCGGCACGAGGACTTATTAGTCGACTCGTGGACTCGGAAATCAACTCAAGAAGTTGTGTTTAGAGTCGGCATGAGGACTTATTAGTCGACTCATGGACTCGAAACTTAACTCGAGGAGTGAATTCAACTCGAAGAGTCATGTCCTGAGTCGGCACGAGGACCTATCCGTCAACTCGTGGACTCGAAACTCAACTCGAGGAGCGACCATAACTCGAGGAGTTGTGTGTTGAGTCGGCACGAGGACCTATTGGTCAACTCGTGGACTCGAAACTCAACTCGAGGAGAGACCTCAACTTGAGGAGTTGTGTGTAGAGTCGGCACGAGGACTTATTAGTCGACTCGTGGACTCGGAACTCAACTCTAAAAGTTGTGTTTAGAGTCGGCATGAGGACTTATTAGTCGACTCCAGGACTCGAAACTCAACTCGAGGAGTGAATTCAACTCGAGGATTAATGTGAAGAGTCGACACGAGGACTTATCAGTCGACTCGTGGACTCGGAACTCAACTCGAGGAGTCATGTGTAGAGTCGGTACGAGGAGTCATCACTCGACCCGTGGACTCGGAACTAAACTCGAGGAGTGAATTCAACTGGAGGAGTCATGTCTTGAGTCGGCACGAGGACCTATCGGTCAACTCATGGACTTGGGACCCAACTCGATTAGTGAACTCAAATCGAGGAGTTATGTATTGAGTCGGCACCAGGACCTATCGTTCAACTCGTGGACTCGAAACTCAACTCGAGGAGTTGTGTGTAGAGTCGGCACGAGGACTTATTAGTCGACTCGTGGACTCGGAACTCAACTCGAGGAGTGACTTCACTTTGAAGATTCATGTGAAGAGTCGATACGAGGAAATATCAGTCAACTCGTGGACTTGGAACTCAACTCGAGGAGTGAACTCAACTCAAGGAGTCATGTATTGAGTCGGCACGAGGACCTATCGGTCAACTCATGGACTCGGGACTCAACTCGATGAGTTATGTATTGAGTCGGAACGAGGACCTGTCATTCAACTCGTGGACTAGAAACTCAACTCGAGGAGCGACCTCAACTCAAGGAGTTGTGTGTTGAGTCGGCACGAGGACCTATCGGTCAACTCGTGACTCGAAACTCAACTCAAGGAGCGACCTCAATTCGAGGAGTTGTGTGTAGAGTCGGCACAAGGACTTATTAGTCGACTCGTGGACTCGAAACTCAACTCGAGGAAGGAACTCAACTCGAGGAGTTCTGTGTAGAGTCGGCACGAGAACTTATTAGTCGACTCGTGGACTCGAAACTCAACTCGAGGAGTAATGTAAAGAGTCGACACGAAGAATTATCAGTCGACTCGTGGAGTCGGAACTCAACTCGAGGAATGAACTCAACTCGAGGAGTCATGTCCAGAGTCAGCACAGGGAGTCATCAATTGACCAGTGGACTCGGAACTCAACTCGAGAAGTTGTGTTTAGAGTCGGGATGAGGACTTATTAGTCGACTCCTGGACTCGAAACTCAACTCGAGGAGTGAATTCAACTCGAGGAGTAATGTGAAGAGTCGACACGAGGACTTATCAGTCGACTCGTGGACTAGGAACTCAACTCGAGGAGTCAAGTGTAGAGTCGGCACGGGGAGTCATCACTCGCCCCGTGGACTCGGAACTCAACTCGAGGACTGAATTCAACTGGAGGAGTCATGTCTTGAGTCGGCACGAGGACCTATCGGTCAACTCATGGACTTGGGACTCAACTCGAGGAGTGAACTCAACTCGAGGAGTCATGTATTGAGTCGGCACGAGGACCTATCGGTCAACTCATGGACTTGGAAATCAACTTGAGGAGTGATCTCAACTAGAGGATTTATGTATTGAGTCGGCACGAGGACCTATCAGTCAACTCGTGGACTCGAAGCTCAACTCGAGGAGTAATGTGAAGAGTCGGCATGAGGACTTATTAGTCGACTCATGGACTCGAAACTTAACTCGAGGAGTGAATTCAACTCGAGAAGTAATGTGAAGAGTCGACACGAGGACTTATCAGTCGACTCGTGGACTCGGAACTCAACTCGAAGAGTCATGTGTAGAGTCGGCACGGGGAGTCATCACTCGACCCGTGGACTCGGAACTCAACTCGAGGAGTGAATTCAACTCGAAGAGTCATGTCTGGAGTCGGCACGAGGACCTATCCGTCAACTCGTGGACTCGAAACTCAACTCGAGGAGCGACCACAACTCGAGGAGTTGTGTGTTGAGTCGGCACGAGGACCTATCGGTCAACTCGTGGACTCGAAACTCAACTCGAGGAGAGACCTCAACTCGAGGAGTTGTGTTTAGAGTCGGCACGAGGACTTATTAGTCGACTCGTGGAGTCGGAAGTCAACTCTAGAAGTTGTGTTTAGAGTCGGCATGAGGACTTATTAGTCGACTCCTAGACTCGAAACTCAACTCGAGGAGTGAATTCAACTCGAGGAGTAATGTGAAGAGTCGACACGAGGACTTATCAGTCGACTCGTGGACTCGGAACTCAACTCGAGGAGTCATGTGTAGAGTCGGCACGAGGAGTCATCACTCGACCCGTGGACTCGGAACGCAACTCGAGGAGTGAATTCAACTGGAGGAGTCATGTCTTGAGACGGCACGAGGACCTATCGGTCAACTCATGGATTTGGGACTCAACTCGAGGAGTGAACTCAACTCGAGGAGTTATGTATTGAGTCGGCACCAGGACCTATTGTTCAACTCGTGGACTCGAAACTCAACTCGAGGAGCGACCTCAACTTGAGGAGTTGTGTGTAGAGTCGGCACAAGGACTTATCAGTCGACTCGTGGACTCGGAACTCAACTCGAGGAGTGACTTCACTTTGAAGATTCATGTGAAGAGTCGACACGAGGAATTATCAGTCAACTCGTGGACTCGGAACTCAACTCGAGGAGTGAACTCAACTCAAGGAGTCATGTATTGAGTCGGCACGAGGACCTATCGGTCAACTCATGGACTCGGGACTCAACTCGATGAGTTATGTATTGAGTCGGCACGAGGACCTATCATTCAACTCGTGGACTAGAAACTCAACTCGAGGAGCGACCTCAACTCAAGGAGTTGTTTGTTGAGTTGGCACGAGGACCTATCGGTCAACTCGAGGAGCGACCTCAATTCGAGGAGTTGTGTGTAGAGTCGACACGAGGACTTATCAGTCGACTCGTGGACTAGGAACTCAACTCGAGGAAGGAACTCAACTCGGGGAGTCCTGTGTAGAGTCGGCACGAGGACTTATTAGTCGACTCGTGCACTCGAAACTCAACTCGAGGAGTGAATTCAACTCGAGGAGTGAATTCAACTCAAGGAATAATGTAAAGAGTCGACACGAAGAATTATCAGTCGACTCGTGGAGTCGGAACTCAACTCGAGGAATGAACTCAACTGGAGGAGTTATGTGTAGAGTCAGCACAGGGAGTCATCAATTGACCAGTGGACTCGGAACTCAACTCGAGAAGTTGTGTTTAGAGTCGGCATGAGGACTTATTAGTCGACTCCTGGACTCGAAACTCAACTCGAGGAGTGAATTAAACTCGAGGAGTAATGTGAAGAGTCGACACGAGGACTTATCAGTCGACTCGTGGACTAGGAACTCAACTCGAGGAGTCAAGTGAAGAGTCGGCACGGGGAGTCATCACTCGACTCATGGACTCGACACTCAACTCGAGGAGTGAATTCAACTGGAGGAGTCATGTCTTGAGTCGGCACGAGGACCTATCGGTCAACTCATGGACTTGGGACTCAACTCGAGGAGTTATGTATTGAGTCGGCACCAGGACCTATCTGTCAACTCGTGGACTCGAAACTCAACTCGAGGAGCGACCTCAACTCGAGGAGTTGTGTGTAGAGTCGGCACGAGGACTTATTAGTCAACTGTGGACTCGTAACTCAAATCGAGGAAGGAACTCAACTCGAGAAGTTGTGTGTAGAGTCGGCACGAGGACTTATTAGTCGACTCGTGGACTCGGAATGCAACTCGAGGAGTGAATTCAACCCGAGGAGTAATGTGTAAAGTCGACACGAAGAATTGTCAGTCGACTCGTGGAGTCGGAACTCAACTCGAGGAGTGAACTCAACTCGAGGAGTAGTGTATGGAGTCGGCACGAGGACCTATATGTCAACTTGTGGACTCGAAGCTCAACTCGAGGAGTAATGTGAAGAATCGGCACGAGGACTTATTAGTCGACTCGTGGACTCGGAACTCAACTCAAGAAGTTGTGTTTAGAGTCGGCATGAGGACTTATTAGTCGACTCATGGACTCGAAACTTAACTCGAGGAGTGAATTCAACTCGAGGAGTAATGTGAAGAGTCGACACGAGGACTTATCAGTCGACTCGTGGACTCGGAACTCAACTCGAGGAGTCATGTGTAGAGTCGGCACGGGGAGTCATCACTCGACCCGTGGACTCGGAACTCAACTCGAGGAGTGAATTCAACTCGAAGAGTCATGTCTGGAGTCGGCACGAGGACCTATCCGTCAACTCGTTGACTCGAAACTCAACTCGAGGAGCGACCACAACTCGAGGAGTTGTGTGTTGAGTCGGCACGAGGACCTATCGGTCAACTCGTGAACTCGAAACTCAACTCGAGGAGAGACCTCAACTCGAGGAGTTGTGTGTAGAGTCGGCACGAGGACTTATTAGTCGACTCGTGGACTCGAAACTCAACTCGAGGAGTGAATTCAACTCGAGGAGTAATGTGAAGAGTCGACACGAGGACTTATCAGTCGACTCGTGGACTCGGAACTCAACTCGAGGAGTCATGTGTAGAGTCGGCACGAGGAGTCATCACTCGACCCGTGGACTCGGAACTCAACTCGAGGAGTGAATTCAACTGGAGGAGTCATGTCTTGAGACGGCACGAAGACCTATCGGTCAACTCATGGACTTGGGACTCAAATCGAGGAGTGAACTCAATTCGAGGAGTTATGTATTGAGTCGGCACCAGGACCTATTGTTCAACTCGTGGACTCGAAACTCAACTCGAGGAGCGACCTCAACTCGAGGAGTTGTGTGTAGACTCGGCACGAGGACTTATCAGTCGACTCGTGGACTCGGAACTCAACTCGAGGAGTGACTTCACTTTGAAGATTCATGTGAAGAGTCGACACGAGGAATTATGAGTCAACTCGTGGACTCGGAACTCAACTCGAGGAGTGAACTCAACTCAAGGAGTCATGTATTGAGTCGGCACGAGGACCTATCGGTCAACTCATGGACTCGAGACTCAACTCGATGAGTTATGTATTGAATCGGCACGAGGACCTATCATTCAACTCGTGGACTAGAAACTCAACTCGAGGAGCGACGTCAACTCAAGGAGTTGTGTGTTGAGTTGGCACGAGGACCTATCGGTCAACTCGTGGACTCGAAACTTAACTCGAGGAGCGACCTCAATTCGAGGAGTTGTGTGTAGAGTCGGCACAAGGACTTATTAGTCGACTCGTGGACTCGGAACTCAACTTGAGGAAGGAACTCAACTCGGGGAGTCCTGTGTAGAGTCGGCACGAGGACTTATTAGTCGACTCGTGCACTCGAAACTCAACTCGAGAAGTGAATTCAACTCAAGGAATAATGTAAAGAGTCGACACGAAGAATTATCAGTCGACTCGTGGAGTCGGAACTCAACTCGAGGAATGAACTCAACTGGAGGAGTTATGTGTAGAGTCATCACAGGGAGTCATCAATTGACCAGTGGACTCGGAACTCAACTCGAGAAGTTGTGTTTAGAGTCGGCATGAGGACTTATTAGTCGACTCCTGGACTCGAAACTCAACTCGAGGAGTGAATTCAACTCGAGGAGTAATGTGAAGAGTGGACACGAGGACTTATCAGTCGACTCGTGGACTAGGAACTCAACTCGAGGAGTCAAGTGTAGAGTCGGCACGGGGAGTCATCACTCGACCCGTGGACTCGGAACTCAACTCGAGGAGTGAATTCCACTGGAGGAGTCACGTCTTGAGTCGGCACGAGGACCTATCGGTCAACTCATGGACTTGGGACTCAACTCTAGAAGTGAACTCAACTCGAGGAGTTATGTATTGAGTCGGCACCAGGACCTATCGGTCAACTTGTGGACTCGAAACTCAACTCGAGGAGCGACCTCAACTCGAGGAGTTGTGTGTAGAGTCGGCACGAGGACTTATTAGTCATCTCGTGGACTCGGAACTCAACTCGAGGAAGGAACTCAACTCGAGAAGTTGTGTGTAGAGTCGGCACGAGGACTTATTAGTCGACTCGTGGACTCGGATAGCAACTCGAGGAGTGAATTCAACTCGAGGAGTAATGTGTAAAGTCGACACGAAGAATTGTCAGTCGACTCGTGGACTCGGAACTCAACTCGAGGAGTGAACTCAACTCGAGGAGTAGTGTATGGAGTCAGCACGAGGACCTATCAGTCAACTCGAGGACTCGGGACTCAACTTGACGAGTAGTGTATTGAGTCGGCACGAGGACCTATCGGTCAACTCGTGGACTCGAAACTCAACTCGAGGAGCGACGTCAACTCGAGGAGTTGTGTGTTGAGTCGGCACGAGGACCTATCGGTCAACTCGTGGACTCGAAACTCAACTCGAGGAGAGACCTCAACTCGAGGAGTTGTGTGTAGAGTCGGCACGAGGACTTATTAGTCGACTCGTGGACTCGTAACTCAACTCGAGAAGTTGTGTTTAGGGTCGGCATGAGGACTTATTAGTCGACTCCTGGACTCGAAACTCAACTCGAGGAGTAATGTGTAGAGTCGACACGAGGACTTATCAGTCGACTCGTGGACTCAGAACTCAACTCGAGGAGTCATGTGTAGAGTCGGCACGAGGAGTCATCACTCGACCCGTGGATTTGGAACTCAACTCGAGGAGTGAATTCAACTGGAGGAGTCATGTCTTGAGTCGGCACGAGGACCTATAGGTCAACTTATGGACTTGGGAATCAACTCGAGGAGTGAATTAAACTCGAGGAGTTATGTATTGAGTCTGCACCAGGACCTATCGGTCAATTCGTGGACTCGAAACTCAACTCGAGGAGCGACCTCAACTCGAGGAGTGAACTCAACTTGAGGAGTTGTGTGTAGAGTCGGCACGAGGACTTATTAGTCGACTCGTGGACTCAGAACTCAACTCGAGGAAGGAACTCAACTCGAGGAGTTGTGTGTAGAGTCGGCACGAGGACTTATTAGTCGACTCGTGGACTCGGAACTCAACTCGAGGAGTGAATTCAACTCGAGGAGTAATGTGAAAAGTCGACACGAAGAATTGTCAGTCGGCTCGTGGACTCGGAACTCAACTCGAGGAGTGAACTCAACTCGAGGAGTAGTGTATGGAGTCGGCACGAGGACCTATCGGTCAACTCGAGGACTCGGGACTCAACTCGACGAGTAGTGTATTGAGTCGGCACAAGGACCTATCGGTCAACTCGTGGACTCGAAACTCAACTCGACGAGCGACTTCAACTCGAGGAGTTGTGTGTTGAGTCGGCACGAGGACCTATCGGTCAACTCGAGGACTCGAAACTCAACTCGAGGAGTTGTGTGTAGAGTCGGCACGAGGACTTAATAGTCGACTCGTGGACTCGGAACTCAACTCAAGATGTTGTGTTTAGAGTCTGCATGAGGACTTATTAGTTGACTCCTGGAATCGAAACTCAACTCGAGATGTGAATTCAACTCGAGGAGTAATGTGAAGAGTCGACACGAGGACTTATCAGTCGACTCGTGGACTGGGAACTCAACTCGAGGAGTCATGTGTACAGTCGGCACGTGGAGTCATCACCCGACCCGTGGACTCGGAACTCAACTCGAGGAGTGAATTCAACTGGAGGAGTCATGTCTTGAGTCGGCACGAGGACCTATTGGTCAACTCATGGACTTGGGACTCAACTCGAGGAGTGAATTCAACTCGAGGAGTTATGTATTGAGTCAGCACCAGGACCTATCGGTCAACTCGTGGACTCGAAACTCAAGTCAAGGAGCGACCTCAACTCGAGGACTTGTGTGTAGAGTCGGCACGAGGACTTATTAGTCGACTCGTGGACTCGGAACTCAACTCGAGGAGTGAATTCAACTCGAGGAGTAATGTGAAGAGTCGACACAAAGACTTATCAGTCGACTCGTGGACTTGGAACTCAACTCTAGCAGGGAACTCAACTCGAGGAGTTATGTGTAGAGTCGGCACGAGGACTTATTAGTCGACTCGTGGACTCGAAACTCAACTCGAGGAGTGAATTCAACTCGAGGAGTAATGTGAAGAGTCGACACGAGGACTTATCAGTCGACTCGTGGACTCGGAACTCAACTCGAGGAGTCATGTGTAAAGTCGGCACGGGGAGTCATCACTCGACCCGTGGACTCGGAACTCAACTCGAGGAGTGAATTCAACTGGAGGAGTCATGTCTTGAGTCAGCACGAGGACCTATTGGTCAACTCAGGGACTTCGGAATCAACTCGAGGAGTGAATTCAACTCAAGGAGTTATGTATTGAGTCGGGACCAGGACCTATCGTTCAACTCGTGGACTCGAAACTCAACTCGAGAAGCGACCTCAACTCGAGGACTTGTGTGTAGAGTCGGCACGAGGACTTATTAGTCGACTCGTGGACTCGGAACTCAACTCGAGGAGTGAATTCAACTCGAGGAGTAATGTGAAGAGTCGACACACAGACTTATCAGTCGACTCGTGGACTTGGAACTCAATTCTAGTAGGGAACTCAACTCGACGAGTAATGTGTAGAGTCGGCACGAGGACTTATTAGTCGACTCGTGGACTCGGAACTCAACTCGAGGAGTTAATTCAACTCGAGGAGTAATGTGAAGAGTCGACACAAAGACTTATCAGTCCACTCGTGGACTCGGAACTCCACTCGAGGAATCATGTGTAGAGTCGACACGGGGAGTCATCAGTCGACCCGTGGACTCGGAACTCAACTCGAGGAGTGAACTCAACTCGAGGAGTCATGTATTGAGTCGGCACGAGGACCTATCGGTCAACTCATGGACTCGGAACTCAACTCGAGGAGTTGTGAGTAGAGTCCGCACGAGAATTTATTAGTCAACTCGTGGACTCGAAACTCAACTCAAGGAGTGAATTCAACTTGAGGAGTAATATGAAGAGTCGACACGAGGACTTATCAGTCGACTCGTGGACTCGGAACTCAACTCGAGGAGTCATGTGAAGAGTCGACACAAGGACTTATCAGTCGACTCGTGGACTCGAGACTCAACTCGAGGAGCGACCTCACATCGAGGAGTCATGTGAAGAGTCGACACGAGGAGTTATCAGTCGACTCGTGGACTCGACACTCAACTCGAGGAGTGAACTAAACTTGAGGAGTTGTGTGTAGAGTCGGCACGAGGACTTATTAGTCGACTCGTGGACTCAGAACTCAACTCGAGGAAGGAACTCAACTGGAGGAGTTGTGTGTAGAGTCGGCACGAGGACTTATTAGTCGACTCGTGGACTCGGAACTCAACTCGAGGAGTGAATTCAACTCGAGGAGTAATGTGAAAAGTCGATACGAAGAATTGTCAGTCGACTCGTGGACTCGGAACTCAACTCGAGGAGTGAACTCAACTCGAGGATTAGTGTATGGAGTCGGCACGAGGACCTATCGGTCAACTCGAGGACTCGGGACTCAACTCGACGAGTAGTGTATTGAGTCGGCACGAGGACCTATCGGTTAACTCGTGGACTCGAAACTCAACTCGAGGAGCGACCACAACTCGAGGAGTTGTGTGTTGAGTCGGCACGAGGACCTATCGGTCAACTCGTGGACTCGAAACTCAACTCGTGGACTCGAAACTCAACTCGAGGAGAGACCTCAACTCGAGGAGTTGTGTGTAGAGTCGGCACGAGGACTTATTAGTCGACTCGTGGACTCAGAACTCAACTCAAGAAGTTGTGTTTAGAGTCGGCATGAGGGCTTATTAGTTGACTCCTGGACTCGAAACATCAACTCGAGGAGTGAATTCAACTCGAGGAGTAATGTGAAGAGTCGACACGAGGACTTATCAGTCGACTCGTGGACTCGGAACTCAACTCGCGGAGTCATGTGTACAGTCGGCACGTGGAGTCATCACCCGACCCGTGGACTCGGAACTCAACTCGAGGAGTGAATTCAACTGGAGGAGTCATGTCTTGAGTCGGCACGAGGACCTATTGGTCAACTCATGGACTTGGGACTCAACTCGAGGAGTGAATTCAACTCGAGGAGTTATGTATTGAGTCGGCACCAGGACCTATCGGTCAACTCGTGGACTCGAAACTCAACTCGAGGAGCGACCTCAACTCGAGGACTTGTGTGTAGAGTCGGCACGAGGACTTATTAGTCAACTCGTGGACTCGGAACTCAACTTGAGGAGTGAATTCAACTCGAGGAGTAATGTGAAGAGTCGACACAAAGACTTATCAGTCGACTCGTGGACTTGGAACTCAACTCTAGCAGGGAAATCAACTCGAAGAGTTATGTGTAGAGTCGGCACGTGGACTTATTAGTCGACTCGTGGACTCGGAACTCAACTCGAGGAGTGAATTCAACTCGAGGAGTAATGTGAAGAGTCGACACAAAGACTTATCAGTCGACTCGTGGACTTGGAACTCAATTCTAGCAGGGAACTCAACTCGAGGAGTAATGTGTAGAGTCGGCACGAGGACTTATTAGTCGACTCGTGGACTCGGAACTCAACTCGAGGAGTTAATTCAACTCGAGGAGTAATGTGAAGAGTCGACACAAAGACTTATCAGTCCACTCGTGGACTCGGAACTCAATTCTAGCAGGGAACTCAACTCGAGGAGTAATGTGTAGAGTCGGCACGAGGACTTATTAGTCGACTCGTGGACTCGGAACTCAACTCGAGGAGTTAATTCAACTCGAGGAGTAATGTGAAGAGTCGACACAAAGACTTATCAGTCCACTCGTGGACTCGGAACTCCACTCGAGGAATCATGTGTAGAGTCGACACGGGGAGTCATCAGTTGACCCGTGGACTCGGAACTCAACTCGAGGAGTGAACTCAACTCGAGGAGTCATGTATTGAGTCGGCACGAGGACCTATCGGTCAACTCATGGACTCGGAACTCAACTCGAGGAGTTGTGAGTAGAGTCCGCACGAGAATTTATTAGTCAACTCGTGGACTCGAAACTCAACTCAAGGAGTGAATTCAACTTGAGGAGTAATATGAAGAGTCGACACGAGGACTTATCAGTCGACTCGTGGACTCGGAACTCAACTCGAGGAGTCATGTGAAGAGTCGACACGAGGACTTATCAGTCGACTCGTGGACTCGACACTCAACTCGAGGAGCGACCTCACATCGAGGAGTTATGTGAAGAGTCGACACGAGGAGTTATCAGTCGACTCGTGGACTCGACACTCAACTCGAGGAGTGAACTAAACTTGAGGAGTTGTGTGTAGAGTCGGCACGAGGACTTATTAGTCGACTCGTGGACTCAGAACTCAACTCGAGGAAGGAACTCAACTCGAGGAGTTGTGTGTAGAGTCGGCACGAGGACTTATTAGTCGACTCGTGGACTCGGAACTCAACTCGAGGAGTGAATTCAACTCGAGGAGTAATGTGAAAAGTCGATACGAAGAATTGTCAGTCGACTCGTGGACTCGGAACTCAACTCGAGGAGTGA
The DNA here is from genome assembly GCF_054948205.1 of Urtica dioica subsp. dioica. Lineage (NCBI taxonomy): Eukaryota > Viridiplantae > Streptophyta > Magnoliopsida > Rosales > Urticaceae > Urtica > Urtica dioica. The sequence goes on from NC_142758.1 coordinate 30,438,941, forward strand.
ACTCAACTCGAGGAGTAGTGTATGGAGTCGGCACGAGGACCTATCGGTCAACTCGAGGACTCGGGACTCAACTCGACGAGTAGTGTATTGAGTTGGCACGAGGACCTATCGGTCAACTCGTGGACTCGAAACTCAACTCGAGGAGCGACCACAACTCGAGGAGTTGTGTGTTGAGTCGGCACGAGGACCTATCGGTCAACTCGTGGACTCGAAACTCAACTCGTGGACTCAAAACTCAACTCGAGGAGAGACCTCAACTCGAGGAGTTGTGTGTAGAGTCGGCACGAGGACTTATTAGTCGACTCGTGGACTCGGAACTCAACTCAAGAAGTTGTGTTTAGAGTCGGCATGAGGGCTTATTAGTTGACTCCTGGACTCGAAACTCAACTCGAGGAGTGAATTCAACTCGAGGAGTAATGTGAAGAGTCGACACGAGGACTTATCAGTCGACTCGTGGACTCGGAACTCAACTCGCGGAGTCATGTGTACAGTCGGCACGTGGAGTCATCACCCGACCCGTGGACTCGGAACTCAACTCGAGGAGTGAATTCAACTGGAGGAGTCATGTCTTGAGTCGGCACGAGGACCTATTGGTCAACTCATGGACTTGGGACTCAACTCGAGGAGTGAATTCAACTCGAGGAGTTATGTATTGAGTCGGCACCAGGACCTATCGGTCAACTCGTGGACTCGAAACTCAACTCGAGGAGCGACCTCAACTCGAGGACTTGTGTGTAGAGTCGGCACGAGGACTTATTAGTCAACTCGTGGACTCGGAACTCAACTTGAGGAGTGAATTCAACTCGAGGAGTAATGTGAAGAGTCGACACAAAGACTTATCAGTCGACTCGTGGACTTGGAACTCAACTCTAGCAGGGAAATCAACTCGAAGAGTTATGTGTAGAGTCGGCACGTGGACTTATTAGTCGACTCGTGGACTCGGAACTCAACTCGAGGAGTGAATTCAACTCGAGGAGTAATGTGAAGAGTCGACACAAAGACTTATCAGTCGACTCGTGGACTTGGAACTCAATTCTAGCAGGGAACTCAACTCGAGGAGTAATGTGTAGAGTCGGCACGAGGACTTATTAGTCGACTCGTGGACTCGGAACTCAACTCGAGGAGTTAATTCAACTCGAGGAGTAATGTGAAGAGTCGACACAAAGACTTATCAGTCCACTCGTGGACTCGGAACTCCACTCGAGGAATCATGTGTAGAGTCGACACGGGGAGTCATCAGTCGACCCGTGGACTCGGAACTCAACTCGAGGAGTGAACTCAACTCGAGGAGTCATGTATTGAGTCGGCACGAGGACCTATCGGTCAACTCATGGACTCGGAACTCAACTCGAGGAGTTGTGAGTAGAGTCCGCACGAGAATTTATTAGTCAACTCGTGGACTCGAAACTCAACTCAAGGAGTGAATTCAACTTGAGGAGTAATATGAAGAGTCGACACGAGGACTTATCAGTCGACTCGTGGACTCGGAACTCAACTCGAGGAGTCATGTGAAGAGTCGACACGAGGACTTATCAGTCGACTCGTGGACTCGACACTCAACTCGAGGAGCGACCTCACATCGAGGAGTCATGTGAAGAGTCGACACGAGGAGTTATCAGTCGACTCGTGGACTCGACACTCAACTCGAGGAGTGAACTAAACTTGAGGAGTTGTGTGTAGAGTCGGCACGAGGACTTATTAGTCGACTCGTGGACTCAGAACTCAACTCGAGGAAGGAACTCAACTCGAGGAGTTGTGTGTAGAGTCGGCACGAGGACTTATTAGTCGACTCGTGGACTCGGAACTCAAGTCGAGGAGTGAATTCAACTCGAGGAGTAATGTGAAAAGTCGATACGAAGAATTGTCAGTCGACTCGTGGACTCGGAACTCAACTCGAGGAGTGAACTCAACTCGAGGAGTAGTGTATGGAGTCGGCACGAGGACCTATCGGTCAACTCGAGGACTCGGGACTCAACTCGACGAGTAGTGTATTGAGTTGGCACGAGGACCTATCGGTCAACTCGTGGACTCGAAACTCAACTCGAGGAGCGACCACAACTCGAGGAGTTGTGTGTTGAGTCGGCACGAGGACCTATCGGTCAACTCGTGGACTCGAAACTCAACTCGTGGACTCGAAACTCAACTCGAGGAGAGACCTCAACTCGAGGAGTTGTGTGTAGAGTCGGCACGAGGACTTATTAGTCGACTCGTGGACTCGGAACTCAACTCAAGAAGTTGTGTTTAGAGTCGGCATGAGGGCTTATTAGTTGACTCCTGGACTCGAAACTCAACTCGAGGAGTGAATTCAACTCGAGGAGTAATGTGAAGAGTCGACACGAGGACTTATCAGTCGACTCGTGGACTCGGAACTCAACTCGCGGAGTCATGTGTACAGTCGGCACGTGGAGTCATCACCCGACCCGTGGACTCGGAACTCAACTCGAGGAGTGAATTCAACTGGAGGAGTCATGTCTTGAGTCGGCACGAGGACCTATTGGTCAACTCATGGACTTGGGACTCAACTCGAGGAGTGAATTCAACTCGAGGAGTTATGTATTGAGTCGGCACCAGGACCTATCGGTCAACTCGTGGACTCGAAACTCAACTCGAGGAGCGACCTCAACTCGAGGACTTGTGTGTAGAGTCGGCACGAGGACTTATTAGTCAACTCGTGGACTCGGAACTCAACTTGAGGAGTGAATTCAACTCGAGGAGTAATGTGAAGAGTCGACACAAAGACTTATCAGTCGACTCGTGGACTTGGAACTCAACTCTAGCAGGGAAATCAACTCGAAGAGTTATGTGTAGAGTCGGCACGTGGACTTATTAGTCGACTCGTGGACTCGGAACTCAACTCGAGGAGTGAATTCAACTCGAGGAGTAATGTGAAGAGTCGACACAAAGACTTATCAGTCGACTCGTGGACTTGGAACTCAATTCTAGCAGGGAACTCAACTCGAGGAGTAATGTGTAGAGTCGGCACGAGGACTTATTAGTCGACTCGTGGACTCGGAACTCAACTCGAGGAGTTAATTCAACTCGAGGAGTAATGTGAAGAGTCGACACAAAGACTTATCAGTCCACTCGTGGACTCGGAACTCCACTCGAGGAATCATGTGTAGAGTCGACACGGGGAGTCATCAGTCGACCCGTGGACTCGGAACTCAACTCGAGGAGTGAACTCAACTCGAGGAGTCATGTATTGAGTCGGCACGAGGACCTATCGGTCAACTCATGGACTCGGAACTCAACTCGAGGAGTTGTGAGTAGAGTCCGCACGAGAATTTATTAGTCAACTCGTGGACTCGAAACTCAACTCAAGGAGTGAATTCAACTTGAGGAGTAATATGAAGAGTCGACACGAGGACTTATCAGTCGACTCGTGGACTCGGAACTCAACTCGAGGAGTCATGTGAAGAGTCGACACGAGGACTTATCAGTCGACTCGTGGACTCGAGACTCAACTCGAGGAGCGACCTCACATCGAGGAGTCATGTGAAGAGTCGACACGAGGAGTTATCAGTCGACTCGTGGACTCGACACTCAACTCGAGGAGTGAACTAAACTTGAGGAGTTGTGTGTAGAGTCGGCACGAGGACTTATTAGTCGACTCGTGGACTCGGAACTCAACTCGAGGAAGGAACTCAACTCGAGGAGTTGTGTGTAGAGTCGGCACGAGGACTTATTAGTCGACTCGTGGACTCGGAACTCAACTCGAGGAGTGAATTCAACTCGAGGAGTAATGTGAAAAGTCGATACGAAGAATTGTCAGTCGACTCGTGGACTCGGAACTCAACTCGAGGAGTGAACTCAACTCGAGGAGTAGTGTATGGAGTCGGCACGAGGACCTATCGGTCAACTCGAGGACTCGGGACTCAACTCGACGAGTAGTGTATTGAGTCGGCACGAGGACCTATCGGTCAACTCGTGGACTCGAAACTCAACTCGAGGAGCGACCACAACTCGAGGAGTTGTGTGTTGAGTCGGCACGAGGACCTATCGGTCAACTCGTGGACTCGAAACTCAACTCGTGGACTCGAAACTCAACTCGAGGAGAGACCTCAACGCGAGGAGTTGTGTGTAGAGTCGGCACGAGGACTTATTAGTCGACTCGTGGACTCGGAACTCAACTCAAGAAGTTGTGTTTAGAGTCGGCATGAGGGCTTATTAGTTGACTCCTGGACTCGAAACTCAACTCGAGGAGTGAATTCAACTCGAGGAGTAATGTGAAGAGTCGACACGAGGACTTATCAGTCGACTCGTGGACTCGGAACTCAACTCGCGGAGTCATGTGTACAGTCGGCACGTGGAGTCATCACCCGACCCGTGGACTCGGAACTCAACTCGAGGAGTGAATTCAACTGGAGGAGTCATGTCTTGAGTCGGCACGAGGACCTATTGGTCAACTCATGGACTTGGGACTCAACTCGAGGAGTGAATTCAACTCGAGGAGTTATGTATTGAGTCGGCACCAGGACCTATCGGTCAACTCGTGGACTCGAAACTCAACTCGAGGAGCGACCTCAACTCGAGGACTTGTGTGTAGAGTCGGCACGAGGACTTATTAGTCAACTCGTGGACTCGGAACTCAACTTGAGGAGTGAATTCAACTCGAGGAGTAATGTGAAGAGTCGACACAAAGACTTATCAGTCGACTCGTGGACTTGGAACTCAACTCTAGCAGGGAAATCAACTCGAAGAGTTATGTGTAGAGTCGGCACGTGGACTTATTAGTCGACTCGTGGACTCGGAACTCAACTCGAGGAGTGAATTCAACTCGAGGAGTAATGTGAAGAGTCGACACAAAGACTTATCAGTCGACTCGTGGACTTGGAACTCAATTCTAGCAGGGAACTCAACTCGAGGAGTAATGTGTAGAGTCGGCACGAGGACTTATTAGTCGACTCGTGGACTCGGAACTCAACTCGAGGAGTTAATTCAACTCGAGGAGTAATGTGAAGAGTCGACACAAAGACTTATCAGTCCACTCGTGGACTCGGAACTCCACTCGAGGAATCATGTGTAGAGTCGACACGGGGAGTCATCAGTCGACCCGTGGACTCGGAACTCAACTCGAGGAGTGAACTCAACTCGAGGAGTCATGTATTGAGTCGGCACGAGGACCTATCGGTCAACTCATGGACTCGGAACTCAACTCGAGGAGTTGTGAGTAGAGTCCGCACGAGAATTTATTAGTCAACTCGTGGACTCGAAACTCAACTCAAGGAGTGAATTCAACTTGAGGAGTAATATGAAGAGTCGACACGAGGACTTATCAGTCGACTCGTGGACTCGGAACTCAACTCGAGGAGTCATGTGAAGAGTCGACACGAGGACTTATCAGTCGACTCGTGGACTCGAGACTCAACTCGAGGAGCGACCTCACATCGAGGAGTCATGTGAAGAGTCGACACGAGGAGTTATCAGTCGACTCGTGGACTCGACACTCAACTCGAGGAGTGAACTAAACTTGAGGAGTTGTGTGTAGAGTCGGCACGAGGACTTATTAGTCGACTCGTGGACTCAGAACTCAACTCGAGGAAGGAACTCAACTCGAGGAGTTGTGTGTAGAGTCGGCACGAGGACTTATTAGTCGACTCGTGGACTCGGAACTCAACTCGAGGAGTGAATTCAACTCGAGGAGTAATGTGAAAAGTCGATACGAAGAATTGTCAGTCGACTCGTGGACTCGGAACTCAACTCGAGGAGTGAACTCAACTCGTGGAGTAGTGTATGGAGTCGGCACGAGGACCTATCGGTCAACTCGAGGACTCGGGACTCAACTCGACGAGTAGTGTATTGAGTCGGCACGAGGACCTATCGGTCAACTCGTGGACTCGAAACTCAACTCGAGGAGCGACCACAACTCGAGGAGTTGTGTGTTGAGTCGGCACGAGGACCTATCGGTCAACTCGTGGACTCGAAACTCAACTCGTGGACTCGAAACTCAACTCGAGGAGAGACCTCAACTCGAGGAGTTGTGTGTAGAGTCGGCACGAGGACTTATTAGTCGACTCGTGGACTCGGAACTCAACTCAAGAAGTTGTGTTTAGAGTCGGCATGAGGGCTTATTAGTTGACTCCTGGACTCGAAACTCAACTCGAGGAGTGAATTCAACTCGAGGAGTAATGTGAAGAGTCGACACGAGGACTTATCAGTCGACTCGTGGACTCGGAACTCAACTCGCGGAGTCATGTGTACAGTCGGCACGTGGAGTCATCACCCGACCCGTGGACTCGGAACTCAACTCGAGGAGTGAATTCAACTGGAGGAGTCATGTCTTGAGTCGGCACGAGGACCGATTGGTCAACTCATGGACTTGGGACTCAACTCGAGGAGTGAATTCAACTCGAGGAGTTATGTATTGAGTCGGCACCAGGACCTATCGGTCAACTCGTGGACTCGAAACTCAACTCGAGGAGCGACCTCAACTCGAGGACTTGTGTGTAGAGTCGGCACGAGGACTTATTAGTCAACTCGTGGACTCGGAACTCAACTTGAGGAGTGAATTCAACTCGAGGAGTAATGTGAAGAGTCGACACAAAGACTTATCAGTCGACTCGTGGACTTGTAACTCAACTCTAGCAGGGAAATCAACTCGAAGAGTTATGTGTAGAGTCGGCACGTGGACTTATTAGTCGACTCGTGGACTCGGAACTCAACTCGAGGAGTGAATTCAACTCGAGGAGTAATGTGAAGAGTCGACACAAAGTCTTATCAGTGGACTCGTGGACTCGGAACTCAACTCGAGGTGTCATGTGTAGAGTCGGCACGGGGAGTCATCAGTCGACCCGTGGACTCGGAACTCAACTCGAGGAGTGAACTCAACTCGAGGAGTCATGTATTGAGTCGGCACGAGGACCTATCGGTCAACTCATGGACTCGGAACTCAACTCCAGGAGTTGTGAGTAGAGTCCCCACGAGAATTTATTAGTCAACTCGTGGACTCGAAACTCAACTCGAGGAGTGAATTCAACTTGAGGAGTAATATGAAGAGTCGACACGAGGACTTATCAGTCGACTCGTGGACTCGGAACTCAACTCGAGGAGTCATGTGAAGAGTCGACACGAGGACTTATCAGTCGACTCGTGGACTCGGGACTCAACTCGAGGAGTCATGTATTGAGTCGGCACGAGGACCTATCGGTCAACTCATGGACTTGGAACTCAACTCGAGGAGTTGTGAGTAGAGTCAGCACGAGAACTTATTAGTCAACTCGTGGACTCGAAACTCAACTCGAGGAGTGAATTCAACTTGAGGAGTAATATGAAGAGTCGACACGAGGAATTATCAGTCGACTCGTGGACTCGGAACTCAACTCGAGGAGTGAACTCAACTCGAGGAGTCATGTGAAGAGTCGACACGAGGACTTATCAGTCGACTCGTGGACTCGGGACTCACCTCGAGGAGCGACCTCACTTTTAGGAGTCATGTTAAGAGTCGACATGAGGAGTTATCAGTCGACTCATGGACTCGGCACTCAACTCGAGGAGTGAACTCAACTCAAGGAGTCATGTATTGAGTCGGCACGAGGACCTATCGGTCAACTCATGGACTCGGGACTCAACTCGAGGAGTTATGTATTGAGTCGTCACGAGGACCTATCGGTCAACTCGTTGACTAGAAACTCAACTCGAGGAGCGACCTCAACTCGAGGAGTTATGTGTTGAGTTGACACGAGGACCTATCGGTCAACTCGGGGACTCGAAACTCAACTCGAGGAGCGACCTCAACTCGAGGAGTTGTGTGTAGAGTTGGCACGAGGACTTATTAGTCGACTCGTGGACTCGGAACTCAACTCGAGGAAGGAACTCAACTCGAGGAGTTGTGTGTAGAGTCGGCACGAGGGCTTATTAGTCGACTCGCGGACTCGGAACTCAACTCGAGGAGTAATGTGAAGAGTCGACACGAGTCCTTATCAGTCGACTCGTGGATTAAGAACTCAATTCGAGGAGTGAACTCAGCTCGAGGAGTCATGTGTAGAGTCGGCACGGGGAGTCATCACTCGACTCGTGGACTCGGAAGTCAACTCGAGGAGTGAACGCAACTCAAGGAGTCATGTATTGAGTCGGCACGAGGACCTATCAGTCAACTCATGGACTCGGAACACAACTCGAGGAGTGAACTCAAGTCGAGGAGTGAACTCAACTAGAGGAGTTATGTATTGAGTCGGCACGAGGACCTATCGGTCAACTCGTGGACTCGAAGCTCAACTCGAGGAGTTATGTGTAGAGTCGGCACGAGGACTTATTAGTCGACTCGTGGACTCGGAACTCAACTCGAGGATTTGTGTGTAGAGTCGGCACGTGGACTTATTAGTCGACTCGTGGAGTCGGAACTCAACTCGAGGAGTTGTGTTTAGAGTAGGCATGAGGACTTATTAGTCGACTCGTGGACTCGGAACTCGACTGGAGGAGTGAATTCAACTCGAGGAGTACTGTGAAGAGTCGACACGAGGACTTATCAGTCGACTCGTGGACTCGGAACTCAAATGGAGGAGTCATGTGTAGAGTCGACAAGGGGAGTCATCAGTCGACTCGTGGACTCGGAACTCAACTCGAGGAGTGAACTCAACTCGAGGAGTGGTGTATGGAGTCGGCACGAGGACCTATCAATCAACTCGTGGACTCGGGACTCAACGCGAGGAGTGAACTCAACATGAGGAGTTATGTATTGAGTGGGCACGAGGACCTATCGGTCAACTCGTGGACTCGAAACTCAACTCGAGGAGCGACCTCATCTCGAGGAGCGACCTCAACTCGAGGAGTTGTGTGTTGAGTGGGCACGAGGACCTATCGGAACTCAACTCGAGGAGTCATGTGAAGAGTCGACACGAGGACTTATCAGTCGACTCGTGGACTCGGGACTCAACTCGAGGAGTCATGTATTGAGTCGGCACGAGGACCTATCGGTCAACTCATGGACTTGGAACTCAACTCGAGGAGTTGTGAGTAGAGTCAGCACGAGAACTTATTAGTCAACTCGTGGACTCGAAACTCAACTCGAGGAGTGAATTCAACTTGAGGAGTAATATGAAGAGTCGACACGAGGAATTATCAGTCGACTCGTGGACTCGGAACTCAACTCGAGGAGTGAACTCAACTCGAGGAGTCATGTGAAGAGTCGACACGAGGACTTATCAGTCGACTCGTGGACTCGGGACTCACCTCGAGGAGCGACCTCACTTTTAGGAGTCATGTTAAGAGTCGACATGAGGAGTTATCAGTCGACTCATGGACTCGGCACTCAACTCGAGGAGTGAACTCAACTCAAGGAGTCATGTATTGAGTCGGCACGAGGACCTATCGGTCAACTCATGGACTCGGGACTCAACTCAAGGAGTCATCTATTGAGTCGGCACGAGGACATATCGGTCAATTCGTGGACTAGAAACTCAACTCGAGGAGCGACCTCAACTCGAGCAGTTGTGTGTTGAGTCGGCGTGAGGACCTATCGGTCAACTCGTGCACACGAAACTCAACTCGAGTAGCGACCTCAACTCGAGGAGTTGTGTGTAGAGTCGGCACGATGATTTATTAGTCGACTCGTGGACTTGGAACTCAACTGGAGGAAGGAACTCAACTCGAGGAGTTGTGTGTAGAGTCGGCACGAGGACTTATTAGTCGACTCGTGGACTCGGAACTCAACTCGAGGAGTTATGTTTAGAGTCGGCATGAGGACTTATTAGTAGACTCATGGACTCGGAACTCAACTCGAGGAGTGAATTCAACTCGAGGAGTAATGTGAAGAGTCGACACAAAGACTTATTAGTCGACTCGTGGACTCGGAACTCAACTCGAGGAGTGAACTCAACTCGAGGAGTCATGTGTAGAGTCGGCACGGGGAGTCATCAGTCGACCCGTGGACTCGGAACTCAACTCGAGGAGTCATGTATTGAGTCGGCACGAGGACCTATCGGTCAACTCATGGACTCGGAACTCAACTCGAGGAGTTATGAGAAGAGTCGGCACGAGAACTTATTAGTCAACTCGTGGACTCGAAACTCAACTCGAGGAGTAATATGAAGAGTCGACACGAGGTCTTATCAGCCGACTCGTGGACTCGGAACTCAACTCGAGGAGTGAACTCAACTCAAGGAGTCATGTGAAGAGTCGACACGAGGACTTATCAGTCGACTCGTGGACTCGGGACTCAACTCGAGGAGCGACCTCACTTCGAGGATTCATGTGAAGAGTCGACACGAGGAGTTATCAGTCGACTCGTGGACTCGGCACTTAACTCGAAGAGTGAACTCAACTCAAGGAGTCATGTATTGAGTCGGCACGGGGACCTATCGGTCAACTCATGGACTCGGGACTCAACTCGAGGAGTTATGTATTGAGTAGGCACGAGGACCTATCGGTCAACTCGTGGACTAGAAACTCAACTCGAGGAGCGACCTCAACTCGAGGAGTTGTGTGTTGAGTCGGCACAAGGACCTATCGGTCAACTCGTGGACTCGAAACTCAACTCGAGGAGCGACCTCAACTCGAGGAGTTGTGTGTAGAGTTGGCACGAGGCCTCTTTAGTCGACTCGTGGACTCGGAACTCAACTCGAGGAAGGAACTCAACTCGAGGAGTTATGTTTAGAGTCGGCATGAGGACTTATTAGTAGACTCATGGACTCGGAACTCAACTCGAGGAGTGAATTCAACTCGAGGAGTAATGTGAAGAGTCGACACAAAGACTTATTAGTCGACTCGTGGACTCGGAACTCAACTCGAGGAGTGAACTCAACTCGAGGAGTCATGTGTAGAGTCGGCACGGGGAGTCATCAGTCGACCCGTGGACTCGGAACTCAACTCGAGGAGTCATGTATTGAGTCGGCACGAGGACCTATCGGTCAACTCATGGACTCGGAACTCAACTCGAGGAGTTATGAGAAGAGTCGGCACGAGAACTTATTAGTCAACTCCTGGACTCGAAACTCAACTCGAGGAGTAATATGAAGAGTCGACACGAGGTCTTATCAGCCGACTCGTGGACTCGGAACTCAACTCGAGGAGTGAACTCAACTCAAGGAGTCATGTGAAGAGTCGACACGAGGACTTATCAGTCGACTCGTGGACTCGGGACTCAACTCGAGGAGCGACCTCACTTCGAGGATTCATGTGAAGAGTCGACACGAGGAGTTATCAATCGACTCGTGGACTCGGCACTTAACTCGAAGAGTGAACTCAACTCAAGGAGTCATGTATTGAGTCGGCACGAGGACCTATCGGTCAACTCATGGACTCGGGACTCAACTCGAGGAGTTATGTATTGAGTAGGCACGAGGACCTATCGGTCAACTCGTGGACTAGAAACTCAACTCGAGGAGCGACCTCAACTCGAGGAGTTGTGTGTTGAGTCGGCACAAGGACCTATCGGTCAACTCGTGGACTCGAAACTCAACTCGAGGAGCGACCTCAACTCGAGGAGTTGTGTGTAGAGTTGGCACGAGGCCTCTTTAGTCGACTCGTGGACTCGGAACTCAACTCGAGGAAGGAACTCAACTCGAGGAGTTGTGTGTAGAGTCGGCACGTGGACTTAGTAGTCGACTCGTGGAATCAGAACTCAACTCGAGGAGTAATGTGAAGAGTCGACACGAGTCCTTATCAGTCGACTCGTGGACTCGGAACTCAACTCGTGGAGTGAACTCAACTTGAGGTGTCATGTGTAGAGTCGGCACGGGGACTTATTAGTCGACTCGTGGACTCAGAACTCAAATCGAGGAGTGAACTCAACTCGAGGAGTCATGTATTGAGTCGGCACGAGGACCTATCGGTCAAGTCATGGACTCGGAAGTCAACTCGAGGAGTGAACTCAACTAGAGGAGTTATGTATTGAGTCGGCACGAGGACCTATCGGTCCACTCGTGGACTCGAAGCTTAACTCGAGGAGCAACCTCAACTCGAGGAGTTGTGTGTAGAGTCTGCACGAGGACTTATTTGTCGACTCGTGGACTCGGAACTCGACTCGAGGATTTCTGTGTAGAGTCGGCACGGGGACTTAATAGTCGACTCGTGGAGTCGGAACTCAACTTGAGGAGTTGTGTTTAGAGTCGGCATGAGTACTTATTAGTCGACTCGTGGACTCGGAACTCAACTGAAGGATTGAACTCAACTCAAGGAGTTATGTATTGAGTCGGCACGAGGACCAATTTGTCAACTAGTGGACTCGAAACTCAACTCGAGGAGCGACCTCAACTCGAGGAGTTATGTGTAGAGTCGGCACGAGGACATATTAATCGACTCGTGGACTCGGAACTCAACTCTACGAGTGACTTCACTTCGAAGAGTCATGTGAAGAGTCGACACGAGGAGTTATCAGTTGAGTCGTGGACTCGAAACTCAACTCGAGGAGTGAATTGAACTTGAGGAGTAATATGAAGAGTCGACACGAGGACTTATCAGTCGACTCGTGGACTCGGAACTCAACTCGAGGAGTCATGTGAAGAGTCGACACGAGGACTTATCAGTCGACTCGTGGACTCGGGATTCAACTCGAGGAGCGACCTCACTTTTAGGAGTCATGTTAAGAGTCGACACGAGGAGTTATCAGTCGATTCGTGGACTCAGCACTCAACTCGAGGAGTGAACTCAACTCAAGGAGTCATGTATTGAGTCGGCACGAGGACCTATCGGTCAACTCATGGACTCGGGACTCAACTCGAGGAGTTATGTATTGAGTCGTCACGAGGACCTATCGGTCAACTCGTTAACTAGAAACTCAACTCGAGGAGCGACCTCAACTCGAGGAGTTGTGTGTTGAGTCGACACGAGGACCTATCGATCAACTCGTGGACTCGAAACTCAACTCGAGGAGCGACCTCAACTCGAGGAGTTGTGTGTAGAGTTGGCACGAGGACTTATTAGTCGACTCGTGGACTCAGAACTCAACTCGAGGAAGGAACTCAACTCGAGGAGTGAACTCAACTAGAGGAGTGAAGTCAACTAGAGGAGTTATGTATTGAGTCGGTACGAGGACCTATCAGTCAACTCATGGACTCGGAACTCAACTCGAGGAGTGAACTCAACTCGAGGAGTGAACTCAACTAGAGGAGTTATGTATTGAGTCGGCACGAGGACTTATTAGTCTACTCTTGGACTCGGAACTCGACTCGAGGATTTGTGTGTAGAGTCGGCATGGGGACTTATTAGTCGACTCGTGGAGTCGGAACTCAACTCGAGGAGTTGTGTTTAGAGTCGGCATGAGGACTTATTAGTCGACTCGTGGACTCGGAACTCGACTGGAGGAGTGAATTCAACTCGAGGAGTATTGTGAAGAGTCGACACGAGGACTTATCAGTCGACTCGTGGACTCGGAACTCAAATGGAGGAGTCATGTGTAGAGTCGGCAAGGGGAGTCATCAGTCGACTCGTGGACTCGGAACTCAACTCGAGCTCGGAACTCAACTCGAGGAGTGGTGTATGGAGTCGGCACGAGGACCTATCAGTCAACTCGTGGACTCGGGACTCAACTCGTGGAGTGAACTCAACATGAGGAGTTATGTATTGAGTGGGCACGAGGACCTATCGGTCAACTCGTGGACTCGAAACTCAACTCGAGGAGCGACCTCATCTCGAGGAGCGACCTCATCTCGAGGAGCGACCTCAACTCGAGGAGTTGTGTGTTGAGTCGGCACGAGGACCTATCGGTCAACTCGTGGACTCGAATCTCAACTCGAGGAGCGACCTCAACTCGAGGAGTTTTGTGTAGAGTCAGCAGGAGGACTTATTAGTCGACTTGTGGACTCGGAACTCAACTCAAGGAGTTGTGTTTAGAGTCGGCATGAGGACTTATTAGTCGACTCGTGGACTCGAAACTTAACTCGAGGAGTGAATTCAACTCGAGGAGTAATGTGAAGAGTCGACACGAGGACCAATCAGTCGACTCGTGGACTTGGAACTCAACTCGAGGAGTCATGTGTAGAGTCGGCACGGGGAGTCATCAGTCGACCAGTAGACTCGGAACTCAACTCGAGGAGTGAATTCAACTCGAGGAGTCATGTATTGAGTCGGCACGGGGACCTATCGGTCAACTCATGGACTCGGGACTCAACTCGAGGAGTTATGTATTGAGTCGGCACGAGGACCTATCGGTCAACTAGTGGACTCAAAACTCAACTCGACGAGCGACCTCAACTCGAGGAGTTGTGTGTAGAGTCGGCACGAGGACTTATTAATCGACTTGTGGACTCGGAACTCAACTCTACGAGTGACTTCACTTCGAAGACTCATGTGAAGATTCGACACGAAGAGTTATCAGTCGACTCGTGGACTCAGAACTCAACTCAAGGAGTCATCTATTGAGTCGGCACGAGGACATATCGGTCAATTCGTGGACTAGAAACTCAACTCGAGGAGCGACTTCAACTCGAGGACTTGTGTGTTGAGTCGGCATGATGACCTATCGGTCAACTCGTGCACACAAAACTCAACTCGAGTAGCGACCTCAACTCGAGGAGTTGTGTGTAGAGTCGGCACGATGACTTATTAGTCGACTCATGGACTTGGAACTCAACTCGAGGAAGGAACTCAACTCGAGGAGTTGTGTGTAGAGTCGGCACGAGGACTTATTAGTCGACTCGTGGACTCGGAACTCAACTCGAGGAGTTATGTTTAGAGTCGGCATGATGACTTATTAGTCGACTCATGGACTCGGAACTCAACTCGAGGAGTGAATTCAACTCGAGGAGTAATGTGAAGAGTCGACACAAAGACTTATTAGTCGACTCGTGGACTCGGAACTCAACTCGAGGAGTGAACTCAACTCGACGAGTCATGTGTAGAGTCGGCACGGGGAGTCAGCAGTCGACCCGTGGACTCGGAACTCAACTCGAGGAGTCATGTATTGAGTCGGCACGAGGACCTATCGGTCAACTCATGGACTCGGAACTCAACTCGAGGAGTTATGAGTAGAGTCGGCACGAGAACTTATTAGTCAACTCGTGGACTCGAAACTCAACTCGAGGAGTAATATGAAGAGTCGACACGAGGACTTATCATTCGACTCGTGGACTCAGAACTCAACTCGAGGAGTGAACTCAACTCAAAGAGTCATGTATTGAGTCAGCACGACGACATATCTGTCAATTCGTGGACTAGAAACTCAACTCGAGGAGCGACCTCAACTCGAGGAGTTGTGTGTTGAGTCGGCGTGAGGACCTATCGGTCAACTCGTGCACACGAAACTCAACTCGAGTAGCGACCTCAACTCGAGGAGTTGTGTGTAGAGTCGGCATGATGACTTATTAGTCGACTTGTGGACTTGGAACTCAACTCGAGGAAGGAACTCAACTCAAGGAGTTGTGTGTAGAGTCGGCACGAGGACTTATTAGTCGACTCGTGGACTCGGAACTCAACTCGAGGAGTTATGTTTAGAGTCGGCATGATGACTTATTAGTCGACTCATGGACTCGGAACTCAACTCGAGGAGTGAATTCAACTCGAGGAGTAATGTGAAGAGTCGACACAAAGACTTATTAGTCGACTCGTGGACTCGGAACTCAACTCGAGGAGTGAACTCAACTCGACGAGTCATGTGTAGAGTCGGCACGGGGAGTCAGCAGTCGACCCGTGGACTCGGAACTCAACTCGAGGAGTCATGTATTGAGTCGGCACGAGGACCTATCGGTCAACTCATGGACTCGGAACTCAACTCGAGGAGTTATGAGTAGAGTCGGCACGAGAACTTATTAGTCAACTCGTGGACTCGAAACTCAACTCGAGGAGTAATATGAAGAGTCGACATGAGGACTTATCATTCGACTCGTGGACTCAGAACTCAACTCGAGGAGTGAACTCAACTCAAAGAGTCATGTATTGAGTCAGCACGACGACATATCTGTCAATTCGTGGACTAGAAACTCAACTCGAGGAGCGACCTCAACTCGAGGAGTTGTGTGTTGAGTCGGCGTGAGGACCTATCGGTCAACTCGTGCACACGAAACTCAACTCGAGTAGCGACCTCAACTCGAGGAGTTGTGTGTAGAGTCGGCATGATGACTTATTAGTCGACTTGTGGACTTGGAACTCAACTCGAGGAAGGAACTCAACTCAAGGAGTTGTGTGTAGAGTCGGCACGAGGACTTATTAGTCGACTCGTGGACTCGGAACTCAACTCGAGGAGTTATGTTTAGAGTCGGCATGATGACTTATTAGTCGACTCATGGACTCGGAACTCAACTCGAGGAGTGAATTCAACTCGAGGAATAATGTGAAGAGTCGACACAAAGACTTATTAGTCGACTCGTGGACTCGGAACTCAACTCGAGGAGTGAACTCAACTCGAGGAGTCATGTGTAGAGTCGGCACGGGGAGTCATCAGTCGACCCGTGGACTCGGAACTCAACTCGAGGAGTCATGTATTGAGTCGGCACGAGGACCTATCGGTCAACTCATGGACTCGGAACTCAACTCGAGGAGTTATGAGTAGAGTCGGCACGAGAACTTATTAGTCAACTCGTGGACTCGAAACTCAACTCGAGGAGTAATATGAAGAGTCGACACGAGGACTTATCAGCCGACACGTGGACTCGGAACTCAACTCGAGGAGTGAACTAAACTCAAGGTGTCATGTGAAGAGTCGACACGAGGACTTATCAGTCGACTCGTGGACTCGGGACTCAACTCGAGGAGCGACCTCACTTCGAGGATTCATGTGAAGAGTCGACACGAGGAGTTATCAGTCGACTCGTGGACTCGGCACTTAACTCGAAGAGTGAACTCAACTCAAGGAGTCATGTATTGAGTCGGCACGAGGACCTATCGGTCAACTCATGGACTCGGGACTCAACTCGAGGAGTTATGTATTGAGTAGGCACGAGGACCTATCGGTCAACTCGTGGACTAGAAACTCAACTCGAGGAGCGACCTCAACTCGAGGAGTTGTGTGTTGAGTCGGCACAAGAACCTATCGGTCAACTCGTGGACTCGAAACTCAACTCGAGGAGCGACCTCAACTCGAGGAGTTGTGTGTAGAGTTGGCACGAGGACTTATTAGTCGACTCGTGGACTCGGAACTCAGCTCGAGGAAGGAACTCAACTCGAGGAGTTGTATGTAGAGTCGGCACGCGGACTTATTAGTCGACTCGTGGAATCAGAACTCAACTCGAGGAGTAATGTGAAGAGTCGACACGAGTCCTTATCAGTCGACTCGTGGACTCGGAACTCAACTCGTGGAGTGAACTCAACTTGAGGAGTCATGTGTAGAGTCGGCACGGGGACTTATTAGTCGACTCTTGGACTCAGAACTCAAATCGAGGAGTGAACTCAACTCGAGGAGTCATGTATTGAGTCGGCACGAGGACCTATCGGTCAACTCATGGACTCGGAACTCAACTCGAGGAGTGAACTCAACTAGAGGAGTTATGTATTGAGTCGGCACGAGGACCTATCGGTCCACTCGTGGACTCGAAGCTTAACTCGAGGAGCAACCTCAACTCGAGGAGTTGTGTGTAGAGTCTGCACGAGGACTTATTAGTCGACTCGTGGACTCGGAACTCGACTCGAGGAAGGAACTCAACTCGAGGAGTTGTGTGTAGAGTCAGCACGAGAACTTATTAGTCGACTCGCGGACTCGGAACTCAACTCGAGGAGTAATTTGAAGAGTCGACACGAGTACTTATCAGTCGACTCGTGGATTCAGAACTCAACTCGAGGAGTGAACTCAACTCGAGGAGTCATGTGTAGAGTCGACACGGGGAGTCATCACTCGAGTCGTAGACTCGGAAGTCAACTCGAGGAGTGAACGCAACTTAAGGAGTCATGTATTGAGTCGGCACGAGGACCTATCAGTCAACTCATGGACTCGGAACTCAACTCGAGTAGTGAACTCAACTAGAGGAGTTATGTATTGAGTCGGCACGAGGACTTATTAGTCGACTCTTGGACTCGGAACTCCACTCGAGGGTTTGTGTGTAGAGTCGACACGGGGACTTATTAGTCGACTCGTGGAGTCGGAACTCAACTCGAGGAGTTGTGTTTAGAGTCGGCATGGGGAGTCATCACTCGACTCGTGGACTCGGAACTCAAATCGAGGAGTGAACTCAACTCGAGGAGTGGTGTATGGAGTCGGCACGGACCTATCAGTCAACTCGTGGACTCGGGACTCAACTCGAGGAGTGAACTCAACATGAGGAGTTATGTATTGAGTGGGCACGAGGACGTATCGGTCAACTTGTGGACTCGAAACTCAACTCGAGGAGCGACCTCATCTCGAGGAGCGACCTCATCTCGAGGAGCGACCTCAACTCGAGGAGTTGTGTGTTGAGTCGGCACGAGGACCTATCGGTCAACTCGTGGACTCGAATCTCAACTCGAGGAGCGACCTCAACTCGAGGAGTTTTGTGTAGAGTCAGCACGAGGACTTATTAGTCGACTTGTGGACTCGGAACTGAACTCAAGGAGTGAATTCAACTCGAAGAGTAATGTGAAGAGTCGACACGAGGACCAATCAGTCGACTCGTGGACATGGAACTCAACTCGAGGAGTCATGTGTAGAGTCGGCACGGGGAGTCATCACTCGACCAATAGACTCGGAACTCAACTCGAGGAGTGAATTCAACTCGAGGAGTCATGTATTGAGTCGGCACGGGGACCTATCGGTCAACTCATGGATTCGGGACTCAACTCGAGGAGTTATGTATTGAGTCGGCACGAGGACCTATCGATCAACTAGTGGACTCAAAACTCAACTCGACGAGCGACCTCAACTCGAGGAGTTGTGTGTAGAGTCGGCACGAGGACTTATTAATCGACTCGTGGACTCGGAACTCAACTCTACGAGTGACTTCACTTCGAAGAGTCATGTGAAGAGTCGACACGAAGAGTTATCAATCGACTCGTGGACTCAGAACTCAACTCAAGGAGTCATCTATAGAGTCGGCACGAGGACATATCGGTCAATTCGTGGACTAGAAACTCAACTCGAGGAGCGACTTCAACTCGAGGACTTGTGTGTTGAGTCGGCGTGATGACCTATCGGTCAACTCGTGCACACAAAACTCAACTCGAGTAGCGACCTCAACTCGAGGAGTTGTGTGTAGAGTCGGCACGATGACTTATTAGTCGACTCATGGACTTGGAACTCAACTCGAGGAAGGAACTCAACTCGAGGAGTTGTGTGTAGAGTCGGCACGAGGACTTATTAGTCGACTCGTGGACTCGGAACTCAACTCGAGGAGTTATGTTTAGAGTCGGCATGAGGACTTATTAGTCGACTCATGGACTCGGAACTCAACTCGAGGAGTGAATTCAACTCGAGGAGTAATGTGAAGAGTCGACACAAAGACTTATCAGTCGACTCGTGGACTCGGAACTCAACTCGAGGAGTAAACTCAACTCGAGGAGTCATGTGTAGAGTCGGCACGGGGAGTCATCAGTCGACCCGTGGACTCGGAACTCAACTCGAGCAGTCATGTATTGAGTCGGCATGAGGACCTATCGGTCAACTCATGGACTCCGAACTCAACTCGAGGAGTTATGAGTAGAGTCGGCACGAGAACTTATTAGTCAACTCGTGGACTCGAAACTCAACTCGAGGAGTAATATGAAGAGTCGACACGAGGACTTATCATTCGACTCGTGGACTCAGAACTCAACTCGAGGAGTGAACTCAACTCAAGGAGTCATGTGAAGAGTCAACACGAGGAGTTATCAGTCGACTCGTGGACTCGGCACTGAACTCGAGGAGTGAACTCAACTCAAGGAGTCATGAATTGAATCGGCACGAGTACCTATCGGTCAACTCATGGACTCGGGACTCAACTCGAGGAGTTATGTATTGAGTCGGCACGAGGACCTATCGGTCAACTCGTGGACTAGAAACTCAACTCGAGGAGCGACCTCAACTCGAGGAGTTGTGTGTTGAGTCGGCACAAGGACCTATCGGTCAACTCGTGGACTCGAAACTCAACTCGAGGAGCGACCTCAACTCGAGGAGTTGTGTGTAGAGTTGGCACGAGGACTTATTAGTCGACTCGTGGACTCGGAACTCAGCTCGAGGAAGGAACTCAACTCGAGGAGTTGTGTGTAGAGTCGGCACGCAGACTTATTAGTCGACTCGTGGACTCAGAACTCAACTCGAGGAGTAATGTGAAGAGTCGACACGAGTCCTTATCAGTCGACTCGTGGACTTGGAACTCAACTCGAGGAGTGAACTCAACTTGAGGAGTCATTTGTAGAGTCGGCACGGGGACTTATTAGTCAACTCGTGGACTCAGAACTCAAATCGAGGAGTGAACTCAACTCGAGGAGTCATGTATTGAGTCGGCACGAGGACCTATCGGTCAACTCATGGACTCGGAACTCAACTCGAAGAGTGAACTCAACTAGAGGAGTTATGTATTGAGTCGGCACGAGGACCTATCGGTCCACTCGTGGACTCGAAGCTCAACTCGAGGAGCAACCTCAACTCGAGGAGTTGTGTGTAGAGTCTGCACGAGGACTTATTAGTCTACTCGTGGACTCGGAACTCGACTCGAGGATTTTTGTGTAGAGTCGGCACGGGGACTTATTAGTCGACTCGTGGAGTCGGAACTCAACTTGAGGAGTTATGTTTAGAGTCGACATGAGGAATTATTAGTCGACTCATGGACTCGGAACTCAACTGAAGGAGTGAATTAAACTCGAGGAGTTATGTATTGAGTCGGCACGAGGACCTATAGGTCAACTCATGGACTCGGGACTCAACTCGAGGAGTGAACTCAACTCGAGGAGTTATCTATTGAGTCGCCACGAAGACCTATTTGTCAACTAGTGGACTCGAAACTCAACTCGAGGGGCGACCTCAACTCGAGGAGTTATGTGTAGAGTCGGCACGAGGACTTATTAATCGACTCGTGGACTCGGAACTCAACTCTACGAGTGACTTCACTTCGAAGAGTCATGTGAAGAGTCTACACGAAGAGTTATCAGTCGACTCGTGGACTCGGAATTCAACTTGAGGAGTGAACTCAACTCAAGGAGTCATGTATTGAGTCGGCACGAGGACATATCGGTGAATTCGTGGACTAGAAACTCAACTCGAGGAGCGACCTCAACTCGAGTAGTTGTGTGTTGAGTCGGCACGAGGACCTATCGGTCAACTCGTGAACTCGAAACTCAACTCGAGAAGCGACCTCAACTCAAGGAGTTGTGTGTAGAGTCGGCACGAGGACTTATTGGTCAACTCGTGGACTCGGATCTCAACTCGAGGAGTTGTGTGTTGTGTCGGCACGGGGACCTATTGGTCAACTCGTGGACTCGAAACTCAACTCGAGAAGCCACATCAACTCGAGGAGTTGTGTGTAGAGTCGACTCGTGGACTCGGAACTCAACTGGAGGAGTGAATTCGACTCGAGGAGTAATGTGAAGAGTCGACACGAAGAATTATCAGTCAACTCGTGGACTCGGAACCCAACTCCAGGAGTGAACTCAACTCGAGGTGTCATGTCTAGAGTCGGCACGGGGAGTCATCAGTCGACCCGTGGACTCGGAACTCAACTCGAGGAGTCATGTATTGAGTCGGCACGAGGACCTATCGGTCAACTCATGGACTCAGAACTCAACCCGAGGAAGGAACTCAACTCGAGGAGTTGTGTGTGGAGTCGGCACGAGGACTTATTAGTCGACACGGGGACTCGAAACTCAACTCGAGGACTCAATTCAACTCTATGAGTAATATGAAGAGTCGACACGAGTACTTATCAGTCGACTCATGGACTCGGAACTCAACTCGAGGAGTGAACTCAACTCGAGTACTCATGTGTAGAGTCGGCACGAGGAATCATCAGTCGACCCGTGGACTCGGAACTGAACTCGAGGAGTTGTGTGTAGATTCGGCACAAGGACTTATAAGCCGACTCGTGGACTTGGAACTCAACTCGAGGAGTCATGTGTAGAGTTGGCACGGGGAGTCATCAGTCGACCCTTGGACTCGGAATTCAACTCGAGGAGTGAACCCAACTCCAGGAGTGGTGTATAGAGTCGGCACGTGGACCTATCGGTCAACTCGAAGACTCGGGACTCAACTCGAGGAGTGAACTCAACTTGAGGAGTTATGTATTGAGTCGGCACGAGGACCTATCGGTCAACTCGTGGACTCGAAACTCAACTCGAGGAGCGACTTTTGTCGTCCCGTCTAGGGCCGACGAGGACAAAGGCATTTCTTCTACCCGCGTGGCTGGTGCGAGGTCTTGAACGGCGAAGCCCAGACCCAACCAGGGGCCGGCCCAAACCAATGGCCAAGTCAAATGCCTTGCCCGGCCATTGGCCGAGTCAATGGCTCACTCGGCCATAGGGCAGTTCACTCGGCCATTGGCCGAGTGAACCTTCCAGCAGTTCACTCGGCCAATGGCCGAGTGAATCTTCCAGCAGTTCACTCGGCCAATGGCCGAGTGAACCTTCCAGCCGCCCAGGCAGTTCACTCGGCCATTGGCCGAGTGAACCTTCCAGCAGTTCACTCGGCCAATGGCCGAGTGAACCTTCCAGCTGCCCATGCAGTTCACTCGGCCATTGGCCGAGTGAACCTTCCAGAAGTTCACTCGGCCAATGGCCGATTGAACCTTCCAGCTACCCATGCAGTTCACTCGGCCATTGGCCGAGTGAACCTTCCAGCAGTTCACTCGGCCAATGGCCGAGTGAACCTCACCACCATGTGCACTCGGCCATTGGCCGACCCAACCATTGAAGAAGTCAAATGGCCGACTCAAGCATGTTCACTCGGCCAAGGGGTCCCCCAAACACCCCTTGGCCGCCTATAAATAGAGAGGTCTGCCCTCTCCCAAAGGTAATACAATTTTGAGTCCCGAAACGCTGCCGAACTCGTACTTCGCTCGTTTCTCTCATCTTTGGCCTCTCACCACCTCTAAAACCTCTATATCCACCTCAATCCCACTAATGTTGAGCGTCGGAGAGGTAAACAGAGGCACCCCCTCTGTTTCCCCTTTGTAGTTCACACCTCTTTCTGCTTGCTTTTCAGGTGCTTGGACGAGATTAACACCACCAACAGCTAAGGGACGGCTTGGGATATCAAGCCCGACACGCTCGAGCCGAAGTGAGACCACTTGGTCTGGCCTTGGATCTAACCACTTTGGGCTCCTAAATAGTTGTCCGAAAAACAGCGACAACATTTTGGCGCTAGAAGGAGGGGACTTCGACGCTCTCCCTTCCATTCCTCTATCACTACACCTACGACTCTCGAGAGATGAGTCATGTGCCAGCCACCTCCGTGAGCGCCCGAGCGACTAGCTCGAGGCACGGCCTCCAAAGCTCTGCACATGGTCTCGAAGGGCAACCTCATGATAATGAGAGCCAGCCCTGAGACCCGACGAATGACCCCGAGGCCGAAGTCCGAGAGGACACGGCTCGAAGGCTCGCCGAGCTCCTAGACCGCCCCGGCGTCACCGGTGCGCTCATCGCCGACCTCCTCGACTCTAACGACGTCGACGTCATCAACCACGAGACCAACCTCGACCACGCTGTTCACGATTGGGGACGCACGCGCACGCTTCCCAGGGGACACCCTCGGGCGACCGCGCCGAGACGTCAACTTTGTGATGAGCACGCGCACGCGCCCTCGAGGGGACACCCTCGGGCGACCACGTCAAGGCGTCAAAGCTCGCGCAATACCCGAGGACGCTCAATCTCGAGGTCCCGAAAGGGACTCTCCAAGCTCACCATCCGCATCCAAAACCCTTGTGAAGGTGACAACGTCGATGGCCGCGGCCTCCGCCAAAGGCGTCGCCTGAGTGACACGCCCTTAACAAGGGTGATAGGGACGGCCTCCGGAGACTTGAGAGACCGCCTCATCTCTCAAAGAGAAGATCACGAGTTCGACTTGAGAGAAAAACTCGACGCTCAACGCGAGACCTCGATCGTCTTTTGGCAGCGACCACCCAACATTGATCGAGCACCCAACCAGAAGCGCGCAGCGATACCGACCGTTGGTCCCGAATCACGAAGGAAAAGGCGCCAGAAGGGTCAAGTCCCTAATGACCACCCTTCTCCAGCCCCGAAGCAATCCTTCGTCCCGCTCAACACAACGCCCGACCGGATCCTGAGCTTACGCCGCGATGAGTTGGGAAGCCCCGCTCTACTCACAAAGGACCCCGCGAAGCGAGATCGAAGTAGGTTCTGCGAATACCACAAAGATCACGGGCACGTGACGATCGAATGCAACCAGCTTAAGAAGCGAATTGATTCCCTAATTCGAGGTGGGGACTTCAAGGAATTCGTCGCATCTGCTAGCAAGCCATGATTGTCGCGACTTCGACCTTTAAATTCACGCCCGAACTCGATCGGCTTCGTGATCACTTTTATTTCGAAAATGTAATTTTTCCTTTTTTCAAAGAACGCCAAGTGCCATGACAAACTGTAACGACCCCCTTATTGCAATAAAGAGTTATTTCACACATGAAAAAATGTAACGCACACTATTGTACACCTCTAACATAAGAGTTTCTTGGCCTTCGTCTCACAAACGCAAGAAACTCAGGGGGCTAACAGGGATCAATGCTCAATCAAAAACAACTCAACAAAAACTCAAAAAAAATATAATAATAAAGTCTCAAGGGGCCGATGGTTAGGCCGGAGGTCCCAAAGAAAGACTTCTCACGTAACTCCCCGAGATGAGTTCATCCCTCGAGTCGAGTTTCGAATCCGCAAGTCGACCGATAATCCTCGCGCCGACTCTTCACGTGGCTCCTCGTGCAGGCTCTAAATGAGTCCTCGAGCTGAGTCCGAGCCCGCGAGTCGACTGATGCTCCTCGCGCCGACTCTTCACGTGGCTCCTCGTGCAGGCTCTACATGAGTCCTCGAGTTGAGTCCGAGTCCGCGACTCGACTGATACTCATCGTGCCGATTCTTCACATGGCTCCTCGTGTAGACTCTACATGAGTCCTCGAGTTGAGTCCGAGTCCACGAGTCGACTGATACTCCTCGTGCCGACTTTAACGAATGGTTGGGATTTCGAGCTCGTCACCTCGCCTGGTCGAGCTCGTCACCTCACAAGGACGAGCTCGTCACCTCGCCTGGTCAAGCTCGTCACTTCGTCTAGTCGAGCTCGCCACTTCGTCCAGTCGAGCTCGCCACTTCGTCTAGTCGAGCTCGCCACCTCGTCTAGTCGAGCTGGAGCGACTTCATCACTTTATCCAAACGTCTTTGGATTCGGTTCGTCAGTCCACCCATACGTGTTGGGCTAACTCTCTCGAAACAGAAAACGAATAATAATAATAGTAATGTCTCAAGGGGTCGATGGTTAGGCCGGAGGTCCCAAAGAGAGACTCCCCACGAAACTCCTCGTGCAGGCTCTACGTGAGTCCTCGAGTCGAGTTCGAGTCCGCGAGTCGACCGATACCTCTCGTGCCGACTCTTCATATATCTCCTCGAGACGAGCTCATTCCTCGAGCCGAGTTCGAGTCCACGAGTCGACCGATACTCCTCGCGCCGACTCTTCACGGAACTCCTCATGCAGGCTCTGCATAAGCCCTCGAGCCGAGTTCGAGTCCACGAGTCGACCGATACTCCTCGTGCCAACTCTTCACATATCTCCTCGAGACGAGCTCATTCCTCGAGTCGAGTTCGAGTCCGCGAGTCGACCGATACTCCTCGCCCCGACTCTTCACGGAACTCCTCGTGCAGGCTCTACATAAGCCCTCGAGCCGAGTTCGAGTCCACCATTCGACTGATACTCCTTGTTCCAACTCTTCACATATCTCCTCGAGACGAGCTCATTCCTCGAGTCGAGCTCCGAGTCCGCGAGTCGACCGATACTCCTCGCGCCGACTCTTCACGTAACTCCTCGTGCAGGCTCTGCATAAGCCCTCGAGCCGAGTTCGATTCCACGAGTCGACTGATACTCCTTGTGCCGACTGTTCACACATCTCCTCGAGACGAGCTCATTCCTCGAGTCGAGCTCCGAGTCCGCGAGTCGACCGATACTCCTCGCGCCGACTCTTCACGGAACTCCTCGTGCAGGCTCTGCATAAGCCCTCGAGCCGAGTTCGAGTCCACGAGTCGACTGATACTCCTCGTGCCGACTCTTCACACATCTCCTCGAGACGAGCTTATTCCTCGAGTCGAGCTCCGAGTCCGCGAGTCGACCGATACTCCTCGCGCCCACTCTTCACGGATCTCCTCGTGCAGGCTCTACATGAGCCCTCGAGTTGAGTATCGAGCCCACAAGCCAACTAACCACTCCTCGTGCAGGCTCTACATGAGCCCTCGAGTTGTGCCCCGAGTCAACAAGTCAACTAACTACTCCTCCTGCAGGCTCTACGTGAGTCCTCGAGTTGAGTCCCGAGTCCGCGCTCGCCGCCCAGCTCGTGAGCCGAAAGGCAGCGAGTTACAAATGGGTTTCAAAGGCTTGCGTCCGCCAGGACGTATCTGGTCTAGCCAGCGTCCACGGGAAACCTCGCCACGCAAATGTGGCTCCGCGCTCGCCGCCCAGCTCGTGAGCTGAAAGGCGGCAAGTTACAAATGGGTTTCAAAGGCTTGCGTCCCCCAGGACGTATCTGGTCTAGCCAGCGTCCACGGGAAACCTCGCCACGCAAATGTGGCTCCGCGATCGCCGCCCAGCTCGTGAGCCGAAAGGCAGCGAGTTACAAATGGGTTTCAAAGGCTTGCGTCCGCCAGGACGTATCTGGTCTAGCCAGCGTCCACGGGAAACCTGGCCACACGAATGTGGCACCGCGCTCGCCGCCCAGCTCGTGAGCCGAAAGGCAGCGAGTTACAAATGGGTTTCAAAGGCCTGCGTCCGCCAGGACGTATCTGGTCTAGCCAGCGTCCACGGGAAACCTCGCCATGCAAATGTGGCTCCGCGCTCGCCGCCCAGCTCGTGAGCCGAAAGGCAGCGAGTTTCAAATGGGTTTCAAAGGCTTGCGTCCACCGGGCGTACCTGGTCTAGCCAGCGCCCACGGGAAACCTCGCCACGCAAATGTGGCTCCGCGCTCGCCGCCCAGCTCGTGAGCCGAAAGGCAGCGAGTTTCAAAGGCTTGCATCCGCCGGGCGTACCTGGTCTAGCCAGCGTCCACGGGAAACCTCACCACGCAAATGTGGCTCCGCGCTCGCCGCCCAGCACGTGAGCCGAAGCGCAGCGAGTTTCAAATGGGTTTCAAGGGCTTGCGTCCCTCGGGCGTATCTGGTCTAGCCAGTGTCCGCGGGAAACCCGGTCACACAAACAGGGCACCAAGGCCCCCCGAGGCCCAGGCCGTGCGGACCGATCACGCCTTCATTGGTAGGTCGAGAAAATAAGCCACGCACGATCAACTCGGAACAAAAGCCGTCCCTCGTGACGCACAATAAGTCGTCCCTCGCGACGCACAAAAGCCGTCCCCCGTGACGCACATAAGGCCGTCCCCCGTGACACACAAAAGCTGTCCCTTGCGACGTACAAAGGCCGTCCCTCGTGACGCACAATAAGTCGTCCCTCGCGACGCACAAGAGCCGTTCCCCGTGACACACATAAGGCCGTCCCCCGTGACGCACATAAGTCGTCCCTCTCGGCACACATAAGTCGTCCCACACGATGCAATAAAGCCGTCCCTTGCGACGCAATAAAGCCGTCCCTTGTGACACACAAAGGCCGTTACTCGCGACGCACAAAGGCCGTTCCCCGTGACGCGAACCCGAGAGCGTTCGTCCCGCATCCGCGTAAAAGCGTAGATTTTGAGTTTCCACTCGACCTACGCTCGACCGGAAACTCGGGGGGCTAATGTTGTTGGCCCGTCTAGGGCCGACGAGGACAAATGCATTTCTTCGACCCACGTGGCTGTTGCGAGGTCTTGAACGGCGAAGCCCAGACCCAACCAGGGGCCGGCCCAAACCAATGGCCAAGTCAAATGCCTTGCCCGGCCATTGGCCGAGTCAATGGCTCACTCGGCCATAGGGCAGTTCACTCGGCCATTGTCCGAGTTAACCTTCCAGCAGTTCACTCGGCCAATGGCCGAGTGAACCTTCCAGCCGCCCAGACAGTTCACTCGGCCATTGGCCGAGTGAACCTTCCAGCAGTTCACTCGGCCAATGGCCGAGTGAACCTTCCAGCCGCCCAGGCAGTTCACTCGGCCATTGGCCGAGTGACCCTTCCAGCCGCCCAGGCAGTTCACTCGGCCATTGGCCAAGTGAACCTTCCAGCAGTTCACTCGGCCAATGGCTGAGTGAACCTTCCAGCTGCCCATGCAGTTCACTCGGCCGTTGGCCGAGTGAACCTTCGAGCAGTTCACTCGGCCAATGGTCGAGTGAACCTTCCAGCTACCCATGCAGTTCACTAGGCCATTGGCCGAGTGAACCTTCCAGCAGTTCACTCGGCCAATGGCCGAGTGAACCTCAGCCGGCCCAGGCCCTTCACTCGGCCAATGGCCGAGTGAACCTCACCACCATGTTCACTCGGCCATTGGCCGACCCAACCATTGATGGAGTCAAATGGCCGACTCAAGCATGTTCACTCGGCCAAGGGGTCCCCCAAACACCCCTTGGCCGCCTATAAATAGAGAGGTCTGCCCTCTCCCAAAGGTAATCCAATTTTGAGGCCCGAAATGCTGCCGAACTCGTACTTCGCTCGTTTCGCTCATCTTTGGCCTCTCACCACCTCTAAAACCTCTATATCCACCTCAATCCCACTAATGTTGAGCGTCAGAGAGGTAAACAGAGGCTCCCCCTCTGTTTCCCCTTTGTAGTTCACACTTCTTTCTTCTTGCTTTTCAGGTGCCTGGATGAGATTGACACCGCCAACAGCTAAGGGACGGCTTGGGATACCAAGCCCGACACACTCGACCCGAAGTGAGACCACTTGGTCTGGCCTTGGGTCTAACCACTTTGGGCTCCTAAATAGTTGTTCGAAAAACAGCGACAACAGCGACCTCAACTCGAGGAGTTGTGTGTAGAGTCGGCACGTAGACTTATTAGTCGACTCGTGGACTCGGAAGTCAACTCGAGGAGTGGTGTGTTGAGTCGGCACGAGGACCTATCGGTCAACTCATGGACTCAAAACTCAACTCGAGAAGCGACCTCAAATCGAGGAGTTGTGTGTAGAGTCGGCACGAGGACTTATTAGTCGACTTGTGGACTCGGAACTCAACTCGAGGAAGGAACTCAACTCGAGGAGTTGTGTGTAGAGTCGGCACGAGGACTTATTAGTGGACTCGTGGACTCGGAATTCAACTCGAGGAGTGAATTCGACTCGAGGAGTAATGTGAAGAGTCGACACGAAGAATTATCAGTCGACTCGTGGACTTGGAACTCAACTCGAGGAGTCATGTGTAGAGTCAGCACGGGGAGTCATCAGTCGACCCGTGGACTCGGAACTCGACTCGAGGAGTTGTGTGTAGAGTCGGCACGAGGACTTATTATTCGACTCGTGGACTCGGAACTCAACTAGAGGAGTGAATTCAACTCGAGGAGTAATGTGAAGAGTCGACACGAGGACTCATCCTTCGACACGTGGAGTCGGAACTCAACTCGAGGAGTTGTGTTTAGAGTCGGCATGAGGACTTATTAGTTGACTCGTTGACTCGGAACTCAACTGGAAGAGTGAAATCAACTCGAGGAGTATTGTGAAGAGTCGACACGAGGACTTAATAGTCGACTTGTGGACTATCCACGGCCATCAGCCCGATGGCCTCGGCCCAAGACCGAGCTCGGCTATCCACGGCCATCAGCCCGATGGCCTCGGCCTCATGAGCTCAACCTCCGCTCGGCCTTGTGAGCTCGATCTCTTCTCGGCCTCACGAGCTCGACCTCGGCCTGATGAGCTCGACCTCGGCTTCATAAACTCGACCTCGGCCTCACGAGCTCGACCTCGGCCTAACGAGCTCGACCTCGGCCTCACGAGCTTGACCTCGACCTTATAAGATCGACCTCGGCCTCACGATCTCGACCTCGGCCTCATAAGCTCGACCTCGGCCTCACGAGCTCGACCTCGGCCTCAAGAGCTCAACCTCGGCCTCACGAGCTCGACCTCCGGTGCGCGTACTCTCCTCCACGTCGGCCAGCCACGCATCGACCGAGCGAAGATCGCCTCCAGCCATCTCAACCGACCTGTTGCCCGAAGGCGATGATGGGGGCGCTGCGTTTTGGGTAGCCGCAAGGGATGAGAATTGCGCCCAAAAGTCGTCTAGGTTTACATCTTGATTCCCGAGCAGAGGGAAGAGGTCATCTTCAACCGAAAATGACGACAGGTGGTTGGTAGGGTCCATTGGCACGTGTAGCGAGGCAAGACGAAAAATGACCAGAGAAAGAAAAAATAAATAGGAAAAGACGCTCGAGTCAAACCTTTTCGCGATGGGTCGCTCCGGTGGGCCGATGATGACGGGAATCTTGAGTTTACCGTACGAGCTTCACTCGACGATAAACTCGGGGTGCTAATGTTATCGGCCCGACCTTCGATCGGGACCAATCAGAGGCAAAACAGCGATCAGACTTGCCCTTGCCATTGGTCGGCCCGTGGGCCATCTTAGCCAAGGGCCGGCCTAATAGCCTCGGCCCAAGACCGAGCTCGGCTATCCACGGCCATCAGCCCGATGGCCTCGGCCTCATGAGCTCGACCTCCGCTCGGCCTTTTGAGCTCGATCTCTTGTCGGCCTGACGAGCTCGACCTCGGCCTCATAAACTCGACCTCGGCCTCACGAGCTCGACCTCGGCCTAACGAGCTCGACCTCGGCCTCACGAGCTCGACCTCAGCCTCACGAGCTCGACCTCGGCCTCACGAGCTCGACCTCGGCCTCATAAGCTCTACCTCGGCCTCACGAGCTCGACCTCGGCCTCACGAGCTCGACCTCAGTCTCATAAGCTCGACCTCGGCCTCACGAGCTGGACCTCGGCCTCACGAGCTCGACCTCGGCCTCACGAGCTCGACCTCGGCCTCATAACCTCGACCTCGGCCTCACGGGCTCGACCTCGGCCTAACGAGCTTGACCTCGGCCTCGGCCATCCTAGGCTATCCTCGGCCGAGCCTATGCTATCCTCGGCCATCCTATGCCTATGATATCCTCGGCCATCCTAGGCTATCCTCGGCCGAGCCTATGCTATCCTCGGCCATCCTATGCTATCCTCGGCCACCCTATGTTATCCTCGGCCGAGCCTATGTTATCCTCGGCCAAGGGGCCCACCAATGACCCCTTGGTCGCCTATAAATACAAGAGGTCCACCCTCTTCAAAAGGTAATCCATTCTTGAGTATTGAAACGCTGCCGAACTCACCTCTCGCTCGTTTCTCTTAAGTCTCGGCCCTTAAACACCTAAACCTTCTATTCTTCACCTCAATCCCACTAATGTTGAGCGTCGGGGAGGTAAACAGAGGCACCCCCTCTGTTTTCCCTTTGTAGTTCACGTGTTCTTTCTTCCCCTTCAGGTGCTTGGACGAACTCAAGGGACATTCACAGCTAAGGGAAGGCTCGGGATACCGAGTCCGACACGCTCGAGCCCGAACGCGACCACTTGGTCCGGCCTCGGGTCGAACCGTTCGGGGCTCCTAAATTGTTGTCTGAAAACGAGCGACAACATTTTGGCGCTAGAAGGAGGGGACTCACCGACCTTAGCACGCTCTCCCTTCCATTCCACACTCTCACTACTCTTACGACTCTCGAGAGATAAGTCGCATTCCAGCGGCCTCTGCCGGCACTCGAGCGACGAGCCCAAGGTACGGTCTCCGGAGCCTCGCTCACCGTCTTGAAGGGCAACCTCGTGATAATGAGAGCCAGCCCCAAGACCCGACGAACGACCCCGAGGCCGCGCTCCGAGAGGACACGGCTCGGCGGCTCGCAGAGCTTCTAGGCCGTCCCAGCGTCGACGGCTCGCTCATTGCCGATCTCCTCGGCTACGATGTCGAGGATCGATCCGCCCGTAACGACTCCGACCCCGACTATGTGGGGGAGTCAAGGACCGACGAGGCGACTCCTAGCCTCGCCCATTCGCGACCCGAGAGGCCCGATGGTGCTTTGGCCGGTCCGTCGCGTCCGGCGCGACGACAGGCACGGTCACATTCCTGGGGACTCGTCCCGTGTCCATTTCGATCAATCTCTTCGGCCACGAGACAAATCCTCCTATGGCATCTTCAATGGTTTGATCTTCGTCGGTGGGAATTGGCAATTTTGCTTTTTTAATCAAAACCCCCAAACGGTCACACGTACATTTCCTTCCTCCAAAGGTAAAGAGTGAACTACGCCCCCATTTACGTATGCTCGCCCATTTGCAACATGAATCGTGCCTCCTTTCACAACATCATCTGTGAAAAGAAGACACTTGACGCATTCATCCGAAGTCGGTGTCACCGAGGTGGTTGGATTCAATGAGTAACTAGCACGAACACTATTGGGTTTTTCCACAACAATAGGATCGATCTTCGGATGATCATCAACAATGATAGGATCGATATTCGAACGATCATCAACATCGTCATGTTCTAAGGGAATCAAGAATATTATCAATAACTTAATACCAAAACATTTAGCTTTATTAATAAATATATAAAAAAATTAAACATACCTAAAGAGACCGCTTCATTGACGTGTTCTTCAACATTTTCCATCTCTTCATCATCAACTACCTCCGCGTTGAGATTCTCTTCCACATGCTCGACACTAGGCGACTTCACATTATCATCTCTGACATTAATGCTACCATTTCCACCGAAGGCCGTCATCACCAAATACTTTAACTCGCTCATTTCCCGACGCATCTTACTTACTTCTTCGTTGGGCGTTTGAGGAACAAAGTACTTAAAACGCGACATGTGTTTGGATTGATCGCAAACTCGCGACGTTCCTAAAGCTTGCAAAATGCTCTTTCTCGATTCCGGCACCCATGTCCCTTGCGTTGCTTGTTGTGATTACGTTTTCTACACATAAAATTATTTGAAAAGAAAATTACAAGAGTAATTGTTATAACAAAGGTAAAGAACTTACGATTTTTTCTCCTATTAATTTGTCTTTCTCATCCTTGTAGTTATCTACGTCTTTCATTCGCGAGTCAATCCAAAGTTCCTCTTTCGTAGGCCATTCCCCCGTTTCGTCATGCTAATAAGAAGTAATTATATAATAAATTAAAAAATAATTGCAACATTTGGAATAACTAAAAGAAAAAATGAATCTACCATTTTCTTGATCAAGCTTTCGATACCCATTTCGGCCCGTTCGAGATTTGTACACACTTTTTCTGATATTTGATTTCCCATGGTCCGATGTTTGTTTGAACATTTCGGTTTGTCTATACTCAACAAATGCTATCCAAACTTCTTCGGTGATACTTGTATAGAATTTCAAAATACAAGCCGGTCTCTTTAAGGCGATTGGTTCGTTGATGATGTCTTTGAGTAGATCGTTCTATACCTCATGATGAAATAACCTTGCCGCTTCTCCGACTCTCATAAGGCAATCGTGTTTTTGTTCGATAGGAATCATAAATCCTTCTTGCATTTTGTTCCAAATCCGTTCTTTAATTTGGGCATTCTCTTTACATCTCCAGTCACGCATCGAAAGTGGAACGTGTTCTCTTGCTAACACGCCAAAGTAACTCGACAACTCATCACCCTCTTTACCCATCGGTTGCCTTTTATCATTAAATTGTACCGTGATTTTTTTACCAAGTGTTTTAGCCTTATTAACCCAACCCATAAGAGTGTTTCTTCTTTTTCCTTATTCATTGGAGTTTAGGGCTAGTTGTCTTCTAATTTTTCTTTTACCACTACCGCTAGAAGTAGTAGTAGTGGACGACATGGAATCTAATATACAAAATTCAAAACATAATCTCAATTTCTAACTCAAATCCAATCCGATTCCAACTCAAATACAACTTCAAATCAATATCAAACTCAAATACGAATTCAAATCCAATATACTAAAATGCAATACAAATTCTTCCTAACTTCAAATAAATACCAAATTCTAACTAAATAATAACATAAATCAAATTAAATTCAAAACAAGTTAGGAAATAACATACCAGGTGGAGGCGGAAGCGAGGTGAGAGAGAGGCGAGGTGGAGCGGGGCGGGGGCGAGGTGGAGCAGGGCGGGGCGAGGTGGAGGCGGGGCAGGGGCGACGTGGAGGTGGGGTAGGGCGAGGTGGAGGCGAGACGAGGTCAAGGTGAGGTGGAGGCTGGGCGGGGTCAAGGCGGAGAGGGATCGAGGCGGAGGCAAGGTGGAGTGAGGGTGAGGACCGGAGAGAGAGGGGAGGGGAAAAGAGAGGGTGGGGGCCGGAGAGAGAGGGACGGCACGAAGAGAGGCTGAGGGCCGGAGAGAGAGGGACGGCGAGAAGAGAGAGAGAGGGGCGGAGAGAGAGGGATGGCGAGAAGAGAGGGACGGCGAGAAAGAGGGGCGGAGAGAGAAGAAGAAGAATGGAGAATCATAAGAAGAATGAATGAATGAAAAAGATGGGAAAAAAACGCTTAAGTCTGAAAAATAGGCGGGACGTTTAAAAAAAATGAAAATTTTTTGTTTTAAAAGGCTTCTACAACGCTTAGTGAAGCGTTGTAGAAACCTCGCCGCGGCGACGTTGAAGTCCCGCTGTGGCCAGATGCTTCTACAACGCTTATTATAAGCGTTGTAGATGTCTCGCCCCGACGACGTGTATAATACGCTGCCGCGAGACAAACACAGAAAAGTAACGCCGCGGCGAGAAATATTCCTAGCCGCGGCGAGAACAGACTCCTAAACCTAAACTTTCTCGCCGCGGTGAAGTCTATATCTCGCCGCGGTGAGATGATTCTACAACGCTTAAGAATGCATTGTAGAATCGTCTCGCCGCGGCGTAGAGTATTTCCCGCCGCGACGAACATATCCCGCCGTGGTGAAGATTGTACACTGCCGCGGCGAGAACATAATTTCAAATATGCATCTTCTCGGTAAGTATGTCGCCGCGGCGATGTGTATTTGGCGCCGCAGCGTACTTATCCCACCGCGGCAACGATTATACATCGCCGCGGCGAGACCAAAATTTCAAATATTCAAGCTCTCGGTATGTTTCCTGCCGCGGCGACATGTATTTCCCGTCGCGGCGTAGATATAGTGTTGTCGCACGAAAATGAACAACTATTGAAAACCTCGGGCGGTTCGATCCAAGGCCGGACCAAGTGATCGAACCCGGGCCAAGAGAGTGAACTCGAAAGTCTCGAGCTAGGTTTTCTCCGATCAACCCGCCTCTCGGGAGAGGAAAGGGGTGAGGAGGAGGAGTGACCGTGCCTTGGGTGTCGGCTGCCTACGTACGCGTGTGTGGGATCAGGTCAGAACGTAGTTCAAGCGTGTGAGACGTAGTATGAGGCATGGAACCTTGGTGGAGAGGCATGCTCAACAAAGGAGATGGGGCGCGGAGGAGTCCTCGGCGGCGTCTCAGAACTTCGGAGATCGAGTATGCGTCTAGCGTGTTAGACGCGTAAGGGGAACTCTAGTCAAGAACCCTAGGGGCGTGCTTGAGCACCGGGCGGCGTTCGGTCAGAGGGAGCGATGTCCGGGAAGTCCCCATGAGTGCTTCGGAACCTCTGACAACGAGAGAGACTTGCGAGAATGCTTCAGGCCAAATATGGCATCAAGAGAAGCAGAGGAGAGCGAGAAATCGAGCGTATCGATATGAGATGAATGGATGGCTTCCCCCTCAGTGAGAGGGGGTTTATATAGGTGTTTGGGAACCCTAAGGGGGTCCTTCGTCGCCCATGTGGGACTGGGGGCACGCACCTCTTCAAGTGGAGGAGCAAAAGAGGCAGCGGCGCACCACGCGCGGCGCGCGACCCACGGCGCGCGGTCTGCGCCACTGTGCGCGCGGCACGACTCTGCCCGGGTGCGGCGCTTGGCGTGGCAGGCGCGGCACGCGCTGGGCAGCACCTTCGTGGGCTTTTCGCGATCGTCTTGCTTCCGGGCCCATTGAGCTATTGTGGGCTTTGCATTTTGGGTTTGTGATATAAATGTAGCTATTTGACGGATAGAATCCGAGTCGAAGCTCTACTCGAGGATCGAAACTCGACTCGGGGAGACTGACTCAAAGCTCAACTCGAGGAGCGAAGCACGACTCAAGGGGCTTGACTCAACGCTCGACTCGAGGAGCGAAGCTCGACTCGAGGAGACTGACTCAAGGCTCGACTCGAGGAGCGAAGCATGACTCGAGGAGATTGACTCAAGGATCGACTCGAGGAGCGAAGCTCGACTCGAGGAGACTGACTTGTTGTCGCTGCTTTTCGGACAACGATTTAGGAGTCGCAGACGGTTAGACCCGAGGCCGGACCAAGTGGTCTCGTCTCGACTCGAGCGTGTCGGGCTTGGTATCCCAAGCCGTCCCTTAGCTATAGGTGATCTCTGTCTCGTCCAAGCACCTGAAAAGTGAGCAAAGAAGGTGTGAACTACAAAGGGGAAACAGTGGGGTTGCCTCTGTTTACCTCTCCGACGCTCAAGATTAGTAGGATTGAGGTGGTTTGTAGAGGGTTTAGTATTTAGAGGTCGACACTTGAGAGAAACGAGCGAGGTACGAGTTCGACAGCATTTCAGTACTCAAATTCCGATTACCTGGACTAGGGGAGCGGCCCCTGTATTTATAGGCAGCCAAGGGGTAGTTTGAAGACCCCTTGGCCGAGTGAGCAAGGTTGGGCCGGCCTTGGAGGAGGGCCGGCCATGTAGGAGGGCCGGCCTTGGAGGAGGGCCGGCCTTGGAGGAGGGCCGGCCTTGGAGGAGGACCGGCCTTGGAGTGCCGGCCTTGGAGAGCCGGCCTTGGAGGAGGGCCGGCCTTGGGGTGCCGGCCATGGAGAGCCGGCCTTGGAGGAGGGCCGGCCTTGGAGTGGCGGCCATGGAGAGCCGGCCATGGAGGAGGGCCGGCCTTGGAGTGCCGGCCTTGGAGAGCCGGCCTTGGAGATCCGGCCTTGGAGGAGGGCCGGCCTTGGAGTGCCGGCCATGGAGAGCCGGCCATGGAGGGCCGGCCTTGGACGAGGGCCGGCCTTGGAGTGCCGGCCATGGAGAGCCGGCCTTGGAGGGCCGGCCTTGGAGAGCCGGCCTTGGAGGGCCGGCCTTGGAGGGCCGGCCTTGGAGGGCCGGCCTTGGAGTGCCGGCCATGGAGGGCCGGCCTTGGAGAGCCGGCCTTGGAGAGCCGGCCTTGGAGGGTTCGCCCCTCGAGGCCTTGCACCGGTCGTGTGGGTCGAAGTGACGCCTTAGTCCCCGTCGGTCCGAGACGGACCGACAACATGACTCAAGGCTCGATTCAAGGAGCGAGGCTCGACTCGAGGAGACTGAATCGAGTCTCAACTCGAGGGGTGAGGCTCAACTCGAGGAGCCGATTCAAATCTCGACTCGAGGGGCTAGGCTCGACTCAAGGAGTCAAAAGTTTGGGCGAGGGCTTGAAGGCTTGCCACTCTTCAGGACCTCCAGCCTGACCATCGGCCCTTTGAGCGACGTGTCTTCTCGGCGTCTCAGGTTTTCCAAAAACGACCGACAACATTAGCCCCCCAAGTTCGTCGCTCGGGATGTTCCCGGCGGTGAACTTTTTGTCTTTCCCGTTGGGTGTTTGAGGGGAATATTTTTTTTAAAATCCCATCGCCAAAGTAAGTTTTTTTTTTTTTTGGCGTGGCCACGCGGTTCGCGCGCTGGATGGCGCGGCGCGCGGTCTTGGCGTGCGGCGCGCCCCGTGCGCGGGGCTGGCTCGCTTCGCACGGGGAAATTCCGACTTTTTGGAGGTTTTCTCCGTTTTTCTCTTTGTGGGAGTAGGATTTCGACTCCTACCCCCCTAGGAGTCTATAAATAGACCTCCCCCTCTCTCCTATTCCTCCACTTTATTATTTTGTTTTTCTTTCTCTACACTTATTTCTTTTCTACGCTTGCATTATGGATGTTCCTTCCCTTTTCTCAACCGAGAGCCCCGAGAGTGATTTATCTCTCTTGTTTCAGGATTCTGAACATGTAGAGGATGATCTCTTCGCGGGATTAGGGTGTTGGAATCGATCTAGGGTTTAAGAAAATAATTAACGCTTCGGGAAGCGGCGGAATTTTAAAAATTTTCTTTTTCAAGTAAAAACAGTTTTTACTAACCTAGACAAGTGCAAGTACATGTAATTAAAAACTAATATGAGCTAAGAAGTTTACTAACCTTTCTTGAAGCTTGAATTTTGAGAAGCTTTTGGAAAGTTGCAACGCTCGTCTCCCTCGCAGCACGTCTCTCTTCCTTTCATCGGCACCTCAAGCAACCACGAAAGTTTCTATCACTAAATCACTCGAAAATAAGGAATCAGTGAGTGGGCACTTTTAAACGCTACGACTCGAGAACAAGTCTCAGAGTCGAAGAGCTAAAACCACTAGGTCAAATGAGGACCTAGGTGCCAAAACAAAAACCGAAAATAACTAGAGGGAGAGAGAGAGGATCGGCCACAAGGTCTAGAGAGAGAAGCTCTCAATCTCTAACTTATGTGGGATGACTAGAATGAGAGGAATGAGGCCTCTATTTATAGGGGAGGCATGAGCAAATCTTATTTCCTCTTTTCTACCCATGTTGGACGTTCATGACATGTCATGCAAGTCCTTGGATTTGTTTCCTCATTTGTTCTCTCTTAGTTGGCCGAAAATGCACTTTCCTTCTAAAGGAAATTTGTTTCCTCTTTTTCTTTTGGCAAGTATCTTCATACATCAATGCACAAAATAAACTCTCTTTCCCACTATGGCATGAACGAAATTCAGCCTTATTTTCCTTGGGTTGGACGAAATTTGAGCTTCTAGATGTTTCTTCAATTGTTCATGACAACATAAGAAAAGCCCATTAAGAATTTTCAAGTAAAATTCTATGAAATGAAATTAATCCTCAAGGCCCAATTACACTAATATGGCTGAGTAATATTTATTTCATTTGTCATCATATGACAATGTCAAAAAAAATTTATTGACATTCTTTTCGTCCTATGTCCAAAAAGACAAAAATACCCTTTTGACAATTTTCGTAAAACTGTCTCGTTCTTGTTTTAACTTAGCTTCCAGTTTAACTATTCCTATCGATGTGATTCGTGACAGTGACCTCATGGACCCAAATGAACAAAGCTTGAGCTAAACACTTGGACTCAAAAGTTCACAAACCTTTTCCAAGTTTAGCTTAATGCCAACTGACTCCACTAAAGAGTTGACACTGAAAATCTCTCGGTTCAAATGAATTTATTTTCTACTCAAGAATTCAACCAAATTATGATGAGCGGATCCACTGAATATTATCTATGTTTACCCTTCATGAATGTCATCAGCTAGTCGGGATTTACTAAATTACCATTTTACCCTTCTAGCTGTTATTTCCTCAACTCCTTTGTCGCTTGTGAATAAGTTAGAAACAATGTATTGACGAGGAGCTAACAAGTCACATCGTTTCATCCAAAAGAGTCAGGACTCAATTTGGACACTGGCCAGTTCATTTATTCACACTCCAAGGAACAAAGCATGAGGTGACATACATTGCATTTCAGCAATCTTGTACATGAATTCCATATCTATGAGAACTTCACAAAGTTACTCATGACAGACTCACAACTTAGTACTTCACCAATAGGCCTTGTTCGGAATCACATAGTGAGTCCGAACTTTGACTTTCTCAAATGAGAATACTAAGGTGTGAAATGGCATGTCTCATTTCAGGATTAAGGTAAGCATGATGCAATTCATACATAGTGACTTCGAGACATAAGAGGTTAAATGGTTTGTTCTTATATTGTCTCTAGAAGTGCACTGGTCAATTCAGTACCTTCGGAAGATACCTAGAAGAACTATAGAGTCCCCAACTCTCAATGCCTCATAACCAGACATCATAGATTCTTCTAACAATCATACTGAGGTCAATAGTCCTTTGACCCTAAGATTGCGAATATATCGTTTTAAGCAAACTACGAAGAGTTTGTTCATGCAAATCTACATTTGTCTCTTCGTAAGTTGTTAAGTTTGTTTATGGACTAAAAGACTAAGGTTTTATCATAAAGCTTCAAACAAAGAAAGATTGAATGAACGTTTCAACTTTTTATTAATGAATAAGCAATTACAAGCAAGAGTCTTCGTAAGACTATATGACATCAAATGTACATAAATAGACACTACTACTCTTCTTGTGGGCACAATTGACAACAAACTCCCACTTGACTCAAAGAAGATGTGAGTAGTCCTACATGCCTAATCCCTCTCGAAGTTGGTCGAAGACCATGTTCGCTAGGGCCTTGGTGAATAGATCTACCAGAGATCTACTTCACCTCCACGTCTCCG
The DNA here is from genome assembly GCF_054948205.1 of Urtica dioica subsp. dioica. Lineage (NCBI taxonomy): Eukaryota > Viridiplantae > Streptophyta > Magnoliopsida > Rosales > Urticaceae > Urtica > Urtica dioica. The sequence goes on from NC_142758.1 coordinate 30,479,086, forward strand.
CGTTGCGCGATCTCTCGAATCAAATGGTATTTCCTCTCAATATGCTTAGAGCGCTTATGGCTTCGAGGTTCCTTTGAGTTAGAGACAGCCCCACTATTATCACAATAAAGGGTCATGGGCTCGTCGACGTTTGGAACAACTTCCAAATACTTAAGGAATTTTCTAAGCCATACAGCCTCTTTGGATGCTTCACAAGCAGCCACATATTCTGCTTCCATTGTGGAGTCAGCAATGCAAGATTGCTTAATACTTCTCCACACAACAACTCCACCATTAAGGATGAACACAGATCCCGAAGTGGATTTCCTGGAATCCTTATCCGCTTGAAAATCGGAATCGGTATATCCTGTCATAGTCAGGTCAGTACCTGAGTATGTAAGCATCAAGTTCCTAGTTCTTCGAAGATACTTAAGAACATGCTTAATAGCAATCCAGTGCTCGGGTCCAGGGTTGGATAGGAAACGACTAACTACGCCAACGGCGAAACAGATGTCAGGTCTAGTGCAAAGCATAGCATACATGAGGCTTCCTACAGCAGAGGCGTAAGGAATTTTCCTCATGTCTTCAATCTCTTGTGCAGTCTTGGGAGACTGGTCCTTAGAGAGTGAAACTCCATGCCTAAAGGGTGTTTGACCCCTCTTGCAGTCTTGCATCGAGAAGCGATCCATCACCTTATCAATATAAGATGCTTGAGAGAGCGACAGGGTCCGGTTTTTCCTATCTCGAAAGATTTGGATTCCCAGAATGTATGCGGCTTCTCCTAGATCCTTCATATCGAATTGCTTTGCCAGCCAGACCTTAACCTCAGATAACTTACCCACGTCATTACCAATGAGTAGTATATCATCGACATATAGTACCAGAAACACAACTTTGCCTTCGTGTATTAACTTGTAAACACAAGGCTCATCTATTGACTGTTCAAAGCCGAAGCTCTTTACAGTTTCATCGAATCTAATATTCCATGACCTAGATGCTTGCTTTAGTCCATAAATGGATTTAAGCAACTCACAAACCTTGGTCTCTTGACCTTCATCCACGAAACCGTCTGGTTGAGCCATGTAAATGCGCTCGTCAAGATTTCCATTCAGAAAGGCTGTCTTGACATCCATTTGCCAGATCTCATAGTCGAGAGCTGCAGCTATGGATAGGAGTATGCGGATGGATTTAAGCATCGCGACTGGCGAGAAGGTTTCTTCATAGTCAATCCCTTCTTGTTGGGTATAACCCTTTGCCACAAGTCGTGCTTTGAACGTCTCGACGTTCCCATCAGGACCCCTTTTCTTCTTGTATATCCACTTACACCCTACGGGTTTAATCCCTTCAGGAAGGTCTACAAGTTTCCAGACTTTGTTGACATACATCGAGTGCATTTCAACTTTCATGGCGTCAAGCCAAAGGTTTGATTCAGAACAAGCCATCGCTTGGCTATAGGAAACAGGGTCATCCATGTCGGAGACGGCTACAAGAGAGTCTCCATAAGACATGTACCTGTCAGGCTTTTGAGTAGCCCTCCCACTACGTCTAAGTACTACTTGACGAGATTCTGATGAGTTAGGTTGTGTTTCAGTTGGGGTAAGAACAGTTCTTACAGATGAGGTAGAAGCTTCCTCGCCCAACTTTTCTTCAAGCACAATTTTGCTTCTAGGTTTTGCATCTTTCATAAAGTCCTCCTCGAGGAAACGAGCATTCGTGCTAACGAAAGTCTTATCGTCCTAGGGACTATAGAAAGTAAAACCTTTGGTTTCCTTCGGATATCCTACAAACAGGCACAATTCTGACCTACTAGCCAACTTGCTAGTCTTTTGCCTCAGCACGTGTGCAGGGCAACCCCAAATTCGGATGCGGCCAAGATTTACTTTACGGCCAGTCCATCGTTCATAAGGAGTACCAGGAACCGTTTTAGACGGAACTTGGTTCAGAATATAAGCGGCTGTTTCGAGGGCATATCCCCAAAAGGAAAGCGGGAGTGATGAGTAACTCATCATTGATCTAACCATCTCCATAAGAGTTCGGTTTCTTCTCTCTGACACTCCGTTTTGTTGAGGTGTGCCAGGTGCGGTAAGCTGAGAAGCGATACCTTCTTCTTTAAGAAAGTCATCGAACTCTCCAGACATATACTCACCACCTCGATCAGATCGAAGGGTTTTGATCACTTTGCCAGTTTGCTTTTCCACTAAAGCCCTAAAGACCTTAAATACGTTAAAGGTCTCGGATTTGTGTTTAAGCAAATAGACAAACCCATATCTTGAGTAATCATCAGTGAAGGTAATGAAGTATTCGTATCCTCCACGTGCCTGTTGGTTGAGCGGACCACATACATCAGAATGTATTAGTTCCAGCAACTCAGTGGCTCCTCGACCCTTATCGGAGAAAAGTCGCTTAGTCATTTTTCCTTCTATGCAGGATTCACAAGTAGGTAGTGAACCTATTGCAGAGGCTTGGAGTGGACCATCCCTCACAAGTCTCTTAATCCTATCTAGACTGATATGACCAAGTCTTAAGTGCCAGAGGTATGTTGATTTTGTTAGATCGGAGGATTCAGAAAGTTTGATCCTCTTTGGCTCCCTAATTAGATCGTTATCTATTTCGGCGTCTAAAAGAGAAGGTTGAGTGGGATAGATGTAAAAAAGACCATTCTTCATACATGCATCAGTGACGAAAGAATTAGAAAAAGAAATGCGAATTCCATTCTTAATGAACTTTAAACAATAATCTTGCTCTAAAAGACGAGCAACGGATATTAAGTTCTTCCCAAAGGTAGGAACAAAATAAAAATTATTCAAGTTTAAAGTGCGGTCTTCAAAAGACAGCGTCACGGATCCCACAGCCTTTGCAGACACCAGGCTCCCATCACCCCATTTGAAACAGAACTCGCCTTCCTCTAAGCTTTTGGTTTTCTTAAAACCATTCAAGGAACAACAAATATGGTTAGTAGCAGCGGAGTCAAGAATCCACGTTCATACATTATCAGCTACTGAGCACGCTTCGGTAACTAGTACAATACTATGTTCCTTTGCTTTGAGATAGGCGGGATAGTTCTTTTTATCGGCCTTGTAAGTGTTGTCAATGGTGCCCAGAAGAAGAGTAGTAGTGTCTATTTATGTACATTTGATGTCATATAGTCTTACGAAGACTCTTTCTTGTAATTGCTTATTCATAAATAAAAAGTTGAAACGTTCATTCAATCTTCCTTGTCTGAAGCTTTATGATAAAACCATAGTCTTTTAGTCCATAAACAAACTAAACAACTTACGAAGAGACAAATGTAGATTTGCATGAACAAACTCTTCGTAGTTTGCTTAAAACGATATATTCGCAATCTTAGGGTCAAAGGACTATTGACCTCAGTATGATTGTTAGAAGAATCTATGATGTCTGGTTATGAGGCATTGAGAGTTTGAGACTCTATAGTTCTTCTAGGTATCTTCCGAAGGTACTGAATTGACCAGTGCACTTCTAGAGACAATATAAGAACAAACCATTTAACCTCTTATGTCTCGAAGTCACTATGTATGAATTGCATCATGCTTACCTTAATCCTGAAATGAGACATGCCATTTCACACCTTAGTATTCTCATTTGAGAAAGTCAAATTTCGGACTCACTATGTGATTCCGAACAAGGCCTATTGGTGAGGTACTAAGTTGTGAGTCTGTCATGAGTAACTTTGTGAAGTTCTCATAGATATGGAATTCATGTACAAGATTGCTGAAATGCAATGTATGTCACCTCATGCTTTGTTCCTTGGAGTGTGAATAAATGAACTGGCCAGTGTCCGAATTGAGTCCTGACTCTTTTGGATGAAACAATGTGACTTGTTAGCTCCTCGTCAATACATTGTTTCTAACTTATTCACAAGCGACAAAGGAGTTGAGGAAATAACAACTAGAAGGGTAAAATGGTAATTTAGTAAATCCCGACTAGCTGATGACATTCATGAAGGGTAGCATAGATAATATTCAGTGGATCCGCTCATCATAATTAGGTTGAATTCTTGAGTAGAAAATAAATTCATTTGAACCGAGAGATTTTCAGTGTCAACTCTTTAGTGGAGTCAGTTGGCATTAAGCTAAACTTGGAAAAGGTTTGTGAACTTTTGAGTCCAAGTGTTTAGCTCAAGCTTTGTTCATTTGGATCCATGAGGTCACTGTCACAAATCATATCGAGTAGGAATAGTTAAACTAGAAGCTAAGTCAAAACAAGAACAAGACAAGTTTTACGAAAATTGTCGAAAGGGTATTTTTGTCTTTTAGACATAGGACGAAATGAATGTCATTAAATTTTTTTGACAAGGTCATTTGATGACAAATGAAACTTAAAACACTCAGCCATTAATAGTTTATTGGGCCTTGAGGATTAATTTCATTTCATAGAATTTTACTTGAAAATTCTTAATGGGCTTTTCTTATGTTGTCATGAACAAATGAAGAAACATCTAGAAGCTCCTTCTAGAAGCTCAAATTTCGTCCAACCCAAGGAAAATAAGGCTGAATTTCGTTCATGCCATAGTGGGAAAGAGAGTTTATTTTGTGCATTGATGTATGAAGATACTTGCCAAAAGAAAAAGGGGAAACAAATTTCCTTAAGAAGGAAAGTGCATTTTCGGCCAACTAAGAGGAAATCAAATGAGGAAACAAATCCTAAGCCTTCATGAGGCATGTTGGACGTGCAAGGCAATAGGAAAAGAGGAAACTACCTTTTGAAGGTAATCCTCCTCCTATAAATAGGAGCCTCATTCCTCACATTTCAATCATCCAAGTTTAAGAGATTTGAGAGACTCTCTCTCTAGAACTTGGCCGAAAATCCTCTCTCTCTCTCTCTCTAGTTTATTTTCGATTTTGTTTTGGCACCTAGGTCCTCATTTGACCTAGAGTTTAGCTCTGCGACTTCAAGACTCGTTCTTAAGTCGTAGTGTTTAAAAGTGCCCACTCACTGATTCCTTCTTTTCAAGTGATTTAGTGATAGAAACTTTCGTGGTTGCTCGAGGTGCCGAGGAAAGAAAGAGAGACGTGCTGCGAGGGGAGACGAGCGTTGCAACTTTCCAAAAGCTTCTACAAGGTTCAAGCTTCAAGAAAGGTTAGTAACTTTTATAGCTCATATTAGTTTTTATTTACATGCACATGCTCTTGTCTAGGTTAGTAAAAACTAGTTTTACTTAAAAAGAAAATTTTTAAAATTCCGCCGCTTTACGAAGCGTTAAACTTTTTCTCAAACCCTAGATCGATTCCAACAGTAAGGTCTCTTCACAGTTCCAGAGGCGGAGGCTTTTTGCTCAGTAGCATGTGCCTCTCCTTGATTCCTCTTTCTTTTAGTGAAACCTACAGCAGTGTGAAGTTCCTCCATAAGCTTGGTAACAGTGTACTCTAGCTTGTTAATGGAGTAGTTCATCTTGAAGGTATCAAGAGATGCGGGGAGAGTTTCTAAGATCACATCTATGATATTCTTCCCATCAATCTCAGATACTAGGATTTCCATTTTACTCAGATGACTAATGATCAATATCATAAAGTCTCCAACAGGAGTCCTAGCCTTCATGCGACAGTTCATAAACTGTCGGACTGCTTGTAGCCTTGTTTGACGCCTTTGCCCTCCAAACATCTCAAGGAGATTGTAGAGCATTTCGGCGGTAGTCTCGATGTTACGATGTTGCTCTTTCAGCATATTGTTCATAGATGCCAAGATATAGCACCTCACAATCTCATCGGATCGAAGCCAGGCCGCTACGACGTCATTATCCTCTTGAGTTGAATCATCATTCGTCAGAGGAGGATACGGGGTGGTGAGTACACATTTGTGCTTGTTAACGGTAGGTATTATGTCAAGGTTACGTTTGGAATCTACGTAGTTTTCGTTTTCGAGTTTGATCGAGGAAAGAAAGATTGAGAGATGGTTGAGAGACATATTGCCTATATAAGTTGAAACAAGTTTATGATTAGTCTTTGGTTTAGGATTTAAGTTTCATTAAGACTTTTGTAAAACCCAAAGGTGTTATAAACCAAACGATAATTTACTCCCTCAAGAGAAGGCCGCAAAAAATCTCCATTTATAAGTAAATGACACATCATTAATGCTAAGCCAAGATGTCAATACATCTATTTTGACTAGCCACCTTGTAAATTGGTTTGATCACTCACATCCTTTCGAAGAGCCTCACGGGAGGATACTAGGGATTGAGTCTAAGTGTGCAACCAACCACTTAGTCCAAAAGATCAGCTTTGAAAAACAATCCCCCAAGGGGAGGCCTTGCCATCATTGCATCACTCTCGGACGTAGCTCATTGAGCAATGATCGAAGCAATAACGCCTTGGAGTACTCACATTTAAGTGAGGGTCGCAAGAGCGGCTCTTAGTCCCACGTTATTGCATCTTTCACTAGTGTTGGGGATCGCGGGTTACAAACAACGAATATAACCCTCCCACTTAGTTTTTGGAGTTGGTTCATCGACTCTTATAAGTTCGGAAACAAATTTCCTAGTTAGAGAGCGGCAGAGCGGACAACTAGAAGAGAATCCTAGATCGACATGTTCAGAGCAGTATTAGTGCATAAAGGCACAAGGGACATACTCGATCTTTTCCTATTTTCTATTTCGGGAAAGTGCGTGAGGGAAGTGTGAACTTCAACTCACTCGAACACTTGAAAGTTTGAGATTACACATCTTTTTATTTTTCGGCTTGTCTACAAGGAGACCTCCCACTCAAATTTTCAAGAGCATATATATGTGATATAGATATAGTTTTGAAAACATTTTGAAAACTTATTTGATTTGGATGACAAAATATTTTCAAGTTTGAAAGTGAAAACGGTTTTTCAAAATTCAAACTAGTTTTGTAAAAATTCAATTTCAATTAAATTTTCAAAAATCAAAACATTTTAATCTTACACATCATGTTTATAATCATATGAAAAACATTTTTGCTCAAGAAAGTTTTCTCATTAGAGTTCTATAACTCATGGTAGTGGGGTTTGAAAATCCGGATTTCTAAAAAACTGGAGTTTCAGACAGCCGCGCACCTCGGAGTAAAATCGCCATATCTGGCGGCTCCGATGTCCTTTTCAGCCGAAACCGGTGGCATTGGACAGAGGACAGACAGAGCATTAATTTAATTCGAGAATAATTAAATTTCGATTTCTGAGCAGAGAGTTATGCCACTTTTAATGCGGGTTTACTCCAGCTCGAAGAAAAAGAAATAAATTAAAGCTTGGTCCTACTTAGGTGCGAAAAAGAATCAAGTGTAACGGAACGTTTGAAGATGTTGTTTAAAGCTTTTATATGTGTTTTATTAGCAGGGTAATAACAAGGCATAAAAGAAATAACAACAAGCATAAAACGATTCAAGTAAAAATAAGAAACTAGCAAGGTAACAAAACTAGTCACAAAATTTTACTCGAAAAATTCTCAAACCTTTAAAACACGTTTTTCAATATAAAAAATTCAAAACTTTTAGAACTGATTCTAATGTGTTTTAACATCATCCCAAACTCATAGAAAATCAACATGGTTTTTAATTTAAAGGCATGAGCAATAAATTAAAAAAAATCTAAGATTACAATTCTAACTTGTCACAAAATTAGTAAACTTTCGAAAACGATTTTCAAGCTCATAATTTAAAAACATGCACATGCATTCCTTTGACCATAGCTCTGATACCATTTGTTGGAATCGATCTAGGGTTTAAGAAAATAATTAACGCTTCGGGAAGCGGCGGAATTTTAAAAATTTTATTTTTCAAGTAAAAACAGTTTTTACTAACCTAGACAAGTGCAAGTACATGTAATTAAAAACTAATATGAGCTAAGAAGTTTACTAACCTTTCTTGAAGCTTGAATTTTGAGAAGCTTTTGGAAAGTTGCAACGCTCGTCTCCCTCGCAGCACGTCTCTCATCCTTTCATCGGCACCTCAAGCAACCACGAAAGTTTCTATCACTAAATCACTCGAAAACAAGGAATCAGTGAGTGGGCACTTTTAAACGCTACGACTCGAGAACAAGTCTCAGAGTCGAAGAGCTAAAACCACTAGGTCAAATGAGGACCTAGGTGCCAAAACAAAAACCGAAAATAACTAGAGGGAGAGAGAGAGGATCGGCCACAAGGTCTAGAGAGAGAAGCTCTCAATCTCTAACTTATGTGGGATGACTAGAATGAGAGGAATGAGGCCTCTATTTATAGGGGAGGCATGAGCAAATCTTATTTCCTCTTTTCTACCCATGTTGGACGTTCATGACATGTCATGCAAGTCCTTGGATTTGTTTCCTCATTTGTTCTCTCTTAGTTGGCCGAAAATGCACTTTCCTTCTAAAGGAAATTTGTTTCCTCTTTTTCTTTTGGCAAGTATCTTCATACATCAATGCACAAAATAAACTCTCTTTCCCACTATGGCATGAACGAAATTCAGCCTTATTTTCCTTGGGTTGGACGAAATTTGAGCTTCTAGATGTTTCTTCAATTGTTCATGACAACATAAGAAAAGCCCATTAAGAATTTTCAAGTAAAATTCTATGAAATGAAATTAATCCTCAAGGCCCAATTACACTAATATGGCTGAGTAATATTTATTTCATTTGTCATCATATGACAATGTCAAAAATAATTTATTGACATTCATTTCGTCCTATGTCCAAAAAGACTAAAATACCCTTTTGACAATTTTCGTAAAACTTGTCTCGTTTTTGTTTTGACTTAGCTTCTAGTTTAACTATTCCTAATCGATGTGATTCGTGACAGTGACCTCATGGATCCAAATGAACAAAGCTTGAGCTAAACACTTGGACTCAAAAGTTCACAAACCTTTTCCAAGTTTAGCTTAATGCCAACTGACTCCACTAAAGAGTTGACACTGAAAATCTCTCGGTTCAAATGAATTTATTTTCTACACAAGAATTCAACCTAATTATGATGAGCGGATCCACTGAATATTATCTATGTTTACCCTTCATGAATGTCATCAGCTAGTCGGGATTTACTAAATTACCATTTTACCCTTCTAGCTGTTATTTCCTCAACTCCTTTGTCGCTTGTGAATAAGTTAGAAACAATGTATTGACGAGGAGCTAACAAGTCACATCGTTTCATCCAAAAGAGTCAGGACTCAATTTGGACACTGGCCAGTTCATTTATTCACACTCCAAGGAACAAAGCATGAGGTGACATACATTGCATTTCAGCAATCTTGTACATGAATTCCATATCTATGAGAACTTCACAAAGTTACTCATGACAGACTCACAACTTAGTACTTCACCAATAGGCCTTGTTCGGAATCACATAGTGAGTCCGAACTTTGACTTTCTCAAATGAGAATACTAAGGTGTGAAATGGCATGTCTCATTTCAGGATTAAGGTAAGCATGATGCAATTCATACATAGTGACTTCGAGACATAAGAGGTTAAATGGTTTGTTCTTATATTGTCTCTAGAAGTGCACTGGTCAATTCAGTACCTTCGGAAGATACCTAGAAGAACTATAGAGTCCCCAACTCTCAATGCCTCATAACCAGACATCATAGATTCTTCTAACAATCATACTGAGGTCAATAGTCCTTTGACCCTAAGATTGAGAATATATCGTTTTAAGCAAACTACGAAGAGTTTGTTCATGCAAATCTACATTTGTCTCTTCGTAAGTTGTTAAGTTTGTTTATGGACTAAAAGACTAAGGTTTTATCATAAAGCTTCAAACAAAGAAAGATTGAATGAACGTTTCAACTTTTTATTAATGAATAAGCAATTACAAGCAAGAGTCTTCGTAAGACTATATGACATCAAATGTACATAAATAGACACTACTACTCTTCTTGTGGGCACAATTGACAACATAGGGGAAGTTCCTCTGCACGTGGAAGAGAATCCAAGCGGAGCAGAGCAGTGGCTCGAAGAAGGCGAGCTAGGCGTGACCGTGCCCGTTTCTCAGCTTCAGGAAGGGTGCGTGCCAACTGGGCGTGGCACAAGCGGGGAGGTCGATCATCCCACGTCCGGGGGTCCTGCTCCTCGCCTTGTGATCAATTTGGTCGGTGAGGGGACTCGCGACAAGACCTGCCCCGACGCGCTAAAGTCCGACTTGGCATCTCACGGCACGTCGGGCGATATTTCGAGCGTGGATGAAGCGATTCCGCTAGAGTCGGTCCTCGACGAGATTGACTGCGTGGACGATTTTGGTCCCGAGTCTGAAGATCCCGGAGGCGATTCAGAGACATGTCCGAGGGCCGAAGCCTCGCACCGGAGCGTCCCGAAGGGCCGTCTGCGGCTGCCGCGGCTGTGCCGGAGGGCGGAGGCCCTTCTGTGGAGCCAGGGGGTTCTCAGCCCGAGACCCCCGACGCAGAGGCGATAGTGTCGGCGAGGTCGCTTGCTAGGACGGAGTGGTATCTCGACGAGGGCTTTGCTGCTCCCGAGGGCTTCGATTGTTCGGGGGTCGATGCTTTGAACTCGCTCACCTACCGAACATTCATCGGTCTCAGGGAGGCATTCGCCATTCCATCGTCCGTGGCGGTCCCCCATCCCTTACAGGGCGACCGTCCTTGTCGTGGGTGTGCCGCAGTTTCGGTCGCGAGTCTCAACTGCGGGTTGCGGCTGCTGTTCCAACCCATCGTCCAGTAGCTCCTCGCCCGACTGGGGGTGGACGCTTGTCAGATGAGTCCGACGTTTTACCGCATTATGGCGATGTGTCACATGGAGTGGCATTGTCAGGCCGAGCGGGTGATGACCGTGAGTGACTTTCGCAATCTCATCGCGGTCTTTCCTGCTCCCGGACAGCCTGGTTTCTTCATGGCCCGCGATCGCCAGAACACTAAGTTGATCACGGACTCGGAGAAGTATAACCGAAGAGCGTGGGTGTGGGTCTCGGCAGAGGCCTTCGGCGATGCGCCGCTTCAATTTGGTCCCTTGGCCGAGTTTTCTGCTGACGCAGGGGCCGACGATCTCGACTTCATGAAGGAGATCCGGGGAATGTCGGAGGCTCGGAAGGCTGTCAAATGGTTTCGTTCGCCTGAGCTGATGGCTTCTACCGGGTGGTTCCCGCCCTTTCCTCCTAGCCATGGCGACAGTCAGCAGACCGAGAGTGCTCCCAGTGCCGTGTCATCTCCCTCGAGCGGTGATCTTCCAGGTATTTCGACTTTCGCTCTTTCTGTTTTTTGCTTTTAGTTTAGGGTTTTGACCTTGTCGCTTTTGTAGCCTCCTCGGCTAGAGCGAGGGCTCGAGCGCGCTTAGCGAAGGCTTCCCGGGACCCGAAGTCGTTGGCGGCGGTCCGTTCTCGGATTGCCGCGCGGAATGTTCGAGAGAGACCCGACACCGGTCACCCGGCAGAGGGCGGCCCTCGCGCTTCATTGAAGCGACCTTCCTCCTCGGCTCTACCGGACACGTCTTTGGACTCGAAGCGCGTAAACTCGATGGTCGACGTGGAGGCCGCGGAGGTTAGGGGGGAATGTTCCCTTGGTCTCGCTCAATCTTCGATGTAGATGTGGAAGAGCGTCGTGGCTAGCAGCGACGTGGAGTTCTTTCGTCACGGTGTTTCTGACGCTCGGCGAGTGAGTTTCTCATGCCTTGTCTGTTTTAGGGCTTTGTCTTTTACTAAATTGTCTTCTTGCCTTCTGAGGTGCTTGCTCGAGCGACTCGGGGTGAAAAGATCCTTCACGACCTCATCAGACGGATGAGCCTTGCCCAAGAGGAGCTTGCTCAAGCGAAGTCTCAGCTGGCCCGTGCCGAGCGAGGTTCTCACTCCAAGGCAAAGTTTGCGAGTCTCCGCGAGCAGCTCCAAGAGGCCCGCGTGGAATTGGGAGTTACCTGCGGAAAATGCGACCGTGCTCAGTCAGCGGTGGCGAAGATGGCCGAGGAGCTAACGACGGAACGTCAAGCTCTCGAAGTGGCGTCTCGATCGACGGAGGTCTTCCGGAGCGAGATGCGGGACCTTCGACGCTAGTTGGAATTGGGCACAGAAGAAGTAGGCATTCTTCAGGGCCAGCTTACATCGAGCGAAGCAGCCCGTTTTCGAGCGGAGCACGAGCGCGACTCCTTGGCGGAGGAGGTGGCTCGGGTCACCGCGGAGAAAGCCGCGGCGGAACAGCTCGCATCCGACCTTCAAGACGACTTCGATGTCGGAGTCGAGGAGGCAAGACACTCGGCGGTGGTGGAGTGTCGGGACGCCACAGCGACCGAGAATGTTTCTCGGGGGGCCATCTTCCACTTCTTCGACTCGTTGTTCCCACCACTCGACGGGGCCGATCCCGTAGGCGACGATCCCGCCAAGTGACATTTTTTCCTTTATTATTTTTCTCGCGCAAGTGTTTAGCGCACGCTTCCTTTTAGGTTTTTCCGTACAGCGCACTTGTTTTAGCGCTTGCTTACTAGGATTTCTCCCTTCAGCGCACTTGTCTTAGCGCATGCTTTCTAGGATTTTTGGGGCAGTTGCCCTTTTCTTTTGCGAGATATTATTTATTTTTATGAACGCTTTTGCTCATTCATTTGTCATGGCATGTTTTGATAAGTAAGTATTTGTGTCAATGGTCTTGCCAGTTCTTTTATCTCAGCAGGATCTAACTTTAGACGCGCCAGTCGCTTAGATGGCTTGCGTTCTGTAAGTTTTTTGACCGCGAGTTAGCCATGCCGCGTAGGCACCTTATGTGCGCCAGATTGCGCCATGTAGACGTCTTAGGTTGCGCCATCCAAGCGTCTTAAGTGCGCCATGTAGGCGTCTTAGGTTGCGCCATGTAGGCGTCTTAGGTTGCGCCATATAGGCGTCTTTAGGTGCGCCATGTAGGCGTCTTAGTGCGCCATGTAGGCATCTTAGGTGCGCCATGTGGGCATCTTAGGCGCGTCTCGAGAGACGACTTGGTTGCGCCATGTAGGCATCTTACGTGCGCCATGTAGGCGTCTTGAGTGTGCCATGTAGGTATCTTATGTGCGCCATGTAAGCGTCTTAGGTGCGTCTAGAAAGACGACTTGGTTGCGCCATGTAGGCGTCTTACGTGCGCCATGTAGGCATCTTGAGTGCGCCATTTCGGCGTCTTAGGTGCGTCTCGAGGGACTACTTGGTTGCGCCATGTAGGCGTCTTACGTGCGCCATGTAGGCGTCTTAGGTTGCGCCATGTAGGCGTATTTAGGTGCACCATGTAGGCGTCGTAGTGCGCCATGTAGGGGTCTTAAGTGCGCCATGTAGGCGTCTTAGATGCATCTAGAAAGACGACTTGGTTGCGCCATGTAGGCGTCTTACGTGCGCCATGTAGGCGTCTTTAGGTGCGCCATGTAGGCGTCTTAGTGCGCCATGTAGGCGTCTTGAGTGCGCCATGTAGGCGTCTTTAGGTGTGCCATGTAGGCGTCTTAGTGAGTCATGTAGGCGTCTTGAGTGCGCCATGTAGGCGTCTTAAGTGCGCCATGTAGGCGTCTTACGTGCGCCATGTAGGCGTCTTGGGTGTGCCATGTAGGCGTCTTAGGTTGCGCCATGTAGGCGTCTTAAGTTGCGCCATGTAGGCATCTTATATATTTTTTGGTGGAGCGTGTTCTTTTGAGGGTTTCCTTACCATTGCTAGCCCCCCCAAGTTTTAGGGTTATAAGTTAATTTTTGATAACCGGAAAACTTGCACAAAACGAAATTTATTAAGAAAACCCGAGTTTTATTATGTTTGCGAAAAATTTGCGAGAAATTTAAAATCCTAAAACATTTGCTCGTAGGCCTTATTAAAGCGATAAAAACGTGGGGAATGCTAGCTACTGGTAGTAATGCCTCAACTGTTCCGCATTCCACGGGTGGCGAATCGGAGTTCCGTCTAAGTGCTCAATGTAGTATGTCCCGTCGTGAATGACTTTTCGGACTCTATAGGGACCTTCCCAGTTCGGGCCTAGGACGGCGGCGCCTTGGACTTGTGTATTCTGGAACACTCGTCTGAGTACAAGGCTTCCGACGGCAAAGGTTCGCCTTTTGATCTTGGAGTTGTAGTATCTTTCGACCTTGCGCTTCTGTGCGGCGAGGCGTCCGAACGCTTCTGATCTCTTTTCGTCGATCAAATCGAGCTCCATGCGCATGGCCTCATTGTTGTTTACTTCGTCGAACGTATCGACTCGGAACGTAGGTATCTCGATCTCGATTGGAACCACGGCCTCGATCCCATACGCTAGGGAGAATGGCGTTTTGCCGGTGGCGTTTCGCGCGGTGGTCCTGTAAGCCCATAGGACGAATGGAAATTCCTCGGCCCAGTCGCCCTTCCTGTCTTCGAGCTTCTTTTTAAGGTTGCTCTTGATAGTCTTGTTGACTGCTTCGACTTGGCCGTTGGCCTGAGGATGACGCGGCGAGGAGAAGGTCTTACTGATCTTTAGTTGATCGCAGATATCTCTTACTCGTGCGTTGTCGAAGTGTGCTCCATTGTCGGTCACGATCGAGGTAGGGATACCGTGCCTGCATATGAGGCTTTTCCAGATGAAGCTTGTCGTGTTTGCTTTAGTTATTCCGGCGAGCGGCTCGGCCTCTACCCACTTACTGAAGTAGTCGATGGCGATTATGGCATATTCGTATTGCCTCGGCGCTCTAGGGAGCTTGCCAATGATGTCCACGCCCCATTTAGCAAAGGGATGTGGGACGACGATGCTGCTTAATGGGGTCGGTGGTTGCCATGGGATTTCCGCGAAGTGTTGGCATTTGTCGCAATGCCTCGCCCATTCGCAAGCGTCTCGCTTCATCGTAGGCCAGAAATAGCCTTGCTTAAGCACTCTGAGCGCGAGGGAAGTTCCAGCAGCGTGGTTCCCACAGATGCCCTCGTATATTTCGCGGAGGACCTTGGTCGACTCAATGCCATCGAGGCATCGGAGCAACGGTGTTGAGTAACCACGCTTATAGAGTACGCCCTCTCGGAGCGTGTATTTGGACGCTAAGGCCCTCAACTTATCGGCTTCTTTGCGGTCTTCGGGGAGTTCCCCTCATTTATGGCAAGGTATCGTTCTGGGTTGAACGTTCGTCTAGCCTGCACCTTTTCGGCGACCTTTGGGTCGTCGTTCAATCGGTCCACTATTACCTCGGGATCAATTCCAGGCATGTCTGCATGAGTCCATGCAAAAACATCCTTGAACTCCCTGAGGAAGGCAGTAAGCTGAGTTTTGATGGCAAGTGGAAGTCGGATGCCGACCTTTACAACCTGATCAGGCTTAGATTCGTCCAGGACGATCGGCAGAAGATCATCAGAGGTTTCCACCTTGAGTCTTTCGACTTCATCCCGAGGGTCAAGTTCTCCGAACTTCCTTGCGTCCCTTGGGTCGCATGGGTAATCGTCTTCCAGTTGGAAGATTGTGTTGACCATTTTTCCCGCGGATTTGCCATCAACTCCTTGCACGTAGCATATTCTGGCTTGGGATTGGTCTCCGGCCATAATGCCAATTCCCTCTTCGGTGGGGAATTTCACCAGCAGGTGGTATGTGGAAGTGATTGCCCTTAGCCGGTTCAACGTGGGTCGCCTGATGATTAAGTTATAGGGCGACTCCTGATCGACCACTAGGAGTGGGACCATATGAACGGCCTCAATTCCTCCAGGGGTCCCAAAGGTGACCGGCAGGTCGATGATGCCCTCGGTCATAACCTTTTCCCCAGTGAACCCAAACAGAGGCGTTCGGGTCGGAGTCGGGCGTAGCCCCCCGAGCTTCATGCGTTCTAGGGTGGACTTGAAAATTATGTCGCAAGCGCTGCCATTATCGATGAGAACCCTTTTCACCAAGTTATTGGCCACTTGGGCTTTGAGCACAATTGCGTCATTGTGTGGATGCACAAGTTGCTTGGCCTCCTCATTGGTAAAATACATCGTCTCGTGGGGCATGGACAGAGGTTCTTCATATGTAAAGTTAACGTGCATAGCAGCGTCTTCCTGAGCCACGGCCCTAAGGAATTTCTTCTGTTGTCGGGCTGAATCTCCATCTTGTGGACCTCCCAATATGGTGGTTACCACGTGGAGCTGTGGATTGGCGTTTGCAGCAGCCGCGGTTCGGTCGGCAGAAGCGGCTGTTCCTCCTCCCTGACCAGACTGTTGTCTGTTCAGGGTGGGTGTTGTCGCTGTTTTTCGGACAACGATTTAGGAGTCGCAGACGGTTAGACCCAAGGCCGAACCAAGTGGTCTCGTCTTGACTCGAGCGTGTCGGACCTGGTGTCCCGAGTCGTCCCTTAGCTGTGGATGTCCCTTGAGTTCGTCAGAGCACCTGAAAAGGGGTAGGGAACACGTGAACTACAAAGGGGAAACAGGGGGGGTGCCCCTGTTTACCTCTCCGACGCTCAACATTAGTGTGATTGATGTGGAGTATAGAGGTTTTAGGGGTGTGTAGAGGCCAAAGCTTGAGAGAAACGAGCGAGGTACGAGTTCGGCAGCGTTTCAGTACTCAAGAATGGATTACCTGGGTCAAGGGAAGGACCCTTGTATTTATAGGCAGCCAAGGGGTGGTTTGAAGACCCCTTGGCCGAGTGAGCAAGGTTGGGCCGGCCTTGGAGGAGGGCCGGCCTTGGAGTGCCGGCCGTGGAGGGCCGGCCATGGAGGGAGGCCGGCCTTGGAGTGCCGGCCTTGGAGTGCCGGCCGGCCATGGAGGAGGGCCATGGAGGGCCGGCCATGGAGGAAGGCCGGCCTTGGAGGGCCGGCCATGGAGAGCCGGCCATGGAGGGAGGCCGGCCTTGTAGTGCCGGCCTTGGAGTGCCGGCCGGCCATGGAGGAGGGCCGGCCTTGGAGCGCCGGCCATGGAGGGAGGCCGGCCTTGGAGTGCCGGCCTTGGAGTGCTGGCCGGCCATGGAGGAGGGCCGGGCTTGGAGCGCCGGCCATGGAGGGCCGGCCATGGAGGAAGGCCGGCCTTGGAGTGCCGGCCATGGAGGAGGGCCGGCCTTGGAGGGCCGGCCATAGAGGGCCGGCCATGGAGGAAGGCCGGCCTTGGAGTGCCGGCCGGCCATGGAGGAGGGCCGGCCTTGGAGTGCCGGCCATGGAGGGCCGGCTGAGCATATGGCCGGCCATTGGCCGGCTGACCTTTGGGCCGGCGATAGGCCAGCCAAGCATATGGCCGGCCACTGGCCGGCTGAGCATATGGCCGGCCGCCGGCCGGCTGACCCTTGACCCGACCGCTGGTTTGGGCCGGCCAAAGGCCGAGGCAAGGGTTCGCCCTTCGAGGCCTTGCATCGGTCGCGCGGGTCGAAGTGACGCCTTAGTCCCCGTCGGTCCTAGGCGGACCGACAACATTAGCCCCCCGAGTTTCTGGTCGAGCGTAGGTCGAGGGGAAACTCAAAATCCACGCTTTCATATGGATTGCGTTTGCGTCATGAGGAATGGCCTTCGCGCGTCGCGAGGGACGACTTTTTGTTTCGGGTTGATCGTGCGTGGCTCATTTTCTCGATCTACCAATGAGGGCGTGATCGATTAGCACGGCTTTATTGTGTTGTGCGCGTCTTATTTTCTCGACTCGCCAACGGAGGCGTAACCGATTTGCACGTCTTTGTCGTCTTGCGCGCGTCTTGTTTTCTCGATTTGCCAACGAAGGCATAATCGATTTGCGCGTCTTTATTGTTTTGTGCACATCTTGTTTTCTCGATTTGCCAACGAAGGCATAATCGATTTGCACGTCTTTTTTGTTTTGTGCGCGTCTTATGTTCTCGATTTGCCAACGAAGGCATAATCGATTTGCGCGTCTTTATTGTTTTGTGCGCGTCTTGTTTTCTCGATTTGCCAACGAAGGCATAATCGATTTGCACGTCTTTTTTGTTTTGTGCGCGTCTTATGTTCTCGATTTGCCAACGGAGGCATAATCGATTAGCACGTCTTTTTTGTTTTGTGCGCGTCTTATGTTCTCGATTTGCCAACGAAGGCATAATCAATTTGCGCGTCTTTATTGTTTTGTGCTCGTCTTGTTTTCTCGATTTGCCAACGAAGGCATAATCGATTTGCGCGTGTTTGTTGTTATGTGCGCGTCTTGTTTTCTCGATTTGCCAACGAAGGCATAATCGATTTGCGCGTCTTTGTTGTTATGTGCGCGTCTTATGTTCTCGATTTGCCAACGAAGGCATAATCGATTTGCACGTCTTTGTTGTTATGTGCGCGTCTTATGTTCTCGATTTGCCAACGAAGGCATAATTGATTTGCACGTCTTTGTTGTTATGTGCGCGTCTTGTTTTCTCGATTTGCCAACGAAGGCATAATCGATTTGCGCGTCTTTGTTGTTATGTGCGCGTCTTATGTTCTCGATTTGCCAACGAAGGCATAATCGATTTGCACGTCTTTGTTGTTATGTGCGCGTCTTATGTTCTCGATTTGCCAACGAAGGCATAATCGATTTGCACGTCTTTGTTGTTATGTGCGCGTCTTATGTTCTCGATTTGCCAACGAAGGCATAATCGATTTGCGCGTCTTTTTTGTTATGTGCGCGTCTTGTTTTCTCGATTTGCCAACGAAGGCATAATCGATTTGCACGTCTTTTTTGTACTCTTGTTTTTTTTTTTTTTTTTTTTTTTTTTTTTTTTTGTTGAGCGAGCGAGCTCTAGTTTCGCTGAGCATTGTCTCCCATTAGCCCCCCGAGTTTCGTGTGTACTCGTAGAGGAGACTAGAAATTATAATGCAACAAGATAAAGACTTCGAGGTGAAATGTAATCTAATTACCATGCATAAATAGTCAAAAATTACATCCCTGGGCCTTTGGCCTTATTGAAATTCGAGATTGTCTTAAAACCGGAAATAAAATAACATAATGAGAGAAGGGGACGGGCTTAGCCCACGACATGCAGCTGTGAGCTCCCCGGTTCTTCAATCGCTGTCTGGTCCATGACAGTCACCGTCGCCGGACCCTTCCTTCCCTGCCGCGGATGGCCTTCGTGCACCATGGCTGTCCCGACCGTTCCCAGGAGATACTCTTTTAATTTCCCGTCTTGAATCAGGGCCTCGATCTGACGCCTAAGATGGTAGCACTCGGACGTCAGATGCCCGTGATCCTGGTGGTACTCACAGAACTTATTTCGATCCCTCTTCGCGGGGTCCTTCGCAAGGGGAGCCGGACTTCCTAGCTTGTCGCGGTGTAGAGCTAGGATCCGCTCTTGCGGAGTGTTCAGCGGGGTGTACGTTGATAACGCTCGGAAGTTATCAACGTGCGACGATCTTGGACCGGAGAGGGGGCGACCGTTAGGGGCCCGGCCTCCCTTGCTCCTCTTGCTTTGAGGGTCGGGGCGATCTTCGTCCCGTTCTTCACGGTGGCGACTACCTTGTCCTCCTGACTTCCGGCCATCGCGGCCATCGAGATAGTCCTCGATTCCCATATGTGTGCGGGCTCTCGTCATCAGCTCCGCCATGTCTCGCGGGACTTGCCCGACAATGGACTTGAGGAAGTCGCTCGTGCGAACTCCCTCGGTAATCGCCATGATGGCGTCCCTGTCGTCGAAGCCCTCGACTTTGTGAGACTCCTCGGTGAAGCGGGCGAGGTATTGTCTCAACGTCTCATCTCTCCCCTGTCGAATGGAGAGGAGGTGGGTCTTCGATTTCTTCTGTGCCACAAGCGTGGCAAAGCGAGCGAGGAAAGCCTCTCGCAAGGCCCGGAAGGACGGGATGCTTCCAGGCCTCAAACTTTGGAACCACTCAAAGCCCGACCCTGTGAGGGTCAGGCTGAAGGCTTGGCAGAGGGTGGCGTCCGTCTGCCCTTGCATCGTCGTCCACGTCTCATAGTGTTGGACGTGGAAGTGGGAGTCCGTACGTCCATCATAGGGGGGAATGGACGGTAACTTAAAGTTTCCCACGCATGGCTGCGCGAGGACTTGCGCGGCGAAGGGAGAGTACGATTCCTCGATCCCTCCGTACGGCCTTTGCCTCCCTGATTCCCTCATCTCGATGATTTGGTTTTGGAGGCTCTGGATCATTGTGACCATATCAAGCCCGTTGGCAGGGCCAATCGTCGGGGCCACAGGGGTCACCGGTTGGCGTTCATTGGACGCTTGGTCCACGACATTGGCCTGAGGTCGGCCAAGAGTTGCGGCAGGGAGCGCGTCCCTTCGAGAATTTAGCCTTTGGCGGAGATCCTCCCCTCGGGAGTTTCTCTGCGCCGTCAAGCGCTCTCTAAGGTCCACGCTTGGTGCGTGACGAGGCGAGGTCGCCCTTGGCCGGGTCGTCCGGCGAGCGCTTCGGCTATCGGCTCCATCGTTAACCAGAGTCGCTCTCTCCTCGGCGAGGGGCCGTGTCCGGCCACCTCTTGAAACCGAGGGGGCGAGTCCCCGGGACTGTGACCGTGCCTGTTGTCGCGCCGGGCACAAAGGATCGGGCAACGCACCGTTGGCCCTCTCGGGTCGCGCTTGAGCGAGGCTAGGGGTGGCTTCGTTGGTCCTCGACTCCTCCGCGTACTCGGGGTCGGAGTAATCTTGAGCAGATCGATCCTCGACGTCGTAGCCGAGGAGACCGGCGATGAGGGAGCTATCAACGCCGGGACGGTCAAGAAGCTCCGCGAGCCGCCGGGCCGTGTCCTCTCGGAGCTCGGCCTCGGGGTTGTTTACCGGGTCTTGGGGCTGGCTCTCGCTATCGCGAGGTTGCCCCTCAAGACGGTGTGCGAGGAGTCGGAGACCGTACCTCGAGCTCGTCGCTCGGGTACCCGCGGAGGTAGTGGGAATGTGACTCATCTCTCGAGAGTCGTGAGAATAAAGGAAAAACTGGTAGAGGGTCAGCCGGCTGGCGGCCGGCCATATGCTCAGCCGGCCAGCGGCCGGCCATATGCTTGGCTGGCCTATCGCCGGCCCAAAGGTCAGCCGGCCAATGGCCGGCCATATGCTCAGCCGGCCCTCCATGGCCGGCACTCCCCTCCTTCTAGCGCCAAAATGTTGTCGCTGTTTTTCGGACAACGATTTAGGAGTCGCAGACGGTTAGACCCAAGGCCGGACCAAGTGGTCTCGTCTTGACTCGAGCGTGTCGGACCCGGTGTCCCGAGTCGTCCCTTAGCTGTGTATGTCCCTTGAGTTCGTCAGAGCACCTGAAAAGGGGTAGGGAACACGTGAACTACAAAGGGGAAACAGGGGGGGTGCCCCTGTTTACCTCTCCGACGCTCAACATTAGTGTGATTGAGGTGGAGTATAGAGGTTTTAGGGGTGTGTAGAGGCCAAAGCTTGAGAGAAACGAGCGAGGTACGAGTTCGGCAGCGTTTCAGTACTCAAGAATGGATTACCTGGGTCAAGGGAAGGACCCTTGTATTTATAGGCAGCCAAGGGGTGGTTTGAAGACCCCTTGGTCGAGTGAGCAAGGTTGGGCCAGCCTTGGAGGAGGGCCGGCCTTGGAGTGCCGGCCGTGGAGGGCCGGCCATGGAGGGAGGCCGGCCTTGGAGTGCCGGCCGGCCATGGAGGAGGGCCATGGAGGGCCGGCCATGGAGGAAGGCCGGCCTTGGAGGGCCGGCCATGGAGAGCCGGCCATGGAGGGAGGCCGGCCTTGGAGTGCCGGCCTTGGAGTGCCGGGCGGCCATGGAGGAGGGCCGACCTTGGAGCGCCGGCCATGGAGGGAGGCCGGCCTTGGAGTGCCGGCCTTGGAGTGCCGGCCGTCCATGGAGGAGGGCCGGCCTTGGAGCGCCGGCCATGGAGGGCCGGCCATGGAGGAAGGCCGGCCTTGGAGTGCCGGCCATGGAGGAGGGCCGGCCTTGGAGGGCCGGCCATGGAGGGCCGGCCATGGAGGAAGGCCGGCCTTGGAGTGCCGGCCGGCCATGGAGGAGGGCCGGCCTTGGAGTGCCGGCCATGGAGGGCCGGCTGAGCATATGGCCGGCCATTGGCCGGCTGACCTTTGGGCCGGCGATAGGCCAGCCAAGCATATGGCCGGCCGCTGGCCGGCTGAGCATATGGCCGGCCGCCGGCCGGCTGACCCTTGACCCGACTGCTGGTTTGGGCCGGCCAAAGGCCGAGGCAAGGGTTCTCCCTTCGAGGCCTTGCATCGGTCGCGCGGGTCGAAGTGACGCCTTAGTCCCCGTCGGTCCGAGGCGGACCGATAACAGTGGGGCCCGCAGCGCTAATCATGCGTAAAACGAACTCTTTCAGCTCACCCCGTTGGATCAAAGCCTCGATTTGCCTTTTAAGGTTGCAGCATTCCGAGGTCAAATGACTGTATTCCCGATGGAACTCACAATATCTGGATCGATCGCGAGTTGCGGGATCCTTTTTCATATGAGCCGGGGGCGTGAACTTGTCACGTGCCAGAGCCAGGATCTATTCCGGCGCCGTGCTCAATGGTGTGAACGACGAGTATCCTTTGAAGTTTTCCGCAAGTCGCGGCTTCTGGGGTACAGGGGGTTGGTTATTAGAAACCTGATTTTCCTTGTTTCATCTTTTACGGGGTTCGCCTTGCTCGTGGCTAGGTTTTTCTCAACGACGAGAGCTTTGACTGTTGCTCTTGCGGCCGTCGAGGTAATCTTCGACTCCCATGAAGGTCATAGCTCGAGTCATTAACTTGGCCATGTTAGAAGGGACACCGCCAACAACTGACTTGAGGAAGTCACTTGTGCGCAAGCCTTCTATGATAGCGGCAATTGCGTCACCGTCGTCAAAGCGGTCGACCTTGTTTGACTCTTCAGTGAATCGAGCGAGGTATCGTCTAAGAGACTCGCCACTCTCTTGCCCGATTGACCACAGGTACATCTTGGTCTTCTTCTGGTCCATAGACGTAGCGAACCGTGCTAGGAACATGTCCTTCAGGTCTTTGAACGAGTAGGTGCTTCCTGGACATAAGTTCTTGAACCACTCAAAACCGGGTCCGACGAGGGTCAAACTAAAAGCTTGGCACATGGCGCCAAGAGAAACACCCTGCATCGTCATCTAGGTTTCATAGTGCTGGATGTGGTAAGCAGGATCTGCTTTCCCATCATAAGGAGTGAGGCACGATAGCCTCGTCCAAAGGCCGAGCTCGGCTATCCTCGGCCATCGGCCTGATAGCCTAGGCCAAAGGCCGAGGTTAGCTATCCTCGGCCATCGGCCATCCTCGGCGTATGACGGAACCCATGCTATCCTCGGCCATCGGCCATCCTTGGCCAATGGCCGAGCCTATGCTATCCTCGGCCATCGGCCATCCTCGGCCAATGGCCGAGCCTATGCTATCCTCGGCCATCGGTCATCCTCGGCCAATGGCCGAGACTATGCTATCCTCGGCCAAGGGGTGCCCAATGACCCCTTGGTCGCCTATAAATACAAGAGGCCCGCCCTCTTCCAAAGGTAATCCATTCTTGAGTACTGAAACGCTGCCGAACTCGTACCTCGCTCGTTTCTCTCAAGTCTCGGCCTCTAAACACCTAAACCCTCTTTATCCACCTCAATCCTAGTAATGTTGAGCGTCGGAGAGGTAAATAGATGCACCCCCTCTATTTCCCCTTTGTAGTTCACACCTCTCTGCTTGTTTTTCAGGTGCTGGACGAGACAGACACTACCGACAGCTAAGGGACGACTTGGGATACCGAGTCCGACACGCTCGAGTCAAGACGAGACCACTTGGTCCGGCCTTGGGTCTAACCGCCTTTGACTCCTAAATCGTTGTCCGGAAAACTGCGACAACATTTTGGCGCTAGAAGGAGGGGATCTCCGGAGCAACGCTCTCCCTTCCATACCTCTCACTCACAACATTCACGAAAGTGAACGCTCACGCACGCCTTCGAGGAGACTCCCTCAGGAGACCGCGTCAAGGCATCCACCGTCGAGCGAACAAACACATGCGCTCTCAAGGGGACACCCTCGAGAGACCGCATCGAGACGTCAAAGATCGCCCAACGCTCGAGGATGCTCAAACTCAAGGTCCAGAAAGGGACGCTCTAAGCACACCATTCGCGTCCAAGGCCTCCGATTGGGCGACGACACCGAAGGTCGTGGCGCCCATCGAGGACGTCACTTGAACGACGTATCCCTGCCGAGGGTGATAGGGACGGCCAACGGAGACTTGAGAGACCATCCCGATTCCCGAAGGGAATCCCGTGGATGCGACTTGAGAGAGAAACTCAATGCCCGACGCGAGACCGTGAGAGAGGCTGCCTTGGGACACCAACCACCCAATGTTGCCGATCGTGCATCCAACAAAAAGCGCGATGCCACACTCACGGCACCGGCCGCCAGTCTCGGCTCGCGAAAGAAGAGGCGTAGAAATGGTCAAGTCCCTAATGACCACCCTTCTCCAGCCTCGACGCAGTCCTTCGTCCCTCTCAACGCGACACCCGACAGGATCCTGAGCTTGCAATGAGAAAAGCTGGGATCCCCACCTCCGATGAAGAAGGACCCCGCAACGCGAGAAGAGAACAAACGGTGCGAGTATCACCGTGATCACGGGCACACGACAATTGAATGAGACCAACTTAGGAAGCGAATTGACTCCCTAATTCGAGGTGGGGACTTCAAGGAATTCGTCGCATCCGCTAGCAAGTCACGATTGTCACAGCTTCGACCCTTAAACTCACGCCCGAACTCGCTCGACTTTGTAATCGCTTCATTTCAATTATGCAATTTTCTTTTTCCAAAGAAGGCCAAGTGCCATGACAACTTGTAACGACCCCCTTATTGCAATAAAGAGTTATCCTGTACATGGCAACACACACTATTGTCCACCTCCAACACAAGAGTTTCTTGGTCTTCGTCTCACAAACGCAAGAAACTCGGGGCGGGGGGGAGGGGGGGGGGGGGGGGGGGGGGGGGGGGGGGGGGGCTAACAGGGATCAATACCCAATCAACTAAACAACTCAAAAAGGAAAAAAAAAACAAAATAAAAATAGAAGCATAACAAAGTCTCAAGGGGCCGGCCGATGGTTAGGCCGGAGGTCCCAGAGACAGGCGGTCTACACACTTCTCCTCGAGTTGAGTTCACTCCTCGAGTCGATCGACAACTCCTCGTGCCGACTCTACATTTCTCCTCGAGTGGAGTTCACTCCTCGAGTCGAGTACCGAGTCCACGAGTCGACAAGCTACTCCTCGTGCCGACTCTACACTTCCCCTCGAGTTGAGTTCACTCCTCGAGTCGAGTACCGAGTCCACGAGTCGATCGACAACTCCTCGTGTCGACTCTACATTTCTCCTCGAGTGGAGTTCACTCCTCGAGTCGAGTACCGAGTCCACGAGTCGACAAGCTACTCCTCGTGCTGACTCTACACTTCTCCTCGAGTTGAGTTCACTCCTCGAGTCGAGTACCGAGTCCACGAGTCGATCGACAACTCCTCGTGCCGACTCTACATTTCTCCTCGAGTGGAGTTTACTCCTCGAGTCGAGTACCGAGTCCACGAGTCGACAAGCTACTCCTCGTGCTAACAGGGATCAATACGCAATCAACTAAACAACTCAAAAAGGAAAAAAAAATAAAAAATAAAAATAGAAGCATAACAAAGTCTCAAGGGGTCGATGGTTAGGCCGGAGGTCCCAGAGAGAGGCGGTCTACACACTTCTCCTCGAATTGAGTTCACTCCTCGAGTCGATCGACAACTCCTCGTGCCGACTCTGCATTTCTCCTCGAGTGGAGTTCACTCCTCGAGTCGAGTACCGAGTCCACGAGTCGACAAGCTACTCCTCGTGCTGACTCTGCACTTCTCCTCGAGTTGAGTTCACTCCTCGAGTCGAGTACCGAGTCCACGAGTCGATCGACAACTCCTCGTGCCGACTCTACATTTCTCCTCGAATGGAGTTCACTCCTCGAGTCGAGTACCGAGTCCACGAGTCGACAAGCTACTCCTCAGGTAGACTCTACATTTCTCCTCGAGTTAAGTTCACTCCTCGAGTCGAGTACCGAGTCCACAAGTCGACAAGCTACTCCTCGTGCCGGCTCTACGTTTCTTCTCGAGTTGAGTTCACTCCGCGAGACGAGTACCGAGTCCTCGAGTCGACAAGCTACTCCTCGTGCCGACTCTACATTTCTCCTCGAGTTGAGTTCACTCCTCGAGTCGATCGACAACTCCTCGTGCCGACTCTACATTTATCCTCGAGTAGAGTTCACTCCTCGAGTCGAGTACCGAGTCCACGAGTCGACAAGCTACTCCTCGTGCCGACTCTACACTTCCCCTCGAGTTGAGTTCACTCCTCGAGTCGAGTACCTAATCCACGAGTCGATCGACAACTCCTCGTGCCGACTCTACATTTCTCCTCGAGTGGAGTTCAATCCTCGAGTCGAGTACCGAGTCCACGAGTCGACAAGCTACTCCTCGTGCTGACTCTACACTTCTCCTCGAGTTGAGTTCACTCCTCGAGTCGAGTACCGAGTCCACGAGTCGATCGACAACTCCTCGTGCCGACTCTACATTTCTCCTCGAGTGGAGTTCACTCCTCGAGTCGAGTACCGAGTCCACGAGTCGACAAGCTACTCCTCGTGCTAACAGGGATCAATACCCAATCAACTAAACAACTCAAAAAGGAAAAAAAAATAAAAATAAAAATAGAAGCATAACAAAGTCTCAAGGGGCCGATGGTTAGGCCGGAGGTCCCAGAGAGAGGCGGTCTACACACTTCTCCTCGAGTTGAGTTCAGTCCTCGAGTCGATCGACAACTCCTCGTGCCGACTCTACATTTCTCCTCGAGTGGAGTTCACTCCTCGAGTCGAGTACCGAGCCCACGAGTCGACAAGATACTCCTCGTGCCGACTCTACACTTCTCCTCGAGTTGAGTTCACTCCTCGAGTCGAGTACCGAGTCCACGAGTCGACAGCTACTCCTCGTGCCGACTCTACATTTCTCCTCGAGTGGAGTTCGCTCCTCGAGTCGAGTACCGAGTCCACGAGTCGACATGCTACTCCTCGTGCCGACCCTACACTTCTCCTCGAGTTGAGTTCACTCCTCGAGTCGAGTACCGAGTCCACGAGTCGATCGACAACTCCTCGTGCCGACTCTACATTTCTCCTCGAGTGGAGTTCACTCCTCGAGTCGAGTACCGAGTCCATGAGTCGACAAGCTACTCCTCGTGCCGACTCTACACTTCTCCTCGAGTTGAGTTCACTCCTCGAGTCGAGTACCGAGTCCACGAGTCGATCGACAACTCCTCGTGCCGACTCTACATTTCTCCTCGAGTGGAGTTCACTCCACGAGTCGAGTACCGAGTCCACAAGTCGACAAGCTACTCCTCGTGCCGGCTCTACGTTTCTCCTCGAGTTGAGTTCACTCCTCGAGTCGAGTACCGAGTCCTCGAGTCGACAAGCTACTCCTTGTGCCGACTCTACATTTCTCCTCGAGTTGAGTTCACTCTTCGAGTCGATCGACAACTCCTCGTGCCGACTCTACATTTCTCCTCGAGTGGAGTTCACTCCTCGAGTCGAGTACCAAGTCCACGAGTCGACAAGCTACTCCTCATGCCGACTCTATGTTGGAATCGATCTAGGGTTTAAGAAAAAGTTTAACGCTTCGTTAAGCGGCGGAATTTTAAAAATTTTCTTTTTAAGTAAAACTAGTTTTTACTAACCTAGACAAGAGCATGTACATGTAAATAAAAACTAATATGAGCTATTAAAGTTACTAACCTTTCTTGAAGCTTGAACCTTGTAGAAGCTTTTGGAAAGTTGCAATGCTCGTCTCCCCTCGCAGCACGTCTCTCTTTCTTTCCTCGGCAACTCGAGCAACCACGAAAGTTTCTATCACTAAATCACTCGAAAAGAAGGAATCAGTGAGTGGGCACTTTTAAACACTACGACTTAAGAACGAGTCTCGAAGTCGCAGAGCTAAACACTAGGTCGAGTGAGGACCTAGGTGCCAAGACAAGAAATAATCGAAAATAAACTAGAGAGAGAGAGAGGAAGGGGCGGCCAAGTCTAGAGAGAGAAGCTCTCAATCTCTAAAACTTTGCATGAATGAAAAGTGTGGAATGAGGCTCCTATTTATAGGAGAGGTCTCACCTTCAATAAGGTAGTTTCCTCTTCTATAGAATATCACATATTCATGAGCCAATTTCCTTTTCCTTCAAAGAGGTGCACGTCCAAGACAAAACAAGTAAGTCCTTGGATTTGTTTCCTCTTTTGTTTGCTTCTCTCTTGACCACATTTGGGCGCCCACCATGTTTCCTCTTAGGGGAAATTTGTTTCCTCTTTTTTCTTTTGGCAAGTATCTTGATACATTTATGCATAAAATATTCTCTCTTCCTATGGGTATTATGGGCGCCTATCACCTTCTAGAAGGGGCTTCTAGAAGCTTTTCCATTTTGTTCATGACAACATGAAAAAAGGCCCATTAAGAATTTTCAATAAAATTCTTATGAAATGAAATTAATCCACAAGGCCCAATTAATCATATTATGGCCGAGTGACATTAAGTCATCAAATGAACTTGTCAAAAAATTTATTGACATTCATTTCATCCTTTGTCTCAAAAGACAAAAATACCCTTTTGACTATTTTCGTTCTTGTTTTGACTTAGCTTCCAGTTTAACTATTCCTATCGATGTGATTCGTGACAGTGACCTCATGGACCCAAATGAACAAAGCTTTAGCTAAACACTTGGACTCAAAAGTTCACAAACCTTTTCCAAGTTTAGCTTAATGCCAGCTGACTCCACTAAAGAGCTGACACTGAAAATCTCTCGGTTCAAATGAATTTATTTTCTACTCAAGAATTCGATCTAATTATGATGAGCGGATCCACTGAATATTATCTATGTTTACCCTTCATGAATGTCATCAGCTAGTCGGGATTTACTAAATTACCATTTTACCCTTCTAGCTGTTATTTCCTCAACTCCTTTGTCGCTTGTGAATAAGTTAGAAACAATGTATTGACGAGGAGCTAACAAGTCACATTGTTTCATCCAAAAGAGTCAGGACTCAATTTGGACACTGGCCAGTTCATTTATTCACACTCCAAGGAACAAAGCATGAGGTGACATACATTGCATTTCAGCAATCTTGTACATGAATTCCATATCTATGAGAACTTCACAAAGTTACTCATGACATACTCACAACTTAGTATTTCACCAATAGGCCCTGTTCGGAATGACATAGTGAGTCCGAACTCTGACTTTCTCAAATGAGAATACTAAGGTGTGAAATGGCATGTCTCATTTCAGGATTAAGGTAAGCATGATGCAATTCATACATAGTGACTTCGAGACATAAGAGGTTAAATGGTTTGTTCTTATATTGTCTCTAGAAGTGCACTGGTCAATTCAGTACCTTCGGAAGATACCTAGAAGAACTATAGAGTCTCCAACTCTCAATGCCTCATAACCAGACATCATAGATTCTTCTAACAATCATACTGAGGTCAATAGTCCTTTGACCCTAAGATTGCGAATATATCGTTTTAAGCAAACTACGAAGAGTTTGTTCATGCAAATCTACATTTGTCTCTTCGTAAGTTGTTTAGTTTGTTTATGGACTAAAAGACTATGGTTTTATCATAAAGCTTCAAACAAAGAAAGATTGAATGAACGTTTCAACTTGTTATTAATGAATAAGCAATTACAAGCAAGAGTCTTCGTAAGACTATATGACATCAAATGTACATAAATAGACACTACTACTCTTCTTGTGGGCACCATTGACAAAAAACTCCCACTTGACTCAAAGAAGATGTGAGTAGTCCTACATGCCTAATCCCTCACGATGTTGGTCGAAGACCTTGTTCGCTAGGGCCTTGGTGAATGGATCTTCCAGAGATCTACTTCACCTCCACGTCTCCGCGTTGCGCGATCTCTCGAATCAAATGGTATTTCCTCTCAATATGTTTAGAGCGCTTATGGCCTCTAGGTTCCTTCGAGTTAGCGACAGCCCCACTATTATCACAATAAAGGGTCATGGGCTCGTCGACGTTTGGAACAATTTCCAAATACTTAAGGAACTTTCTAAGCCATACAGCCTCTTTGGATGCTTCACAAGCAGCCACATATTCTGCTTCCATTGTGGAGTCAGCAATGCAAGATTGCTTAATACTTCTCCACACAACAGCTCCACCATTAAGGATGAACACAGATCCCGAAGTGGATTTCCTGGAATCCTTATCCGCTTGAAAATCGGAGTCGGTATATCCCGTCATAGTCAGGTCAGTACCTGAGTATGTAAGCATCAAGTTCCTAGTTCTTCGAAGATACTTAAGAACATGCTTAACAGCAATCCAGTGCTCGGGTCCAGGGTTGGATTGGAAACGGCTAACTACGCCAACGGCGAAACAGATGTCAGGTCTAGTGCAAAGCATAGCATACATAAGGCTTCCTACGGCAGAGGCGTAAGGAATTTTCCTCATGTCTTCAATCTCTTGTGCAGTCTTGGGAGACTGGTCCTTAGAGAGTGAAACTCCATGCCTAAAGGGTGTTTGACCCCTCTTGCAGTCTTGCATCGAGAAGCGATCCATCACCTTATCAATATAAGATGCTTGAGAGAGCGACAGGGTCCGGTTTTTCCTATCTCGAAAGATTTGGATCCCCAGAATGTACGCGGCTTCTCCTAGATCCTTCATATCGAATTGCTTTGCTAGCCAGACCTTAACCTCAGATAACTTACCCACGTCATTACCAATGAGTAGTATATCATCGACATATAGTACCAGAAACACAACTTTGCCTTCGTGTATTAACTTGTAAACACAAGGCTCATCTATTGACTGTTCAAAGCCAAAGCTCTTTACAGTTTCATCGAATCTAATATTCCATGACCTAGATTCTTGCTTTAGTCCATAAATGGATTTAAGCAACTCACAAACCTTGGTCTCTTGACCTTTATCCACGAAACCGTCTGGTTGAGCCATGTAAATGCGCTCGTCAAGATTGCCATTCAGAAAGGCTGTCTTGACATCCATTTGCCAGATCTCATAGTCGAGAGCTGCAGTTATGGATAGGAGTATGCGGATGGATTTAAGCATCGCGATTGGCGAGAAGGTTTCTTCATAGTCAATCCCTTCTTGTTGGGTATAACCCTTCGCCACAAGTCGTGCTATGAACGTCTCGACGTTCCCATCAGGACCCCTTTTCTTCTTGTATATCCACTTACACCCTACGGGTTTAATCCCTTCAGGAAGGTCTACAAGTTTCCAGACTTTGTTGACATACATCGAGTGCATTTCAACTTTCATGGCGTCAAGCCAAAGGTTTGATTCAGAACAAGCCATCGCTTGGCTATAGGAAACAGGGTCATCCATGTCGGAGACGGCTACAAGAGAGTCTCCATAAGACATGTACTTGTCAGGCTTTTGAGTAGCCCTCCCACTACGTCTAAGTACTACTTGACGAGATTCTGATGAGTTAGGTTGTGTTTCAGTTGGGGTAAGAACAGTTCTTACAGATGAGGTAGAAGCTTCCTCACCCAACTTTTCTTCAAGCACAATTTTGCTTCTAGGTTTCGCATCCTTCATAAAGTCCTCCTCAAGGAAACGAGCATCCGTGCTAACGAAAGTCTTATCGTCCTCGGGACTATAGAAAGTAAAACCTTTGGTTTCCTTCGGATATCCTACAAACAGGCACAATTCTGACCTACTAGCCAACTTGCTAGTCTTTTGCCTCAGCACGTGTGCAGGGCAACCCCAAATTCGGATGCGGCCAAGATTCACTTTACGGCCAGTCCATCGTTCATAAGGAGTACCAGGAACCGTCTTGGACGGAACTTGGTTCAGAATGTAGGTGGCTGTTTCGAGGGCATATCCCCAAAAGGAAAGCGGGAGTGATGAGTAACTCATCATCGATCTAACCATCTCCATAAGAGTTCGGTTTCTTCTCTCTGACACTCCGTTTTGTTGAGGTGTGCCAGGCGCGGTAAGCTGAGAAGCGATACCTTCTTCTTTAAGAAATTCATCGAACTCTCCAGACATATACTCACCACCTCGATCAGATCGAAGGGTTTTGATCACTTTGCCAGTTTGCTTTTCCACTAAAGCCCTAAAGACCTTAAATACGTTAAAGGTCTCGGATTTGTGTTTAAGCAAATAGAGAAACCCATATCTTGAGTAATCATCAGTGAAGGTAACGAAGTATTCGTATCCTCCACGTGCCTATTGGTTGAGCGGACCACATACATCTGAATGTATTAGTTCCAGCAACTCAGTGGCTCTTCGACCCTTATCGGAGAAAGGTCGCTTAGTCATCTTTCCCTCTATACAGGATTCACAAGTAGGTAGTGAACCTATTGCAGAGGCTTGGAGTGGACCATCCCTCACAAGTCTCTTAATCCTATCTAGACTGATATGACCAAGTCTTAAGTGCCAGAGGTATGTTGATTTTGTTAGATCGGAGGATTCAGAAAGTTTGATCCTCTTTGGCTCCCTAATTAGATCATTATCTATTTCGGTGTCTAAAAGAGAAGGTTGAGTGGGATAGATGTAGAAAAGAGCATTCTTCATACATGCATCAGTGACAAAAGAATTATCAGGAAACGAAATACGAATTCCATTCTTAATGAACTTTAAACAATAATCTTGCTCACGAAGATGAGCAACGGATATTAAGTTCTTCCCAAAGGTAGGAACAAAATAAACATTATTCAAGTTTAAAGTGCGGTCTTCAAAAGACAGCGTCACGGATCCCACAGCCTTCGCGGACACCAGGCTCCCATCACCCCATTTGAAACAGAATCGCCTTCCTCTAAGCTTTTGGTTTTCTTGAAACCATTCAAGGAACAACAAAAATGGTTAGTAGCAGCGGAGTCAAGAATCCACGTTGATACATTATCAGCTACTAAGCATGCTTCGGTAACTAGTACAATACTATGTTCCTTTGCTTTGAGATAGGCGGGACAGTTCTTTTTATCGGCCTTGTAAGGTCTCTTTACAGTTCCAGAGGCGGAGGCTTTTTGCTCAGTAGCATGTGCCTCTCCTTGATTCCTCTTTCTCTTAGTGAAACCTGCAGCAGTGTGAACTCAACTCGAGGCGATCTACACACTTTTCCTCGAGTTGAGTTCACTCCTCGAGTCGATCGACAACTCCTCGTGCCGACTCTACATTTCTCCTCGAGTGGAGTTCACTCCTCGAGTCCAGTACCGAGTCCACGAGTCGACAAGCTACTCATCGTGCCGACTCTACACTTCCCCTCGAGTTGAGTTCACTCCTCGAGTCGAGTACCGAGTCCACGAGTCGACAAGCTACTCCTCGTGCCGACTCTACATTTCTCCTCGAGTTGAGTTCGCTCCTCGAGTCGAGTACCGAGTCCACGAGTCGACAAGCTACTCCTCGTGCCGACCCTACACTTCTCCTCGAGTAGAGTTCACTCCTCGAGTCGAGTACCGAGTCCACGAGTCGATCGACAACTCCTCGTGCCAACTCTACATTTCTCCTCGAGTGGAGTTCACTCCTCGAGTCGAGTACCGAGTCCACGAGTCGACACGCTACTCCTCGTGCTGACTCTACATTTCTCCTCGAGTGGAGTTCGCTCCTCGAGTCGAGTACCGAGTCCACGAGTCGACAAGCTACTCCTCGTGCCGACCCTACACTTCTCCTCGAGTTGAGTTCACTCCTCGAGTCGAGTCCACGAGTCGATCGACAACTCCTCGTGCCGACTCTACATTTCTCCTCGAGTGGAGTTCACTCCTCGAGTCGAGTACCGAGTCCACGAGTCCACAAGCTACTCCTCGTGCCGACTCTACACTTCTCCTCGAGTTGAGTTCACTCCTCGAGTCGAGTACCGAGTCCACGAGTCGATCGACAACTCCTCGTGCCAACTCTACATTTCTCCTCGAGTGGAGTTCACTCCTCGAGTCGAGTACCGAGTCCACGAGTCGACAAGCTACTCCTCGTGCCGACTCTACATTTCTCCTCGAGTGGAGTTCGCTCCTCGAGTCGAGTACCGAGTCCACGAGTCGACAAGCTAGTCCTCGTGCCGACCCTACACTTCTCCTCGAGTTGAGTTCACTACTCGAGTCGAGTACCGAGTCCTCGAGTCGACAAGCTACTCCTCGTGCCGACTCTACATTTCTCCTCGAGTTGAGTTCACTCCTCGAGTCGAGTACCGAGTCCAGGAGTCGACAAGCTACTCCTCGTGCCGACTCTACGTTTCTCCTCGAGTTGAGTTCACTCCTCGAGTCGAGTACCGAGTCCACAAGTCGTCAAGCTACTCCTCAAGTCGACTCTACGTTTCTCCTTGAGTTGAGTGAACTCCTCGAGTCGAGTACCGAGTCCACGAGTTGACTAGCTACTCCTCGTGCCGACTCTACATGTCACCTCGAGTTGAGTCCCATCCTCGAGTCAAGTACCGAATCCGCGAGTCGACTAGCTACTCCTCGCTAGGAAAAAAACAACTAAACAACTAAACAACTCAAAAAGGAAAAAAAACAAAATAAAAATAGAAGCATAACAAAGTCTCAAGGGGCCGATGGTTAGGCCGGAGGTCCCAGAGAGAGGCGGTCTACACACTTCTCCTCGAGTTGAGTTCACTCCTCGAGTCGACTATCGAGTCCACGAGTCGATCGACAACTCCTCGTGCTGACTCTACATTTCTCCTCGAGTGGAGTTCACTCCTCGAGTCGAGTACCGAGTCCACGAGTCGACAAGCTACTCCTCGTGCCGACTCTACACTTCCCCTCGAGTTGAGTTCACTCCTCGATTCGAGTACCGAGTCCACGAGTCGATCGACAACTCCTCGTGCCGACTCTACATTTCTCCTCGAGTGGAGTTCACTCCTCGAGTCGAGTACCGAGTCCACGAGTCGACAAGCTACTCCTCGTGCTGACTCTACACTTCTCCTCGAGTTGAGTTCACTCCTCGAGTCGAGTACCGAGTCCACGAGTCGATCGAAAACTCCTCGTGCCGACTCTACATTTCTCCTCGAGTGGTGTTCGCTCCTCGAGTCGAGTACCGAGTCCACGAGTCGACAAGCTACTCCTCGTGCTGACCCTACACTTCTCCTTGAGTTGAGTTCACTCCTCGAGTCGAGTACCGAGTCCACGGGTCGATCGACAACTCCTCGTGCCGACTCTACATTTCTCCTCGAGTGAAGTTCACTCCTCGAGTCGAGTACCGAGTGCACGAGTCGACAAGCTACTCCTCGTGCCGACTCTACATTTCTCCTCGAGTGGAGTTCGCTCCTCGAGTCGAGTACCGAGTCCACGAGTCGACAAGCTACTCCTCGTGCCTACCCTACACTTCTCCATGAGTTGAGTTCACTCCTCGAGTCAACTACCGAGTCCACGAGTCGATCGACAACTCCTCGTGCCGACTCTACATTTCTCCTCGAGTGGAGTTCACTCCTCGAGTCGAGTACCGAGTCCACAAGTCGACAAGCTACTCCTCGTGCCGGCTCTACGTTTCTCCTCGAGTTGAATTCACTCCTCGAGTCGACAAGCTACTCCTCGTGCCGACTCTACATTTCTCCTCGAGTTGAGTTCACTCCTCGAGTCGAGTACCGAGTCCAGGAGTCGA
Organism: Urtica dioica subsp. dioica; assembly: GCF_054948205.1. Lineage (NCBI taxonomy): Eukaryota > Viridiplantae > Streptophyta > Magnoliopsida > Rosales > Urticaceae > Urtica > Urtica dioica. Next base: position 30,514,289 of record NC_142758.1, read on the forward strand.
CAAGCTACTCCTCGTGCCGACTCTACGTTTGTCCTCGAGTTGAGTTCACTCCTCGAGTCGAGTACCGAGTCCACGAGTCGACAAGCTACTCCTCATGTCGACTCTACGTTTGTCCTCGAGTTGAGTTCACTCCTCGAGTCGAGTACCGAGTCCACGAGTCGACTAGCTACTCCTCGTGCCGACTCTACATGTCACCTCGAGTTGAGTCCCATCCTCGAGTCAAGTACCGAATCCGCGAGTCGACTAGCTACTCCTCGCTAGGAAAAAAACAACTAAACAACTCAAAAAGGAAAAAAAAAATAGAAGCATAACAAAGTCTCAAGGGGCCGATGGTTAGGCCGGAGGTCCCAGAGAGAGGCGGTCTACACACTTCTCCTCGAGTTGAGTTCACTCCTCGAGTCGAATATCGAGTCCACGAGTCGATCGACAACTCCTCGTGCTGACTCTACATTTCTCCTCGAGTGGAGTTCACTCCTCGAGTCCAGTACCGAGTCCACGAGTCGACAATCTACTCCTCGTGCCGACTCTACACTTCCCCTCGAGTTGAGTTCACTCCTAGAGTCGAGTACCGACTCCACGAGTCGACAAGCTACTCCTCGTGCCGACTCTACATTTCTCCTCGAGTGGTGTTCGCTCCTCGAGTCGAGTACCGAGTCCACGAGTCGACAAGCTACTCCTCGTGCCGACCCTACACTTTTCCTCGAGTTGAGTTCACTCCTCGACTCGAGTACCGAGTCCACGAGTCGATCGACAACTCCTCGTGCCGACTCTACATTTCTCCTCGAGTGGAGTTCACTCCTCGAGTCGAGTACCGAGAGCACGAGTCGACAAGCTACTCCTCGTGCCGACTCTACATTTCTCCTCGAGTGGAGTTCGCTCCTCGAGTCGAGTACCGAGTCCACGAGTCGACAAGCTACTCCTCGTGCCGACCCTACACTTCTCCTTGAGTTGAGTTCACTCCTCGAGTCGACTACCGAGTCCACGAGTCGATCGACAACTCCTCGTGCCGACTCTACATTTCTCCTCGAGTGGTGTTCGCTCCTCGAGTCGAGTACCGAGTCCACGAGTCGACAAGCTACTCCTCGTGCTGACCCTACACTTCTCCTTGAGTTGAGTTCACTCCTCGAGTCGAGTACCGAGTCCACGAGTCGACAAGCTACTCCTCGTGCCGACTTACACTTCTCCTCGAGTTGAGTTCACTCCTCGAGTCGAGTACCGCGTCCACGAGTCGATCGACAACTCCTCGTGCCGATTCTACATTTCTCCTCGAGTGGAGTTCACTCCACGAGTCGAGTACCGAGTCCACGAGTCGACAAGCTACTTCTCGTGCCGACTCTACATTTCTCCTCGAGTGGAGTTCACTCCTCGAGTCGAGTACCGAGTCCACAAGTCGACAAGCTACTCCTCATGCCGGCTCTACGTTTCTCCTCGAGTTGAGTTCACTCCTCGAGTCGAGTACCGAGTCCTCGAGTCGACAAGCTACTCCTCGTGCCGACTCTACATTTCTCCTCGAGTTGAGTTCACTCCTCGAGTCGAGTACCGAGTCCAGGAGTCGACAAGCTACTCCTCGTGCCGACTCTACGTTTGTCCTCGAGTTGAGTTCACTCCTCGAGTCGAGTACCGAGTCCACGAGTCGACAAGCTACTCCTCATGTCGACTCTACATTTCTCCTTGAGTTAAGTTAACTCCTCGAGTCGAGTACCGAGTCCACGAGTCGACTAGCTACTCCTCGTGCCGACTCTACATGTCACCTCGAGTTGAGTCCCATCCTCGAGTCAAGTACCGAATCCGCGAGTCGACTAGCTACTCCTCGCTAGGAAAAAAACAACTAAACCACTCAAAAAGGAAAAAAAAATAGAAGCATAACAAAGTCTCAAGGGGCCGATGGTTAGGCCGGAGGTCCCAGAGAGAGGCGGTCTACACACTTCTCCTCGAGTTGAGTTCACTCCTCGAGTCGAATATCGAGTCCACGAGTCGATCGACAACTCCTCGTGCTGACTCTACATTTCTCCTCGAGTGGAGTTCACTCCTCGAGTCCAGTACCGAGTCCACGAGTCGACAAGCTACTCCTCGTGCCGACTCTACACTTCCCCTCGAGTTGAGTTCACTCCTCGAGTCGAGTACCGAGTCCACGAGTCGATCGACAACTCCTCGTGCTGACTCTACATTTCTCCTCGAGTGGAGTTCACTCCTCGAGTCGAGTACCGAGTCCACGAGTCGACAAGCTACTCCTTGCGCTGACTCTACGATTCTCCTCGAGTTGAGTTCACACCTCGAGTCGAGTACCGAGTCCACAAGTCGATCGACAACTCCTCGTGCCGACTCTACATTTCTCCTCGAGTGGAGTTCACTCCTCGAGTCGAGTACCGAGTCCACGAGTCGACAAGCTACTCCTCGTGCCGACTCTACACTTCCCCTCGAGTTGAGATAACTCCTCGAGTCGAGTACCGAGTCCACGAGTCGACAAGCTACTCCTCGTGTCGACTCTACATTTCTCCTCGAGTGGTGTTCGCTCCTCGAGTCGAGTACCAAGTCCACGAGTCGAAAAGCTACTCCTCGTGCCGACTCTACACTTCCCCTCGAGTTGAGTTCACTCCTAGAGTCGAGTACCGAGTCCACGAGTCGACAAGCTACTCCTCGTGCCCACTCTATATTTCTCCTCGAGTGGTGTTCGCTCCTCGAGTCGAGTACCGAGTCCACGAGTCGACAAGCTACTCCTTGTGCCGACCCTACACTTCTCCTCGAGTTGAGTTCACTCCTCGAGTCGAGTACCGAGTCCACGAGTCGATCGACAACTCCTCGTGCCGGCTCTACATTTCTCCTCGAGTGGAGTTCACTCCTCGAGTCGAGTACCGAGTGCACGAGTCGACAAGCTACTCCTCGTGCCGACTCTACATTTCTCCTCGAGTGGAGTTCGCTCCTCGAGTCGAGTACCGAGTCCACGAGTCGACAAGCTACTCCTCGTGCCGACCCTACACTTCTTCTTGAGTTGAGTTCACTCCTCGAGTCGACTACCGAGTCCACGAGTCGATCGACAACTCCTCGTGCCGACTCTACATTTCTCCTCGAGTGGAGTTCACTCCTCGAGTCGAGTACCGAGTCCACGAGTCGACAAGCTACTCCTCGTGCCGATTCTACACTTCTCCTCGAGTTGAGTTCACTCCTCGAGTCGAGTACCGAGTCCACGAGTCGATCGACAACTCCTCGTGCCGACTCTACATTTCTCCTCGAGTGGAGTTCACTCCACGAGTCGAGTACCGAGTCCACGAGTCGACAAGCTACTTCTCGTGCCGACTCTACATTTCTCCTCGAGTGGAGTTCACTCCTCGAGTCGAGTACCGAGTCCACAAGTCGACAAGCTACTCCTCGTGCCGGCTCTACGTTTCTCCTCGAGTTGAGTTCACTCCTCGAGTCGAGTACCGAGTCCTCGAGTCGACAAGCTACTCCTCGTGCCGACTCTACATTTCTCCTCGAGTTGAGTTCACTCCTCGAGTCGAGTACCGAGTCCAGGAATCGACAAGCTACTCCTCGTGCAGACTCTACGTTTGTCCTCGAGTTGAGTTCACTCCTCGACTCGAGTACCGAGTCCACGAGTCGACAAGCTACTCCTCATGTCGACTCTACGTTTCTCCTTGAGTTAAGTTAACTCCTCGAGTCGAGTACCGAGTCCACGAGTCGACTAGCTACTCCTCGTGCCGACTCTACATGTCACCTCGAGTTGAGTCCCATCCTCGAGTCAAGTACCGAATCCGCGAGTCGACTAGCTACTCCTCGCTAGGAAAAAAACAACTAAACAACTCAAAAAGGAAAAAAAAAAATAGAAGCATAACAAAGTCTCAAGGGGCCGATGGTTAGGCCGGAGGTCCCAGAGAGAGGCGGTCTACACACTTCTCCTCGAGTTGAGTTCACTCCTCGAGTCGAATATCGAGTCCACGAGTCGATCGACAACTCCTCGTGCTGACTCTACATTTCTCCTTGAGTGGAGTTCACTCCTCGAGTCCAGTACCGAGTCCACGAGTCGACAAGCTACTCCTCGTGCCGACTCTACACTTCCCCTCGAGTTGAGTTCACTCCTCGAGTCGAGTACCGAGTCCACGAGTCGATCGACAACTCCTCGTGCTGATTCTACATTTCTCCTCAAGTGGAGTTCACTCCTCGAGTCGAGTACCGAGTCCACGAGTCGACAAGCTACTCCTCGCGCTGACTCTACGCTTCTCCTCGAGTTGAGCTCACACCTCGAGTCGAGTATCGCGTCCACAAGTCGATCCACAACTCCTCGTGCCGACTCTACATTTCTCCTCGAGTGGAGTTCACTCCTCGAGTCGAGTACCGAGTCCACGAGTCGACAAGCTACTCCTCGTGCCGACTCTACACTTCCCCTCGAGTTGAGTTCACTCCTCGAGTCGAGTACCGAGTCCACGAGTCGACAAGCTACTCCTCGTGTCGACTCTACATTTCTCCTCGAGTGGTGTTCGCTCCTCGAGTCGAGTACCGAGTCCACAAGTCGACAAGCTACTCCTCGTGCCGACTCTACACTTCCCCTCGAGTTGAGTTCACTCCTAGAGTCGAGTACCGAGTCCACGAGTCGACAAGCTACTCCTCGTGTCGACTCTACATTTCTCCTCGAGTGGTGTTCGCTCCTCGAGTCGAGTACCGAGTCCACGAGTCGACAAGCTACTCCTCGTGCCGACCCTACACTTCTCCTCGAGTTGAGTTCACTCCTCGAGTCGAGTACCGAGTCCACGAGTCGATCGACAACTCCTCGTGCCGACTCTACATTTCTCCTCTAGTGGAGTTTACTCCTCGAGTCGAGTACCGAGTGCACGAGTCGACAAGCTACGCCTCGTGCCACTCTACACTTCTCCTTGAGTTGAGTTCACTCCTCGAGTCGACTACCGAGTCCACGAGTCGATCGACAACTCCTCGTGCCGACTCTACATTTCTCCTCGAGTGGAGTTCACTCCTCGAGTCGAGTACCGTGTCCACGAGTCGACAAGCTACTCCTAGTGCCGACTCTACACTTGTCCTCGAGTTGAGTTCACTCCTCGAGTCGAGTACCGAGTCCACGAGTCGATCGACAACTCCTCGTGCCGACTCTACATTTCTCCTCGAGTGGAGTTCACTCCACGAGTCGAGTACCGAGTCCACGAGTCGACAAGCTACTTCTCGTGCCGACTCTACTTTTCTCCTCTAGTTAAGTTCACTCCTCGAGTCGAGTACCGAGTCCACAAGTCGACAAGCTACTCCTCGTGCCGGCTCTACGTTTCTCCTCGAGTTGAGATCACTCCTCGAGTCGAGTACCGAGTCCTCGAGTCGACAAGCTACTCCTCGTACCGACTCTACATTTCTCCTCGAGTTGAGTTCACTCCTCGAGTCGAGTACCGAGTCCAGGAGTTGACAAGCTACTTCTCGTGCCGACTCTACGTTTCTCCTCGAGTTGAGTTCACTCCTCGAGTCGAGTACCGAGTCCACGAGTCGACAAGCTACTCCTCATGTCGACTCTACGTTTCTTCTTGAGTTAAGTTAACTCCTCGAGTCAAGTACCGAGTCCACGAGTCGACTAGCTACTCCTCGTGCCGGCTATACATGTCACCTCGAGTTGAGTCCCATCCTCGAGTCAAGTACCGAATCCGCGAGTCGACTAGCTACTCCTCGCTAGGAAAAAAACAACTAAACAACTAAACAACTCAAAAAGGAAAAAAAAATAGAAGCATAACAAAGTCTCAAGGGGCCGATGGTTAGGCCGGAGGTCCCAGAGAGAGGCGGTCTACACACTTCTCCTCGAGTTGAGTTCACTCCTCGAGTCGACTATCGAGTCCACGAGTCGATCGACAACTCCTCGTGCCGACTCTACATTTCTCCTCGAGTGGAGTTCAATCCTCGAGTCGAGTACCGAGTCCACGAGTCGACAAGCTATTTCTCGTGCCGACTCTACACTTCCCCTCGAGTTGAGTTCACTCCTCGAGTCGAGTACCGAGTCCACGAGTCGATCGACAACTCCTCGTGCTAACTCTACATTTCTCCTCGAGTGGAGTTCACTCCTCGAGTCGAGTACCGAGTCCACGAGTCGACAAGCTACTCCTCGCGTTGACTCTACGCTTCTCCTCGAGTTGAGTTCACACCTCGAGTCGAGTACCGAGTCCACAAGTCGATCGACAACTCCTCGTGCCGACTCTACATTTCTCCTCGAGTGGAGTTCACTCCTCGAGTCGAGTACCGAGTCCACGAGTCGACAAGCTACTCCTCGTGCCAACTCTACATTTCTCCTGGAGTGGAGTTCACTCCTCGAGTCGAGTACCGAGTCCACGAGTCGACAAGCTACTCCTCGTGCTGACCCTAGACTTCTCCTCGAGTTGAGTTCACTCCTCGAGTCGAGTACCGAGTCCACGAGTCGATCGACAACTCCTCGTGCCGACTCTACATTTCTCCTCGAGTGGAGTTTACTCCTCGAGTCGAGTACCGAGTCCACGAGTCGACAAGCTATTCCTCGTGCCGACTCTACACTTCTCCTCGAGTTGAGTTCACTCCTCGAGTCGAGTACCGAGTCCACTAGTCGATCGACAACTCCTCGTGCCGACTCTACATTTCTCCTCGAGTGGAGTTCACTACACGAGTCGAGTACCGAGTCCACGAGTCGACAAGCTACTTCTCATGCCGACTCTACTTTTCTCCTCTAGTTAAGTTCACTCCTCGAGTCAAGTACCGAGTCCACAAGTCGACAAGCTACTCCTCATGCCGACTCTACACTTCCCCTCGAGTTGAGTTCACTCCTCGAGTCGAGTACCGAGTCCACGAGTCGATCGACAACTCCTCGTGTCGACTCTACATTTCTCCTCGAGTGGAGTTCACTCCTCGAGTCGAGTACCGAGTCCACGAGTCGACAAGCTACTCCTCGTGCTGACTCTACACTTGTCCTCGAGTTGAGTTCACTCCTCGAGTCGAGTACCGAGTCCACGAGTCGATCGACAACTCCTCGTGCCGACTCTACATTTCTCCTCGAGTGGAGTTCACTCCACGAGTCGAGTACCGAGTCCACGAGTCGACAAGCTACTTCTCGTGCCGACTCTACTTTTCTCCTCTAGTTAAGTTCACTCCTCGAGTCGAGTACCGAGTCCACAAGTCGATAAGCTACTCCTCGTGCCGGCTCTACGTTTCTCCTCGAGTTGAGATCACTCCTCGAGTCGAGTACCGAGTCCTCGAGTCGACAAGCTACTCCTCGTACCGACTCTACATTTCTCCTCGAGTTGAGTTCACTCCTCGAGTCGAGTACGGGAATCCAGGAGTCGACAAGCTACTTCTCGTGCCGACTCTACGTTTCTCCTCGAGTTGAGTTCACTCCTCGAGTCGAGTACCGAGTCCACGAGTCGACAAGCTACTCCTCATGTCGACTCTACGTTTCTCCTTGAGTTAAGTTAACTCCTCGAGTCAAGTACCGAGTCCACGAGTCGACTAGCTACTCCTCGTGCCGGCTATACATGTCACCTCGAGTTGAGTCCCATCCTCGAGTCAAGTACCGAATCCGCGAGTCGACTAGCTACTCATCGCTAGGAAAAAAACAACTAAACAACTAAACAACTCAAAAAGGAAAAAAAAATAGAAGCATAACAAAGTCTCAAGGGGCCGATGGTTAGGCCGGAGGTCCCAGAGAGAGGCGGTCTACACACTTCTCCTCGAGTTGAGTTCACTCCTCGAGTCGACTATCGAGTCCACGAGTCGATCGACAACTCCTCGTGCCGACTCTACATTTCTCCTCGAGTGGAGTTCAATCCTCGAGTCGAGTACCGAGTCCACGAGTCGACAAGCTACTTCTCGTGCCGACTCTACACTTCCCCTCGAGTTGAGTTCACTCCTCGAGTCGAGTACCGAGTCCACGAGTCGATCGACAACTCCTCGTGCTGACTCTACATTTCTCCTCGAGTGGAGTTCACTCCTCGAGTCGAGTACCGAGTCCACGAGTCGACAAGCTACTCCTCGCGCTGACTCTACGCTTCTCCTCGAGTTGAGTTCACACCTCGAGTCGAGTACCGAGTCCACAAGTCGATCGACAACTCCTCGTGCCGACTCTACATTTCTCCTCGAGTGGAGTTCACTCCTCGAGTCGAGTACCGAGTCCACGAGTCGACAAGCTACTCCTCGTGCCGACTCTACATTTCTCCTGGAGTGGAGTTCACTCCTCGAGTCGAGTACCGAGTCCACGAGTCGACAAGCTACTCCTCGTGCCGACCCTAGACTTCTCCTCGAGTTGAGTTCACTCCTCGAGTCGAGTACCGAGTCCACGAGTCGATCGACAACTCCTCGTGCCGACTCTACATTTCTCCTCGAGTGGAGTTTACTCCTCAAGTCGAGTACCGAGTCCACGAGTCGACAAGCTATTCCTCGTGCCGACTCTACACTTCTCCTCGAGTTGAGTTCACTCCTCGAGTCGAGTACCGAGTCCACTAGTCGATCGACAACTCCTCGTGCCGACTCTACATTTCTCCTCGAGTGGAGTTCACTACACGAGTCGAGTACCGAGTCCACGAGTCGACAAGCTACTTCTCGTGCCGACTCTACTTTTCTCCTCTAGTTAAGTTCACTCCTCGAGTCAAGTACCGAGTCCACAAGTCGACAAGCTACTCCTCGTGCCGACTCTACACTTCCCCTCGAGTTGAGTTCACTCCTCGAGTCGAGTACCGAGTCCACGAGTCGATCGACAACTCCTCGTGTCGACTCTACATTTCTCCTCGAGTGGAGTTCACTCCTCGAGTCGAGTACCGAGTCCACGAGTCGACAAGCTACTCCTCGTGCTGACTCTACACTTGTCCTCGAGTTGAGTTCACTCCTCGAGTCGAGTACCGAGTCCACGAATCGATCGACAACTCCTCGTGCCGACTCTACATTTCTCCTCGAGTGGAGTTCACTCCACGAGTCGAGTACCGAGTCCACGAGTCGACAAGCTACTTCTCCTGCCGACTCTACTTTTCTCCTCTAGTTAAGTTCACTCCTCGAGTCGAGTACCGAGTCCACAAGTCGACAAGCTACTCCTCGTGCCGGCTCTACGTTTCTCCTCGAGTTGAGATCACTCCTCGAGTCGAGTACCGAGTCCTCGAGTCGACAAGCTACTCCTCGTAACGACTCTACATTTCTCCTCGAGTTGAGTTCACTCCTCGAGTCGAGTACCGAGTCCAGGAGTCGACAAGCTACTTCTCGTGCCGACTCTACGTTTCTCCTCGAGTTGAGTTCACTCCTCGAGTCGAGTACCGAGTCCACGAGTCGACAAGCTACTCCTAATGTCGACTCTACGTTTCTCCTTGAGTTAACTTAACTCCTCGAGTCAAGTACCGAGTCCACGAGTCGACTAGCTACTCCTCGTGCCGGCTATACATGTCACCTCGAGTTGAGTCCCATCCTCGAGTCAAGTACCGAATCCGCGAGTCGACTAGCTACTCATCGCTAGGAAAAAAACAACTAAACAACTAAACAACTCAAAAAGGAAAAAAAAATAGAAGCATAACAAAGTCTCAAGGGGCCGATGGTTAGGCCGGTGTCCCAGAGAGAGGCGGTCTACACACTTCTCCTCGAGTTGAGTTCACTCCTCGAGTCGACTATCGAGTCCACGAGTCGATCGACAACTCCTCGTGCCGACTCTACATTTCTCCTCGAGTGGAGTTCAATCCTCGAGTCGAGTACCGAGTCCACGAGTCGACAAGCTACTTCTCGTGCCGACTCTACACTTCCCCTCGAGTTGAGTTCACTCCTCGAGTCGAGTACCGAGTCCACGAGTCGATCGACAACTCCTGGTGCTGACTCTACATTTCTCCTCGAGTGGAGTTCACTCCTCGAGTCGAGTACCGAGTCCACGAGTCGACAAGCTACTCCTCGCGCTGACTCTACGCTTCTCCTCGAGTTGAGTTCACACCTCGAGTCGAGTACCGAGTCCACAAGTCGATCGACAACTCCTCGTGCCGACTCTACATTTCTCCTCGAGTGGAGTTCACTCCTCGAGTCGAGTACCGAGTCCACGAGTCGACAAGCTACTCCTCGTGCCGACTCTACATTTCTCCTGGAGTGGAGTTCACTCCTCGAGTCGAGTACCGAGTCCACGAGTCGACAAGCTACTCCTCGTGCCGACCCTAGACTTCTCCTCGAGTTGAGTTCACTCCTCGAGTCGAGTACCGAGTCCACGAGTCGATCGACAACTCCTCGTGCCGACTCTACATTTCTCCTCGAGTGGAGTTTACTCCTCGAGTCGAGTACCGAGTCCACGAGTCGACAAGCTATTCCTCGTGCCGACTCTACACTTCTCCTCGAGTTGAGTTCACTCCTCGAGTCAAGTACCGAGTCCACTAGTCGATCGACAACTCCTCATGCCGACTCTACATTTCTCCTCGAGTGGAGTTCACTACACGAGTCGAGTACCGAGTCCTCGAGTCGACAAGCTACTTCTCGTGCCGACTCTACTTTTCTCCTCTAGTTAAGTTCACTCCTCGAGTCAAGTACCGAGTCCACAAGTCGACAAGCTACTCCTCGTGCCGACTCTACACTTCCCCTCGAGTTGAGTTCACTCCTCGAGTCGAGTACCGAGTCCACGAGTCGATCGACAACTCCTCGTGTCGACTCTACATTTCTCCTCGAGTGGAGTTCACTCCTCGAGTCGAGTACCGAGTCCACGAGTCGACAAGCTACTCCTCGTGCTGACTCTACACTTGTCCTCGAGTTGAGTTCACTCCTCGAGTCGAGTACCGAGTCCACGAGTCGATCGACAACTCCTCGTGCCGACTCTACATTTCTCCTCGAGTGGAGTTCACTCCACGAGTCGAGTACCGAGTCCACGAGTCGACAAGCTACTTCTCGTGCCGACTCTACTTTTCTCCTCTAGTTAAGGTCACTCCTCGAGTCGAGTACCGAGTCCACAAGTCGACAAGCTACTCCTCGTGCCGGCTCTACGTTTCTCCTCGAGTTGAGATCACTCCTCGAGTCGAGTACCGAGTCCTCGAGTCGACAAGCTACTCCTCGTACCGACTCTACATTTCTCCTCGAGTTGAGTTCACTCCTCGAGTCGAGTACCGAGTCCAGGAGTCGACAAGCTACTTCTCGTGCCGACTCTACGTTTCTCCTCGAGTTGAGTTCACTCCTCGAGTCGAGTACCGAGTCCACGAGTCGACAAGCTACTCCTCATGTCGACTCTACGTTTCTCCTTGAGTTAAGTTAACTCCTCGAGTCAAGTACCGAGTCCACGAGTCGACTAGCTACTCCTCGTGCCGGCTATACATGTCACCTCGAGTTGAGTCCCATCCTCGAGTCAAGTACCGAATCCGCGAGTCGACTAGCTACTCATCGCTAGGAAAAAAACAACTAAACAACTAAACAACTCAAAAAGGAAAAAAAAAATAGAAGCATAACAAAGTCTCAAGGGGCCGATGGTTAGGCCGGAGGTCCCAGAGAGAGGCGGTCTACACACTTCTCCTCGAGTTGAGTTCACTCCTCGAGTCGACTATCGAGTCCACGAGTCGATCGACAACTCCTCGTGCCGACTCTACATTTCTCCTCGAGTGGAGTTCAATCCTCGAGTCGAGTACCGAGTCCACGAGTCGACAAGCTACTTCTCGTGCCGACTCTACACTTCCCCTCGAGTTGAGTTCACTCCTCGAGTCGAGTACCGAGTTCACGAGTCGATCGACAACTCCTGGTGCTGACTCTACATTTCTCCTCGAGTGGAGTTCACTCCTCGAGTCGAGTACCGAGTCCACGAGTCGACAAGCTACTCCTCGCGCTGACTCTACGCTTCTCCTCGAGTTGAGTTCACACCTCGAGTCGAGTACCGAGTCCACAAGTCGATCGACAACTCCTCGTGCCGACTCTACATTTCTCCTCGAGTGGAGTTCACTCCTCGAGTCGAGTACCGAGTCCACGAGTCGACAAGCTACTCCTCGTGCCGACTCTACATTTCTCCTGGAGTGGAGTTCACTCCTCGAGTCGAGTACCGAGTCCACGAGTCGACAAGCTACTCCTCGTGCCGACCCTAGACTTCTCCTCGAGTTGAGTTCACTCCTCGAGTCGAGTACCGAGTCCACGAGTCGATCGACAACTCCTCGTGCCGACTCTACATTTCTCCTCGAGTGGAGTTTACTCCTCGAGTCGAGTACCGAGTCCACGAGTCGACAAGCTATTCCTCGTGCCGACTCTACACTTCTCCTCGAGTTGAGTTCACTCCTCGAGTCGAGTACCGAGTCCACTAGTCGATCGACAACTCCTCGTGCCGACTCTACATTTCTCCTCGAGTGGAGTTCACTACACGAGTCGAGTACCGAGTCCTCGAGTCGACAAGCTACTTCTCGTGCCGACTCTACTTTTCTCCTCTAGTTAAGTTCACTCCTCGAGTCAAGTACCGAGTCCACAAGTCGACAAGCTACTCCTCGTGCCGACTCTACACTTCCCCTCGAGTTGAGTTCACTCCTCGAGTCGAGTACCGAGTCCACGAGTCGATCGACAACTCCTCGTGTCGACTCTACATTTCTCCTCGAGTGGAGTTCACTCCTCGAGTCGAGTACCGAGTCCACGAGTCGACAAGCTACTCCTTGTGCTGACTCTACACTTGTCCTCGAGTTGAGTTCACTCCTCGAGTCGAGTACCGAGTCCACGAGTCGATCGACAACTCCTCGTGCCGACTCTACATTTCTCCTCGAGTGGAGTTCACTCCACGAGTGGAGTACCGAGTCCACGAGTCGACAAGCTACTTCTCGTGCCGACTCTACTTTTCTCCTCTAGTTAAGTTCACTCCTCGAGTCGAGTACCGAGTCCACAAGTCGACAAGCTACTCCTCGTGCCGGCTCTACGTTTCTCCTCGAGTTGAGATCACTCCTCGAGTCGAGTACCGAGTCCACGAGTCGATTGACAACTCCTCGTGTCGACTCTACATTTCTCCTCGAGTGGAGTTCACTCCTCGAGTCGAGTACCGAGTCCACGAGTCGACACGCTACTCCTCGTGCTGACTCTACACTTGTCCTCGAGTTGAGTTCACTCCTCGAGTCGAGTACCGAGTCCACGAGTCGATCGACAACTACTCGTGCCGACTCTACATTTCTCCTCGAGTGGAGTTCACTACACGAGTCGAGTACCGAGTCCACGAGTCGACAAGCTACTTCTCGTGCCGACTCTACTTTTCTCCTCTAGTTAAGTTCACTCCTCGAGTCCAGTACCGAGTCCACAAGTCGACAAGCTACTCCTCGTGCCGACTCTACACTTCCCCTCGAGTTGAGTTCACTCCTCGAGTCGAGTACCGAGTCCACGAGTCGATCGACAACTCCTCGTGTCGACTCTACATTTCTCCTCGAGTGGAGTTCACTCCTCGAGTCGAGTACCGAGTCCACGAGTCGACACGCAACTCCTCGTGCCGACTCTACATTTCTCCTCGAGTGGAGTTCACTCCACGAGTCGAGTACCGAGTCCACGAGTCGACAAGCTACTTCTCGTGCCGACTCTACTTTTCTCCTCTAGTTAAGTTCACTCCTCGAGTCGAGTACCGAGTCCACGAGTCGACAAGCTATTCCTCGTGCCGACTCTACACTTCTCCTTGAGTTGAGTTCACTCCTCGAGTCAAGTACCGAGTCCACTAGTCGATCGACAACTCCTCGTGCCGACTCTACATTTCTCCTCGAGTGGAGTTCACTACACGAGTCGAGTACCGAGTCCTCGAGTCGACAAGCTACTTCTCGTGCCGACTCTACTTTTCTCCTCTAGTTAAGTTCACTCCTCGAGTCAAGTACCGAGTCCACAAGTCGACAAGCTACTCCTCGTGCCGACTCTACACTTCCCCTCGAGTTGAGTTCACTCCTCGAGTCGAGTACCGAGTCCACGAGTCGATCGACAACTCCTCGTGTCGACTCTACATTTCTCCTCGAGTGGAGTTCACTCCTCGAGTCGAGTACCGAGTCCACAAGTCGACAAGCTACTCCTCGTGCTGACTCTACACTTATCCTCGAGTTGAGTTCACTCCTCGAGTCGAGTACCGAGTCCACAAGTCGATCGACAACTCCTCGTGCCGACTCTACATTTCTCCTCGAGTGGAGTTCACTGCACGAGTCGAGTACCGAGTCCACGAGTCGACAAGCTACTCCTCGTGCCGGCTCTACGTTTCTCCTCGAGTTGAGATCACTCCTCGAGTCGAGTACCGAGTCCTCGAGTCGACAAACTACTCCTCGTACCGACTCTACATTTCTCCTCGAGTTGAGTTCACTCCTCGAGTCGAGTACCGAGTCCAGGAGTCGACAAGCTACTTCTCGTGCCGACTCTACGTTTCTCCTCGAGTTGAGTTCACTCCTCGAGTCGAGTACCGAGTCCACGAGTCGACAAGCTACTCCTCATGTCGACTCTACGTTTCTCCTTGAGTTAAGTTAACTCCTCGAGTCAAGTACCGAGTCCACGAGTCGACTAGCTACTCCTCGTGCCGGCTATACATGTCACCTCGAGTTGAGTCCCATCCTCGAGTCAAGTACCGAATCCGCGAGTCGACTAGCTACTCATCGCTAGGAAAAAAACAACTAAACAACTAAACAACTCAAAAAGGAAAAAAAAAATAGAAGCATAACAAAGTCTCAAGGGGCCGATGGTTAGGCCGGAGGTCCCAGAGAGAGGCGGTCTACACACTTCTCCTCGAGTTGAGTTCACTCCTCGAGTCGACTATCGAGTCCACGAGTCGATCGACAACTCCTCGTGCCGACTCTACATTTCTCCTCGAGTGGAGTTCAATCCTCGAGTCGAGTACCGAGTCCACGAGTCGACAAGCTACTTCTCGTGCCGACTCTACACTTCCCCTCGAGTTGAGTTCACTCCTCGAGTCGAGTACCGAGTTCACGAGTCGATCGACAACTCCTGGTGCTGACTCTACATTTCTCCTCGAGTGGAGTTCACTCCTCGAGTCGAGTACCGAGTCCACGAGTCGACAAGCTACTCCTCGCGCTGACTCTACGCTTCTCCTCGAGTTGAGTTCACACCTCGAGTCGAGTACCGAGTCCACAAGTCGATCGACAACTCCTCGTGCCGACTCTACATTTCTCCTCGAGTGGAGTTCACTCCTCGAGTCGAGTACCGAGTCCACGAGTCGACAAGCTACTCCTCGTGCCGACTCTACATTTCTCCTGGAGTGGAGTTCACTCCTCGAGTCGAGTACCGAGTCCACGAGTCGACAAGCTACTCCTCGTGCCGACCCTAGACTTCTCCTCGAGTTGAGTTCACTCCTCGAGTCGAGTACCGAGTCCACGAGTCGATCGACAACTCCTCGTGCCGACTCTACATTTCTCCTCGAGTGGAGTTTACTCCTCGAGTCGAGTACCGAGTCCACGAGTCGACAAGCTATTCCTCGTGCCGACTCTACACTTCTCCTCGAGTTGAGTTCACTCCTCGAGTCGAGTACCGAGTCCACTAGTCGATCGACAACTCCTCGTGCCGACTCTACATTTCTCCTCGAGTGGAGTTCACTACACGAGTCGAGTACCGAGTCCTCGAGTCGACAAGCTACTTCTCGTGCCGACTCTACTTTTCTCCTCTAGTTAAGTTCACTCCTCGAGTCAAGTACCGAGTCCACAAGTCGACAAGCTACTCCTCGTGCCGACTCTACACTTCCCCTCGAGTTGAGTTCACTCCTCGAGTCGAGTACCGAGTCCACGAGTCGATCGACAACTCCTCGTGTCGACTCTACATTTCTCCTCGAGTGGAGTTCACTCCTCGAGTCGAGTACCGAGTCCACGAGTCGACAAGCTACTCCTTGTGCTGACTCTACACTTGTCCTCGAGTTGAGTTCACTCCTCGAGTCGAGTACCGAGTCCACGAGTCGATCGACAACTCCTCGTGCCGACTCTACATTTCTCCTCGAGTGGAGTTCACTCCACGAGTGGAGTACCGAGTCCACGAGTCGACAAGCTACTTCTCGTGCCGACTCTACTTTTCTCCTCTAGTTAAGTTCACTCCTCGAGTCGAGTACCGAGTCCACAAGTCGACAAGCTACTCCTCGTGCCGGCTCTACGTTTCTCCTCGAGTTGAGATCACTCCTCGAGTCGAGTACCGAGTCCACGAGTCGATTGACAACTCCTCGTGTCGACTCTACATTTCTCCTCGAGTGGAGTTCACTCCTCGAGTCGAGTACCGAGTCCACGAGTCGACACGCTACTCCTCGTGCTGACTCTACACTTGTCCTCGAGTTGAGTTCACTCCTCGAGTCGAGTACCGAGTCCACGAGTCGATCGACAACTACTCGTGCCGACTCTACATTTCTCCTCGAGTGGAGTTCACTACACGAGTCGAGTACCGAGTCCACGAGTCGACAAGCTACTTCTCGTGCCGACTCTACTTTTCTCCTCTAGTTAAGTTCACTCCTCGAGTCCAGTACCGAGTCCACAAGTCGACAAGCTACTCCTCGTGCCGACTCTACACTTCCCCTCGAGTTGAGTTCACTCCTCGAGTCGAGTACCGAGTCCACGAGTCGATCGACAACTCCTCGTGTCGACTCTACATTTCTCCTCGAGTGGAGTTCACTCCTCGAGTCGAGTACCGAGTCCACGAGTCGACACGCTACTCCTCGTGCTGACTCTACACTTGTCCTCGAGTTGAGTTCACTCCTCGAGTCGAGTACCGAGTCCACGAGTCGATCGACAACTCCTCGTGCCGACTCTACATTTCTCCTCGAGTGGAGTTCACTCCACGAGTCGAGTACCGAGTCCACGAGTCGACAAGCTACTTCTCGTGCCGACTCTACTTTTCTCCTCTAGTTAAGTTCACTCCTCGAGTCGAGTACCGAGTCCACGAGTCGACAAGCTATTCCTCGTGCCGACTCTACACTTCTCCTTGAGTTGAGTTCACTCCTCGAGTCAAGTACCGAGTCCACTAGTCGATCGACAACTCCTCGTGCCGACTCTACATTTCTCCTCGAGTGGAGTTCACTACACGAGTCGAGTACCGAGTCCTCGAGTCGACAAGCTACTTCTCGTGCCGACTCTACTTTTCTCCTCTAGTTAAGTTCACTCCTCGAGTCAAGTACCGAGTCCACAAGTCGACAAGCTACTCCTCGTGCCGACTCTACACTTCCCCTCGAGTTGAGTTCACTCCTCGAGTCGAGTACCGAGTCCACGAGTCGATCGACAACTCCTCGTGTCGACTCTACATTTCTCCTCGAGTGGAGTTCACTCCTCGAGTCGAGTACCGAGTCCACGAGTCGACACGCTACTCCTCGTGCTGACTCTACACTTGTCCTCGAGTTGAGTTCACTCCTCGAGTCGAGTACCGAGTCCACGAGTCGATCGACAACTCCTCGTGCCGACTCTACATTTCTCCTCGAGTGGAGTTCACTCCACGAGTCGAGTACCGAGTCCACGAGTCGACAAGCTACTTCTCGTGCCGACTCTACTTTTCTCCTCTAGTTAAGTTCACTCCTCGAGTCGAGTACCGAGTCCACGAGTCGACAAGCTATTCCTCGTGCCGACTCTACACTTCTCCTTGAGTTGAGTTCACTCCTCGAGTCAAGTACCGAGTCCACTAGTCGATCGACAACTCCTCGTGCCGACTCTACATTTCTCCTCGAGTGGAGTTCACTACACGAGTCGAGTACCGAGTCCTCGAGTCGACAAGCTACTTCTCGTGCCGACTCTACTTTTCTCCTCTAGTTAAGTTCACTCCTCGAGTCAAGTACCGAGTCCACAAATCGACAAGCTACTCCTCGTGCCGACTCTACACTTCCCCTCGAGTTGAGTTCACTCCTCGAGTCGAGTACCGAGTCCACGAGTCGATCGACAACTCCTCGTGTCGACTCTACATTTCTCCTCGAGTGGAGTTCACTCCTCGAGTCAAGTACCGAGTCCACGAGTCGACACGCTACTCCTCGTGCTGACTCTACACTTGTCCTCGAGTTGAGTTCACTCCTCGAGTCGAGTACCGAGTCCACGAGTCGATCGACAACTCCTCGTGCCGACTCTACATTTCTCCTCGAGTGGAGTTCACTCCACGAGTCGAGTACCGAGTCCACGAGTCGACAAGCTACTTCTCGTGCCGACTCTACTTTTCTCCTCTAGTTAAGTTCACTCCTCGAGTCGAGTACCGAGTCCACAAGTCGACAAGCTACTCCTCGTGCCGGCTCTACGTTTCTCCTCGAGTTGAGATCACTCCTCGAGTCGAGTACCGAGTCCTCGAGTCGACAAGCTACTCCTCGTACCGACTCTACATTTCTCCTCGAGTTGAGTTCACTCCTCGAGTCGAGTTCCGAGTCCAGGAGTCGACAAGCTACTTCTCGTGCCGACTCTACGTTTCTCCTCGAGTTGAGTTCACTCCTCGAGTCGAGTACCGAGTCCACGAGTCGACAAGCTACTCCTCATGTCGACTCTACGTTTCTCGTTGAGTTAAGTTAACTCCTCGAGTCAAGTACCGAGTCCACGAGTCGACTACCTACTCCTCGTGCCGGCTATACATGTCACCTCGAGTTGAGTCCCATCCTCGAGTCAAGTACCGAATCCGCGAGTCGACTAGCTACTCATCGCTAGGAAAAAAACAACTAAACAACTAAACAACTCAAAAAGGAAAAAAAAATAGAAGCATAACAAAGTCTCAAGGGGCCGATGGTTAGGCCGGAGGTCCCAGAGAGAGGCGGTCTACACACTTCTCCTCGAGTTGAGTTCACTCCTCGAGTCGACTATCGAGTCCACGAGTCGATCGACAACTCCTCGTGCCGACTCTACATTTCTCCTCGAGTGGAGTTCAATCCTCGAGTCGAGTACCGAGTCCACGAGTCGACAAGCTACTTCTCGTGCCGACTCTACACTTCCCCTCGAGTTGAGTTCACTCCTCGAGTCGAGTACCGAGTCCACGAGTCGATCGACAACTCCTGGTGCTGACTCTACATTTCTCCTCGAGTGGAGTTCACTCCTCGAGTCGAGTACCGAGTCCACGAGTCGACAAGCTACTCCTCGCGCTGACTCTACGCTTCTCCTCGAGTTGAGTTCACACCTCGAGTCGAGTACCGAGTCCACAACTCGATCGACAACTCCTCGTGCCGACTCTACATTTCTCCTCGAGTGGAGTTCACTCCTCGAGTCGAGTACCGAGTCCACGAGTCGACAAGCTACTCCTCGTGCCGACTCTACAT
The DNA here is from genome assembly GCF_054948205.1 of Urtica dioica subsp. dioica. Taxonomy (NCBI): domain Eukaryota; kingdom Viridiplantae; phylum Streptophyta; class Magnoliopsida; order Rosales; family Urticaceae; genus Urtica; species Urtica dioica. Next base: position 30,533,394 of record NC_142758.1, read on the forward strand.
TTCTCCTGGAGTGGAGTTCACTCCTCGAGTCGAGTACCGAGTCCACGAGTCGACAAGCTACTCCTCGTGCCGACCCTAGACTTCTCCTCGAGTTGAGTTCACTCCTCGAGTCGAGTACCGAGTCCACGAGTCGATCGACAACTCCTCGTGCCGACTCTACATTTCTCCTCGAGTGGAGTTTACTCCTCGAGTCGAGTACCGAGTCCACGAGTCGACAAGCTATTCCTCGTGCCGACTCTACACTTCTCCTCGAGTTGAGTTCACTCCTCGAGTCGAGTACCGAGTCCACTAGTCGATCGACAACTCCTCGTGCCGACTCTACATTTCTCCTCGAGTGGAGTTCACTACACGAGTCGAGTACCGAGTCCTCGAGTCGACAAGCTACTTCTCGTGCCGACTCTACTTTTCTCCTCTAGTTAAGTTCACTCCTCGAGTCAAGTACCGAGTCCACAAGTCGACAAGCTACTCCTCGTGCCGACTCTACACTTCCCCTCGAGTTGAGTTCACTCCTCGAGTCGAGTACCGAGTCCACGAGTCGATCGACAACTCCTCGTGCCGACTCTACATTTCTCCTCGAGTGGAGTTCACTCCACGAGTCGAGTACCGAGTCCACGAGTCGACAAGCTACTTCTCGTGCCGACTCTACTTTTCTCCTCTAGTTAAGTTCACTCCTCGAGTCGAGTACCGAGTCCACAAGTCGACAAGCTACTCCTCGTGCCGGCTCTACGTTTCTCCTCGAGTTGAGATCACTCCTCGAGTCGAGTACCGAGTCCTCGAGTCGACAAGCTACTTCTCGTACCGACTCTACATTTCTCCTCGAGTTGAGTTCACTCCTCGAGTCGAGTACCGAGTCCAGGAGTCGACAAGCTACTTCTCGTGCCGACTCTACGTTTCTCCTCGAGTTGAGTTTACTCCTCGAGTCGAGTACCGAGTCCACGAGTCGACAAGCTACTCCTCATGTCGACTCTACGTTTCTCCTTGAGTTAAGTTAACTCCTCGAGTCAAGTACCGAGTCCACGAGTCGACTAGCTACTCCTCGTGCCGGCTATACATGTCACCTCGAGTTGAGTCCCATCCTCGAGTCAAGTACCGAATCCGCGAGTCGACTAGCTACTCATCGCTAGGAAAAAAACAACTAAACAACTCAAAAAGGAAAAAAAAAATAGAAGCATAACAAAGTCTCAAGGGGCCGATGGTTAGGCCGGAGGTCCCAGAGAGAGGCGGTCTACACACTTCTCCTCGAGTTGAGTTCACTCCTCGAGTCGACTATCGAGTCCACGAGTCGATCGACAACTCCTCGTGCCGACTCTACATTTCTCCTCGAGTGGAGTTCAATCCTCGAGTCGAGTACCGAGTCCACGAGTCGAAAAGCTACTTCTCGTGCCGACTCTACACTTCCCCTCGAGTTGAGTTCACTCCTCGAGTCGAGTACCGAGTCCACGAGTCGATCGACAACTCCTGGTGCTGACTCTACATTTCTCCTCGAGTGGAGTTCACTCCTCGAGTCGAGTACCGAGTCCACGAGTCGACAAGCTACTCCTCGCGCTGACTCTACGCTTCTCCTCGAGTTGAGTTCACACCTCGAGTCGAGTACCGAGTCCACAAGTCGATCGACAACTCCTCGTGCCGACTCTACATTTCTCCTCAAGTGGAGTTCACTCCTCGAGTCGAGTACCGAGTCCACTAGTCGACAAGCTACTCCTCGTGCCGACTCTACATTTCTCCTGGAGTGGAGTTCACTCCTCGAGTCGAGTACCGAGTCCACGAGTCGACAAGCTACTCCTCGTGCCGACCCTAGACTTCTCCTCGAGTTGAGTTCACTCCTCGAGTCGAGTACCGAGTCCACGAGTCGATCGACAACTCCTCGTGCCGACTCTACATTTCTCCTCGAGTGGAGTTTACTCCTCGAGTCGAGTACCGAGTCCACGAGTCGACAAGCTATTCCTCGTGCCGACTCTACACTTCTCCTCGAGTTGAGTTCACTCCTCGAGTCGAGTACCGAGTCCACTAGTCGATCGACAACTCCTCGTGCCGACTCTACATTTCTCCTCGAGTGGAGTTCACTACACGAGTCGAGTACCGAGTCCTCGAGTCGACAAGCTACTTCTCGTGCCGACTCTACTTTTCTCCTCTAGTTAAGTTCACTCCTCGAGTCAAGTACCGAGTCCACAAGTCGACAAGCTACTCCTCGTGCCGACTCTACACTTCCCCTCGAGTTGAGTTCACTCCTCGAGTCGAGTACCGAGTCCACGAGTCGATCGACAACTCCTCGTGTCGACTCTACATTTCTCCTCGAGTGGAGTTCACTCCTCGAGTCGAGTACCGAGTCCACGAGTCGACAAGCTACTCCTCGTGCTGACTCTACACTTATCCTCGAGTTGAGTTCACTCCTCGAGTCGAGTACCGAGTCCACAAGTCGATCGACAACTCCTCGTGCCGACTCTACATTTCTCCTCGAGTGGAGTTCACTACACGAGTCGAGTACCGAGTCCACGAGTCGACAAGCTACTTCTCGTGCCGACTCTACTTTTCTCCTCTAGTTAAGTTCACTCCTCGAGTCAAGTACCGAGTCCACAAGTCGACAAGCTACTCCTCGTGCCGACTCTACACTTCCCCTCGAGTTGAGTTCACTCCTCGAGTCGAGTACCGAGTCCACGAGTCGATCGACAACTCCTCGTGTCGACTCTACATTTCTCCTCGAGTGGAGTTCACTCCTCGAGTCGAGTACCGAGTCCACGGGTCGACACGCTACTCCTCGTGCTGACTCTACACTTGTCCTCGAGTTGAGTTCACTCCTCGAGTCGAGTACCGAGTCCACGAGTCGATCGACAACTCCTCGTGCCGACTCTACATTTCTCCTCGAGTGGAGTTCACTCCACGAGTCGAGTACCGAGTCCACGAGTCGACAAGCTACTTCTCGTGCCGACTCTACTTTTCTCCTCTAGTTAAGTTCACTCCTCGAGTCGAGTACCGAGTCCACAAGTCGACAAGCTACTCCTCGTGCCGGCTCTACGTTTCTCCTCGAGTTGAGATCACTCCTCGAGTCGAGTACCGAGTCCTCGAGTCGACAAGCTACTCCTCGTACCGACTCTACATTTCTCCTCGAGTTGAGTTCACTCCTCGAGTCGAGTACCGAGTCCAGGAGTCGACAAGCTACTTCTCGTGCCGACTCTACGTTTCTCCTCGAGTTGAGTTCACTCCTCGAGTCGAGTACCGAGTCCACGAGTCGACAAGCTACTCCTCATGTCGACTCTACGTTTCTCCTTGAGTTAAGTTAACTCCTCGAGTCAAGTACCGAGTCCACGAGTCGACTAGCTACTCCTCGTGCCGACTATACATGTCACCTCGAGTTGAGTCCCATCCTCGAGTCAAGTACCGAATCCGCGAGTCGACTAGCTACTCATCGCTAGGAAAAAAACAACTAAACAACTAAACAACTCAAAAAGGAAAAAAAAAATAGAAGCATAACAAAGTCTCAAGGGGCCGATGGTTAGGCCGGAGGTCCCAGAGAGAGGCGGTCTACACACTTCTCCTCGAGTTGAGTTCACTCCTCGAGTCGACTATCGAGTCCATGAGTCGATCGACAACTCCTCGTGCCGACTCTACATTTCTCCTCGAGTGGAGTTCAATCCTCGAGTCGAGTACCGAGTCCACGAGTCGACAAGCTACTTCTCGTGCCGACTCTACACTTCCCCTCGAGTTGAGTTCACTCCTCGAGTCGAGTACCGAGTCCACGAGTCGATCGACAACTCCTGGTGCTGACTCTACATTTTTCCTCGAGTGGAGTTCACTCCTCGAGTCGAGTACCGAGTCCACGAGTCGACAAGCTACTCCTCGCGATGACTCTACGCTTCTCCTCGAGTTGAGTTCACACGTCGAGTCTAGTACCGAGTCCACAAGTCGATCGACAACTCCTCGTGCCGACTCTACATTTCTCCTCGAGTGGAGTTCACTCCTCGAGTCGAGTACCGAGTCCACGAGTCGACAAGCTACTCCTCGTGCCGACTCTACATTTCTCCTGGAGTGGAGTTCACTCCTCGAGTCGAGTACCGAGTCCACGAGTCGACAAGCTACTCCTCGTGCCGACCCTAGACTTCTCCTCGAGTTGAGTTCACTCCTCGAGTCGAGTACCGAGTCCACGAGTCGATCGACAACTCCTCGTGCCGAATCTACATTTCTCCTCGAGTGGAGTTTACTCCTCGAGTCGAGTACCGAGTCCACGAGTCGACAAGCTATTCCTCGTGCCGACTCTACACTTCTCCTCGAGTTGAGTTCACTCCTCGAGTCGAGTACCGAGTCCACTAGTCGATCGACAACTCCTCGTGCCGACTCTACATTTCTCCTCGAGTGGAGTTCACTACACGAGTCGAGTACCGAGTCCTCGAGTCGACAAGCTACTTCTCGTGCCGACTCTACTTTTCTCCTCTAGTTAAGTTCACTCCTCGAGTCAAGTACCGAGTCCACAAGTCGACAAGCTACTCCTCGTGCCGACTCTACACTTCCCCTCGAGTTGAGTTCACTCCTCGAGTCGAGTACCGAGTCCACGAGTCGATCGACAACTCCTCGTGTCGACTCTACATTTCTCCTCGAGTGGAGTTCACTCCTCGAGTCGAGTACCGAGTCCACAAGTCGACAAGCTACTCCTCGTGCTGACTCTACACTTATCCTCGAGTTGAGTTCACTCCTCGAGTCGAGTACCGAGTCCACAAGTCGATCGACAACTCCTCGTGCCGACTCTACATTTCTCCTCGAGTGGAGTTCACTGCACGAGTCGAGTACCGAGTCCACGAGTCGACAAGCTACTTCTCGTGCCGACTCTACTTTTCTCCTCTAGTTAAGTTCACTCCTCAAGTCAAGTACCGAGTCCACAAGTCGACAAGCTACTCCTCGTGCCGACTCTACACTTCCCCTCGAGTTGAGTTCACTCCTCGAGTCGAGTACCGAGTCCACGAGTCGATCGACAACTCCTCGTGTCGACTCTACATTTCTCCTCGAGTGGAGTTCACTCCTCGAGTCGAGTACCGAGTCCACGAGTCGACACGCTACTCCTCGTGCTGACTCTACACTTGTCCTCGAGTTGAGTTCACTCCTCGAGTCGAGTACCGAGTCCACGAGTCGATCGACAACTCCTCGTGCCGACTCTACATTTCTCCTCGAGTGGAGTTCACTCCACGAGTCGAGTACCGAGTCCACGAGTCGACAAGCTACTTCTCGTGCCGACTCTACTTTTCTCCTCTAGTTAAGTTCACTCCTCGAGTCGAATACCGAGTCCACAAGTCGACAAGCTACTCCTCGTTCCGGCTCTACGTTTCTCCTCGAGTTGAGATCACTCCTCGAGTCGAGTACCGAGTCCTCGAGTCGACAAGCTACTCCTCGTACCGACTCTACATTTCTCCTCGAGTTGAGTTCACTCCTCGAGTCGAGTACCGAGTCCAGGAGTCGACATGCTACTTCTCGTGCCGACTCTACGTTTCTCCTCGAGTTGAGTTCACTCCTCGAGTCGAGTACCGAGTCCACGAGTCGACAAGCTACTCCTCATGTCGACTCTACGTTTCTCCTTGAGTTAAGTTAACTCCTCGAGTCAAGTACCGAGTCCACGAGTCGACTAGCTACTCCTCGTGCCGACTATACATGTCACCTCGAGTTGAGTCCCATCCTCGAGTCAAGTACCGAATCCGCGAGTCGACTAGCTACTCATCGCTAGGAAAAAAACAACTAAACAACTAAACAACTCAAAAAGGAAAAAAAAAATAGAAGCATAACAAAGTCTCAAGGGGCCGATGGTTAGGCCGGAGGTCCCAGAGAGAGGCGGTCTACACACTTCTCCTCGAGTTGAGTTCACTCCTCGAGTCGACTATCGAGTCCACGAGTCGATCGATAACTCCTCGTGCCGACTCTACATTTCTCCTCAAGTGGAGTTCAATCCTCGAGTCGAGTACCGAGTCCACGAGTCGACAAGCTACTTCTCGTGCCGACTCTACACTTCCCCTCGAGTTGAGTTCACTCCTCGAGTCGAGTACCGAGTCCACGAGTCGATCGACAACTCCTGGTGCTGACTCTACATTTCTCCTCGAGTGGAGTTCACTCCTCGAGTCGAGTACCGAGTCCACGAGTCGACAAGCTACTCCTCGCGATGACTCTACGCTTCTCCTCGAGTTGAGTTCACAACTCGAGTCGAGTACCGACTCCACAAGTCGATCGACAACTCCTCGTGCCGACTCTACATTTCTCCTCGAGTGGAGTTCACTCCTCGAGTCGAGTACCGAGTCCACGAGTCGACAAGCTACTCCTCGTGCCGACTCTACATTTCTCCTGGAGTGGAGTTCACTCCTCGAGTCGAGTACCGAGTCCACGAGTCGACAAGCTACTCCTCGTGCCGACCCTAGACTTCTCCTCGAGTTGAGTTCACTCCTCGAGTCGAGTACCGAGTCCACGAGTCGATCGACAACTCCTCGTGCCGACTCTACATTTCTCCTCGAGTGGAGTTTACTCCTCGAGTCGAGTACCGAGTCCACGAGTCGACAAGCTATTCCTCGTGCCGACTCTACACTTCTCCTCGAGTTGAGTTCACTCCTCGAGTCGAGTACCGAGTCCACTAGTCGATCGACAACTCCTCGTGCCGACTCTACATTTCTCCTCGAGTGGAGTTCACTACACGAGTCGAGTACCGAGTCCTCGAGTCGACAAGCTACTTCTCGTGCCGACTCTACTTTTCTCCTCTAGTTAAGTTCACTCCTCGAGTCAAGTACCGAGTCCACAAGTCGACAAGCTACTCCTCGTGCCGACTCTACACTTCCCCTCGAGTTGAGTTCACTCCTCGAGTCGAGTACCGAGTCCACGAGTCGATCGACAACTCCTCGTGTCGACTCTACATTTCTCCTCGAGTGGAGTTCACTCCTCGAGTCGAGTACCGAGTCCACAAGTCGACAAGCTACTCCTCGTGCTGACTCTACACTTATCCTCGAGTTGAGTTCACTCCTCGAGTCGAGTACCGAGTCCACAAGTCGATCGACAACTCCTCGTGCCGACTCTACATTTCTCCTCGAGTGGAGTTCACTGCACGAGTCGAGTACCGAGTCCACGAGTCGACAAGCTACTTCTCGTGCCGACTCTACTTTTCTCCTCTAGTTAAGTTCACTCCTCGAGTCAAGTACCGAGTCCACAAGTCGACAAGCTACTCCTCGTGCCGACTCTACACTTCCCCTCGAGTTGAGTTCACTACTCGAGTCGAGTACCGAGTCCACGAGTCGATCGACAACTCCTCGTGTCGACTCTACATTTCTCCTCGAGTGGAGTTCACTCCTCGAGTCGAGTACCGAGTCCACGAGTCGACAAGCTACTCCTCGTGCTGACTCTACACTTGTCCTCGAGTTGAGTTCACTCCTCGAGTCGAGTACCGAGTCCACGAGTCGATCGACAACTCCTCGTGCCGACTCTACATTTCTCCTCGAGTGGAGTTCACTCCACGAGTCGAGTACCGAGTCCACGAGTCGACAAGCTACTTCTCGTGCCGACTCTACTTTTCTCCTCTAGTTAAGTTCACTCCTCGAGTCGAGTACCGAGTCCACAAGTCGACAAGCTACTCCTCGTGCCGGCTCTACGTTTCTCCTCGAGTTGAGATCACTCCTCGAGTCGAGTACCGAGTCCTCGAGTCGACAAGCTACTCCTCGTACCGACTCTACATTTCTCCTCGAGTTGAGTTCACTCCTCGAGTCGAGTACCGAGTCCAGGAGTCGACAAGCTACTTCTCGTGCCGACTCTACGTTTCTCCTCGAGTTGAGTTCACTCCTCGAGTCGAGTACCGAGTCCACGAGTCGACAAGCTACTCCTCATGTCGACTCTACGTTTCTCCTTGAGTTAAGTTAACTCCTCGAGTCAAGTACCGAGTCCACGAGTCGACTAGCTACTCCTCGTGCCGACTATACATGTCACCTCGAGTTGAGTCCCATCCTCGAGTCAAGTACCGAATCCGCGAGTCGACTAGCTACTCATCGCTAGGAAAAAAACAACTAAACAACTAAACAACTCAAAAAGGAAAAAAAAAATAGAAGCATAACAAAGTCTCAAGGGGCCGATGGTTAGGCCGGAGGTCCCAGAGAGAGGCGGTCTACACACTTCTCCTCGAGTTGAGTTCACTCCTCGAGTCGACTATCGAGTCCACGAGTCGATCGACAACTCCTCGTGCCGACTCTACATTTCTCCTCGAGTGGAGTTCAATCCTCGAGTCGAGTACCGAGTCCACGAGTCGACAAGCTACTTCTCGTGCCGACTCTACACTTCCCCTCGAGTTGAGTTCACTCCTCGAGTCGAGTACCGAGTCCACGAGTCGATCGACAACTCCTGGTGCTGACTCTACATTTCTCCTCGAGTGGAGTTCACTCCTCGAGTCGAGTACCGAGTCCACGAGTCGACAAGCTACTCCTCGCGCTGACTCTACGCTTCTCCTCGAGTTGAGTTCACACCTCGAGTCGAGTACCGAGTCCACAAGTCGATCGACAACTCCTCGTGCCGACTCTACATTTCTCCTCGAGTGGAGTTCACTCCTCGAGTCGAGTACAGAGTCCACGAGTCGACAAGCTACTCCTCGTGCCGACTCTACATTTCTCCTGGAGTGGAGTTCACTCCTCGAGTCGAGTACCGAGTCCACGAGTCGACAAGCTACTCCTCGTGCCGACCCTAGACTTCTCCTCGAGTTGAGTTCACTCCTCGAGTCGAGTACCGAGTCCACGAGTCGATCGACAACTCCTCGTGCCGACTCTACATTTCTCCTCGAGTGGAGTTTACTCCTCGAGTCGAGTACCGAGTCCACGAGTCGACAAGCTATTCCTCGTGCCGACTCTACACTTCTCCTCGAGTTGAGTTCACTCCTCGAGTCGAGTACCGAGTCCACTAGTCGATCGACAACTCCTCGTGCCGACTCTACATTTCTCCTCGAGTGGAGTTCACTACACGAGTCGAGTACCGAGTCCTCGAGTCGACAAGCTACTTCTCGTGCCGACTCTACTTTTCTCCTCTAGTTAAGTTCACTCCTCGAGTCAAGTACCGAGTCCACAAGTCGACAAGCTACTCCTCGTGCCGACTCTACACTTCCCCTCGAGTTGAGTTCACTCCTCGAGTCGAGTACCGAGTCCACGAGTCGATCGACAACTCCTCGTGTCGACTCTACATTTCTCCTCGAGTGGAGTTCACTCCTCGAGTCGAGTACCGAGTCCACGAGTCGACAAGCTACTCCTCGTGCTGACTCTACACTTATCCTCGAGTTGAGTTCACTCCTCGAGTCGAGTACCGAGTCCACAAGTCGATCGACAACTCCTCGTGCCGACTCTACATTTCTCCTCGAGTGGAGTTCACTACACGAGTCGAGTACCGAGTCCACGAGTCGACAAGCTACTTCTCGTGCCGACTCTACTTTTCTCCTCTAGTTAAGTTCACTCCTCGAGTCAAGTACCGAGTCCACAAGTCGACAAGCTACTCCTCGTGCCGACTCTACACTTCCCCTCGAGTTGAGTTCACTACTCGAGTCGAGTACCGAGTCCACGAGTCGATCGACAACTCCTCGTGTCGACTCTACATTTCTCCTCGAGTGGAGTTCACTCCTCGAGTCGAGTATCGAGTCCACGAGTCGACAAGCTACTCCTCGTGCTGACTCTACACTTGTCCTCGAGTTGAGTTCACTCCTCGAGTCGAGTACCGAGTCCACGAGTCGATCGACAACTCCTCATGCCGACTCTACATTTCTCCTCGAGTGGAGTTCACTCCACGAGTCGAGTACCGAGTCCACGAGTCGACAAGCTACTTCTCGTGCCGACTCTACTTTTCTCCTCTAGTTAAGTTCACTCCTCGAGTCGAGTACCGAGTCCACAAGTCGACAAGCTACTCCTCGTGCCGGCTCTGCGTTTCTCCTCGAGTTGAGATCACTCCTCGAGTCGAGTACCGAGTCCTCGAGTCGACAAGCTACTCCTCGTACCGACTCTACATTTCTCCTCGAGTTGAGTTCACTCCTCGAGTCGAGTACCGAGTCCAGGAGTAGACAAGCTACTTCTCGTGCCGACTCTACGTTTCTCCTCGAGTTGAGTTCACTCCTCGAGTCGAGTACCGAGTCCACGAGTCGGCAAGCTACTCCTCATGTCGACTCTACGTTTCTCCTTGAGTTAAGTTAACTCCTCGAGTCAAGTACCGAGTCCACGAGTCGACGAGCTACTCCTCGTGCCGACTATACATGTCACCTCGAGTTGAGTCCCATCCTCGAGTCAAGTACCGAATCCGCGAGTCGACTAGCTACTCATCGCTAGGAAAAAAACAACTAAACAACTAAACAACTCAAAAAGGAAAAAAAAAATAGAAGCATAACAAAGTCTCAAGGGGCCGATGGTTAGGCCGGAGGTCCCAGAGAGAGGCGGTAAACACACTTCTCCTCGAGTTGAGTTCACTTCTCGAGTCGACTATCGAGTCCACGAGTCGATCGACAACTCCTCGTGCCGACTCTACATTTCTCCTCGAGTGGAGGTCAATCCTCGAGTCGAGTACCGAGTCCACGAGTCGACAAGCTACTTCTCGTGCCGACTCTACACTTCCCCTCGAGTTGAGTTCACTCCTCGAGTCGAGTACCGAGTCCACGAGTCGATCGACAACTCCTGGTGCTGACTCTACATTTCTCCTCGAGTGGAGTTCACTCCTCGATTCGAGTACCGAGTCCACGAGTCGACAAGCTACTCCTCGCGCTGACTCTACGCTTCTCCTCGAGTTGAGTTCACACCTCGAGTCGAGTACCGAGTCCACAAGTCGATCCACAACTCCTCGTGCCGACTCTACATTTCTCCTCGAGTGGAGTTCACTCCTCGAGTCGAGTACCGAGTCCACGAGTCGACAAGCTACTCCTCGTGCCGACTCTACATTTCTCCTGGAGTGGAGTTCACTCCTCGAGTCGAGTACCGAGTCCACGAGTCGACAAGCTACTCCTCGTGCCGACCCTAGACTTCTCCTCGAGTTGAGTTCACTCCTCGAGTCGAGTACCGAGTCCACGAGTCGATCGACAACTCCTCGTGCCGACTCTACATTTCTCCTCGAGTGGAGTTTACTCCTCGAGTCGAGTACCGAGTCCACGAGTCGACAAGCTATTCCTCGTGCCGACTCTACACTTCTCCTCGAGTTGAGTTCACTCCTCGAGTCGAGTACCGAGTCCACTAGTCGATCGACAACTCCTCGTGCCGACTCTACATTTCTCCTCGAGTGGAGTTCACTACACGAGTCGAGTACCGAGTCCTCGAGTCGACAAGCTACTTCTCGTGCCGACTCTACTTTTCTCCTCTAGTTAAGTTCACTCCTCGAGTCAAGTACCGAGTCCACAAGTCGACAAGCTACTCCTCGTGCCGACTCTACACTTCCCCTCGAGTTGAGTTCACTCCTCGAGTCGAGTACCGAGTCCACGAGTCGATCGACAACTCCTCGTGTCGACTATACATTTCTCCTCGAGTGGAGTTCACTCCTCGAGTCGAGTACCGAGTCCACGAGTCGACAAGCTACTCCTCGTGCTGACTCTACACTTATCCTCGAGTTGAGTTCACTCCTCGAGTCGAGTACCGAGTCCACAAGTCGATCGACAACTCCTCGTGCCGACTCTACATTTCTCCTTGAGTGGAGTTCACTCCTCGAGTCGTGTACCGAGTCCACGAGTCGACAAGCTACTCCTCGTGCCGACTGTACATTTCTCCTGGAGTGGAGTTCACTCCTCGAGTCGAGTACCGAGTCCACGAGTCGACAAGCTACTCCTCGTGCCGACCCTAGACTTCTCGTCGAGTTGAGTTCACTCGTCCAGTCGAGTACCGAGTCCACGAGTCGATCGACAACTCCCCGTGCCGACTCTACATTTCTCCTCGAGTGGAGTTTACTCCTCAAGTCGAGTACCGAGTCCACGAGTTGACAATCTACTCCTCGTGCCGACTCTACACTTCTCCTCGAGTTGAGTTCACTCCTTGAGTCGAGTACCGAGTCCACGAGTCGATCGACAACTCCTCGTGCCAACTCTACATTTCTCCTCGAGTGGAGTTCACTCCACGAGTCGAGTACCGAGTCCACGAGTCGACAAGCTACTTCTCGTGCCGACTCTACTTTTCTCCTCTAGTTAAGTTCAATCCTCGAGTCAAGTACCGAGTCCACAAGTCGACAAGCTACTCCTCGTGCCGGCTCTACGTTTCTCCTCGACTTGAGTTCACTCCTCGAGTCGAGTACCGAGTCCACGAGTCGATTGACAACTCCTCGTGCCGACTCTAGATTTCTCCTCGAGTGGAGTTCACTCCTCGAGTCGAGTACCGAGTCCACGAGTCGACAAGCTACTTCTCGTGCCGACTCTACTTTTCTCCTCTAGTTAAGTTCACTCCTCGAGTCAACTACCGAGTCCACAAGTCGACAAGCTACTCCTCGTGCCGGCTCTACGTTTCTCCTCGAGTTGAGTTCACTCCTCGAGCCGAGTACCGAGTCCTCGAGTCGACAAGCTACTCCTCGTGCCGACTCTTCATTTCTCCTCGAGTCGAGTACCGAGTCTAGGAGTCGACAAGCTACTCCTCGTGCCGACTCTACAATTCTCCTCGAGTTGAGTTCACTCCTCGAGTCGAGTACCGAGTCCACGAGTCGACAAGCTACTCCTCGTGTCGACTCTACGTCTCTCCTCGAGTTGAGTTAACTCCTCGAGATGAGTACCGAGTCCACGAGTCGACTAGCTACTCCTCGTGCCGACTCTACATGTCACCTCGAGTTGAGTCCCATCCTCGAGTCAAGTACCGAATCCGCGAGTCGACTAGCTACTCCTCGTGTCGACTCTACATGTCTCCTCGGGTCGAGTTCACCCCTCGAGTCGAGAACCGAGTAAGAATGGGCCACCTGAGTACCCAAACGCGAAACGCGCACCAGGGCGCCGCACTCACAAAGGCACAAGGTTCGACCCAAGAGACCCAACCCGGAAATGCGACCGGCGCACTAAGGTGCCACACTCGCCGGGGGATCAAGTCTGCACCTAACCTTGCCTGTCACGGGACGCACGCACCCACAAGTGCCATGTTCGTGAGATGGTATAGCCACACAAATGTGGCACCGTTCTCGCCTCCCAGCTCGTGAGCCGAAAGGCAGCGAGTTACAAATGGGTTTCAAAGGCATGCGTCCGCCGGACGTATCTGGTCTAGCCAGCGTCCACGGGAAACCTGGCCACACAAATGTGGCACTGCGCTCGCCGCCCAGCTCGGGAGCCGAAAGGCAGCGAGTTACAAATGGGTTTCAAAGGCTTGCAGCCGCCGGACGTATCTGGTCTAGCCAGCTTCCACGGGAAACCTGGCCAAACAAATGTGGCACCGCGCTCGCCGCCCAGCTCATGAGCCGAAAGGCAGCGAGTTACAAATGGGTTTCAAAGGCTTGCGTCCGCCGGACGTATCTGGTCTAGCCAGCGTCCAGGGGAAACCTAGCCACATAAATGTGGCACCGCGCTCGCCGCCTAGCTCGTGAGCCGAAAGGCAGCGAGTTACAAATGGGTTTCAAAGGCTTGCGTCCGCCGGACGTATCTGGTCTAGCCAGCGTCCATGGGAAACCTGGCCACACAAATATGGCACCTCGCTCGCCGCCCAGCTCGTGAGCCGAAAGGCAGCGAGTTACAAATGGGTTTCAAAGGCTTGCGTCCGCCGGACGAATCTGGTCTAGCCAGCGTCCACGGGAAACCTGGCCACAAAAATGTGGCACCGCACTCACCGCCCAGCTCGTGAGCCGAAAGGCAGCGAGTTACAAATGGGTTTCAAAGGCTTGCGTCTGCCGGACGTATCTGGTCTAGCCAGCGTCCACGGGAAACCCGGCCACACAAATGTGGCTCCGCGCTCGCCGCCCAGCTCGTGAGCCGAAAGGCAGCGAGTCACCAATGGGTTTCAAAGGCTTGCGTCCGTCGGACGTATCTTGTCTAGCCAGCGTCCACGGGAAACCCGGCCACACAAATGTGGGACCGCGCTCGCCGTCCAGCTCGTGAGCCGAAAGGCAGCGAGTCACAAATGGGTTTCAAAGGCTTGCGTCCGCCAGACGTATTTGGTCTAGCTAGCGTCCGCGGGAAACCCGGTCACACGAACGTGACACTGGGGCCCACCGAGGTCTGAGTCGCGTAAATCGATTACACCTTCACCGGTAAGTCGAGACAATAAGACGCTCACCGACAAAACCGTGCGAATCGACTACGATAGTATGTCGAGAACATAGGACACTCATAAAGCCGTCCCTCGCGAAGCATAAAGCCGTCCCTCATGATGCAATAAAGCCGTCCCTCGCGACGCACAAAGGCCGTCCCTCGCGACGCACAAAGGCCGTCCCTCGTGACGCAATAAAGTCGTCCCTCGCGACGCACAAAGGCCGTCCCTCGCGACGCACAGAGGCTTTCCCTCGCAATGCGTTAAAAGCCCTTTTGCGGCACGCTCGCAAACCCGAGAGCGTTCGTCCCGCGTCCGCACGCCGGCGTAAGCATTGAGTTTCCACTCAACCTACGCTCGACCGCAAACTCGAGGGGCTAATGTTGTCGGCCCGTTCCGGGTCGACAGCGCCCGCAGGCGCCCGTGGGGTCCGATGGCCGAGAGGCCAAAGACCGGTCCACCAGGGCTCGGCCTCCACTCGTCCTCATGCGCTCGACCTCCACTCGGGAGAACGACCTCGGCCTCATGAGCTCGACCTCCACTCGGCCTCATGAGATCGATCTCCATTCAGCCTCGTGAGCTCAACCTCGGCCTCATGAGCTTGATCTCGGCCTCATGAGTTCGACCTCGGCCTCATGAGCTCGATTTCCACTCGGCCTCATGAGCTCGACCTCGGCCCAATAGCCCTCAGCAAAAAGGTCGAGCTCGGCTATCCTAGGCTATCGGCCCGATAGCCTCGGCTATCCTCGGCCATCGGCCATCCTCGGCCAATGACCGAGCCCATGCTATCCTCGGCCATCGGCCATCCTCGGCCAATGACCGAGCCCATGCTATCCTCGGCAATCGGCCATCCTCGGCCAATGGCCGAGCCTATACTATCCTCGGCCATCGGCCATCCTCGGCCAATGGCCGAGCCTATGCTATCCTCGGCCATCGGCCATCCTCGGCCAATGGCCGAGCCTATGCTATCCTCGGCCAAGGGGTGCCCCAATGACCCCTTGGTCACCTATAAATACAAGAGGTCCGCCCTCTTCCAAAGGTAATCCATTCTTGAGTACTGAAACGCTGCCGAACTCGTACCTCGCTCGTTTCTCTCAAGTCTCGGCCTCTAAACACCTAAATCCTCTTTATCCACCTCAATCCTACTAATGTTCAGCGTCGGAGAGGTAAATAGAGGCACCCCCTCTATTTCCCCTTTGTAGTTCACACCTCTCTGCTTGCTTTTCAGGTGCTGGACGAGACAGACACTACCAACAGCTAAGGGACGACTTGGGATACCGAGTCCGACACGCTCGAGTCAAGATGAGACCACTTGGTCTGGCCTTGGGTCTAACCGCCTTTGACTCCTAAATCGTTGTCCGGAAAAATGCGACAACAGCTGTGGTACCTTTAGCCGGCGGATACTCTCCTCCTACTCCATGATGCGGTTGTCCCTGCTATCAGTTGATGGAGATGGTGAGCGGGTCGAGCTCTCTTCGTGGAGCGACTCTTCGTCACCAAGCGCTCGGGAGCGCAAGAAGTACTTTTTGGTCCCAGTGATGTTATCGGGGTTGTTCACGCCCTCAGAACGTACAAGTGTTTGGCTACTCATCCTTTCTAATGTTCGAGAAAATCGAGTTTGCATAAGAGAAGAAGAAGATGAACAGAAGGGATTTCGGGCTGAACAGGTCGGGAACCTCCTCCTTCTAGCGCCAAAATGTTGTCGCACGAAAATGAACAACTATTGAAAACCTCGGGCGGTTCGATCCAAGGCCGGACCAAGTGATCGCACCCGGGCCAAGAGAGTGAACTCGAAAGTCTCGAGCTAGGTTTTCTCCGATCAACCCGGCTCTGGGGAGAGGAAAGGGGTGAGGAGGAGGAGTGACCATGCCTTGGGTGTCGGCTATCTACGTACCTGTTTGTGGGATCAGGTCAGAATGTAGTTCAAGCATGTGAGACGCAGTATGAGGCGTGGAACCTTGGTGGAGAGGCGTGCTCAATGAAGGAGACGGGGTGCGGAGGAGTCCTCGGCGGTGTCTCAGAACTTCGGAGATAGCGTACGCGTCTAGCGTGTTAGACGCGCAAGGAGAACTCTAGTCGAGAACCCTAGGGGCGTGCTTGAGCACCGGGGGGCGTTCGGTCAGAGGGAGCGACGTCCGGGAAATCCCCGTGAGTGCTTCGAAACCTCTGAGAATGAGAGAGACTTGCGAGAATGCGTCAGGCCAAATATGGCATAACGAGAAGCAGAGGAGAGCAAGAAATCGAGCGTATCGATAGGAGATGAATGGATGGCTTCCCCCTTAGTGAGAGGGGGTTTATATAGGTGTTTGGGGACCCTAAAGGGGTCCTTCGTCGCCCATGTGGGACTGGGGGCGCGCACCTCTTCAAGTGGAGGCGCACAAGAGGCAGCGGCGCACCACGCGCGGCGCGACTCTGCCCGGGCGCGGCGCTCGGCGTGGTGGGCTCGGCGCGCGCTGGGCAGCGCCTTTGTGGGCTTTTCGCAATCGTCTTGCTTCCGGGCCCATTGAGCTATTGTGGGCTTTGCATTTTGGGTTTGTGATATGAATGTAGCTATTTGACAGGTAGAATCTGAGTCGAAGCTCGACTCGAGGAGCGAAACTCGACTCGGGGAGACTGACTCAAGGATCGACTCGAGGAGTGAAGCTCGTTTCGAGGAGACTGACTCAAGGCTCGACTCGAGGAGCGAAGCTCAACTCGAGGAGACTGACTCAAGGCTCGACTCGAGGAGACTGAATCAAATCTCGACTCCAGGGACTAGGCTCGACTCAAGGAGTCAAAAGTTTGGGCGAGCGCTTAAAGGCTTGCCACTCTTCAGGACCTCCAGCCTGACCATCGGCCCTTTGAGCGACCTGTCTTCTCGGCGTCTCGGGTTTTCCGAAAGCGACCGATAACATATACCGCCACGACGACGAGTGTACATCGCCGCGGAGGGAACTTACTGTTTTGACTTCACCGCGGCTAAGTGTTTTTTCTGCCGCGGCGAGAACTTTCTACAACGCATGAAAACACATTGTAGAAAGGTCTCGCCGCGGCGAAGTCTTATTCGCGCCGCGGCGAGAAACACGAGGCTGATGATATATATTCTCATTTCTCTTTTTTTCACTTAGAACTCTCATAACCTCACTCAAAAAAAATTTCCAGCACCTTTTCGACTCATTCTACTGCGTCCTCGTTTGCAAGTCCCATCTACACATCCAAATCTAGTAAGTTCTTTAATTTGCTCCAAATGTTGTTCTCTTGATAGTTTACTAATTAGAATGAGTTATTTTTATTATATAATTAGGGTTTTCTATGAAGATGAGAAAGTGGATGTGGGAAAATAGATTAAACGAGATATATCGTAAAGGTGTAGATGAGTTTTGTGATTTTGCTAGAGAGAACATGGTAGATGTGGAATCTATGCTTTGTCCTTGTATTCAATGTGGAAATCATAGACATTTTTCGATTAGTGTCGTTCGGACCCATTTGTTTGTATATAGAATAATGACCTCGTATCAAAGATGGTACTACCATGGTGAGGTTTTTCGTTCTACGGAAAATGAGGATAACAATGATGTTGAAGATGATATTGATGATATGTGCGGAATGATGAACGATTTGGAGGATGATTTTGTTGAGCGACCGGAATTGTTTGAGTCCATGATGAATGATGCGGAGACACCATTATATGAAGGGTGTACAAGCTTTTCAAAGTTGTCATTTCTAGTTACATTATTTCATTTAAAGGCGTCGGGCGGTTGGACAAACACTAGTTTTACTCTATTGTTAGAAACATTGAAAGAAACATTTCCGGAAGATAATGAAGTTCCTTTAAGTATGTATGAAGCGAAGAAGACTTTGGGCACATTAGGCATGAAGTACGAGAAATTTCACGTGTGCCCAAATGATTGTGTTTTATATAGACATGAGTCTGAAGATCTAAATGAATGTCCGACGTGCAAAGAGTCAAGGTGGAAGAAGGGTAAAATTCCATGTAATGGGGTTAAAGGAGTTCCAGTCAAGGTACGTACATTTTCATTACTTGATTAAGAAATACATGTAGCTCATATTCATTATTAATTATTGATTTTCTTTAAATATAGTTCAGTCATTATGGTACATTCCTCCAATGCCGCGCTTCCGTCGAATGTTTAATAGTGTCAAACACGCGAAGAACATGGTTTGGCACTCCGAAAAGCGTATCGATGATGGTATGTTGAGATATCCTGCTGATGCTTCACAGTGGAAATCCTTCGATTTAAAGTATATGGATTTCAGTGTTAATACTCGAAATTTGCGCCTTGGTCTAGCGTCTGATGGTATGAACCCTTTCAGCATGATGAGCAGTAAACTACAATCTCCCTCCAAAGCTGTGTATGAAGAGAAAGTTCTTGATGTTAACGCTTCTGATTTCAGGACCGAATCAACCAGGAAATGATATCGATGTTTATTTGGCACCGTTGGTCGATGATTTGAAGATGTTATGGGAGAAAGGGATAGAAGTCAAAGACGTTTACCGTTGAGATTCGTTCAACTTAAGGGTAATGTTAATGTGGACTATTAACGACTTTCCTGCCTATGGAAACTTGTCAGGATACTCTGTGAAATGATCGATTGGTTGTCCGGTTTGCATGAAAGACACATCTTCCATCAAGTTGAAGCATGGTAAGAAGACCGTTTTTCTTGGTCATAGAAGATTTTTACCAAGAGATCACTCATATAGAAGGTTTAAACAGGCATTTGATGGAGATACAGAAGAACGACCGCCTCCTAGAATTTTGTCTGGTGAAGATGTCTATGAGATGGTTAAAAATGTCAATCAAGTGCTTGGGAAAAGAAAGCGGAGTGCTAGTACTAACGAATACTTCAAAGAGAATCCTTGGAAGAAGAAATCGATTTTCTACGACCTTCCTTATTGGAAGACACACTACGTTCGGCATTGTCTGGATGTTATGGACATCGAGAAATATGTATGTGAATCGTTTATCGTTACGCTTCTTGATGATCCAAATAAATTGAAAGACGGATTAAAATCTCGAATGATTCTCAAAGAGATGAATATAAGAAGCATTTTGCATCCCCAAGAAGGGGGTGGAAAAAAAAACAAAATTGCCACCGGCAAAGTACACTGTTGATCGAAAAGAGAAGAAGAAGTTGTGTAGTTGGTTTGCTTCTATTAAAGTCCCCGATGGTCATTCATCAAACTATAAGAGGTTCGTGTCTTTGAAAGATTTGAGACTTATTGCAATGAAGACTCACGACTGTCATGTACTGCTACAACAAATGTTGCCTATTGCTTTGCGAGGAATTGTGCCAAAAGATGTGAGATTGGCAATATCAAAGATATGTGTATTCTTTAACTCAATTTGCTAGAAGGTCATCGATCCTACTCGTCTAGATTTAATGCAGTCAGAAATGGTGAAAACTCTCTGCTTGCTCGAAAAGTTCTTTCCACCTTCATTTTCCGACATCATGGTTCATTTAACCGTCCACTTGGTACGTGAAGTGAAGTTATGCGGGCCCGTGTTTTTACGGTGGATGTATCCAATCGAACGTTACATGAAAGTGTTGAAAAGTTACGTGAAGAACTACAATAGGACCGACGGAAGCATAGTTGAAAATTACATAGCAGAAAAGTCGGTTGAGTTTTGTTCCGAGTATTTAGCTAAAGCAGACGAAATTGGGGTACCCAAAAACACCAATTTTGATTCAAAAGCTCTATCTACATGTATGTTTTTGACACTTTATTTGTTACTTTAAATTATGAGCGTTCTTGTTTAAGTATGTTTTTATTTATAGGTACCTATTCGAGTGTCAACCAAAAAGAATGGGAGCAAGCCGGTCTCCATGTGCTACACAACGTTTCTGAGGTCACGCCATTTGTGGAGATTCATTTGAATGAGTTGAGAGTGAATAATCCAAAGAAAGGCAAAATTGAAAAATGGTTACAAGAAGAGCACAACCGTTTGTTTCAGAACTGGCTTGGAAAACGCTTATTTAAAGAGGCAGGACATTCATCTACATTGAGTAAACTATCTGGCGGGCCTTCCTCAATGGTTACAAGGTACACTGCTTGGTCTGTTAATGGTTTTACATTTTACACAAGAGAGAGAGAGACAACAAGCATCCCGTTCAAAATAGTGGTGTTACATTGTTTGCCGAAGCATTACATGTTTCATCGGCCAAAGATAAGAATCTAAAACATGCTTTTATGAACTATTATGGATACATTGAAGACATTTGGGAACTTGATTATTGCAGGTTGCGAGTGGCATTATTCAAGTACAAATGGGCAGATAATAATCATGTTAAAGTTGATAATGACGGAGTTACAGTTGTCGACTTTAGACGGATTGGCTACGAGAATGATTCGTTTATTTTGGCTTCGCAAGCAAGTCAAGTGTTTTATGTTTCGGATCCAGCCAATCCAAAGTTATCGTTAGTAGTTCATATGAAAGCGAGAAATAGTAACGATGAAGAAGACGAAGACATGTCTAGCATTCCACCGTTCACATCGAGATTACCTCCTATTGATTAAGAGATGGATGATTTTGATGATGACGATGTTTCTCATCTACTTCGTAAGGATATAGATCGTATTTTTGTTTGATTTAGAACAGTAAACAATGTATTTTCATTTTGGATTTTATGTTATTCTCTTATGGACAACATTATTCCTCGTTTAAAATTTCTTTCTACAGTGTCTAAATTTAAAATATCATTTCTAGACTCTTGCTGCGGCGAGGTTGGTTTTCCGCCGCGGCGAGGACTTTCTACAACGCTTTAAAAAGCGTTGTAAAATCTCTCGCGGCAGTGAGTACAACTTGCCGTAGCGAGAATATCATGTCTCCGCGGCGAGGTCATGTTTAAAAAAGTGCATGCTCTCGGTAAGTTTCTCGCCGCGGGTAAGTTGGTTTGGCGCCGCGGCGACATGAAGTTGCCACAACGAGAATATCATGTCGCTGCGGCGAGATCATGTTCAAAAAATGTATATTTTCTATAAGTTTCGCGCCGCGGCGAGATGTTTCTACAACGCTTGAGGAAGCGTTGTAGAATCCCTCAACGCGGCGACTATGTTATTTCGCCGCTGCGAGAACAACTTGCCACAGCGAGAAAATTATGTCACCGCGGTGAGGTCATGTTTAAAAAAATGCATGCTCTCGGTAAGTGTCTCGCCGCGGTGAAGTTGATTTTTCACTGCGGCGAGGACTTTCTACAACGCTTGGAGAAGCGTTATAGAATCCCTCGCCGCGGCGAAGTAGAAATCTCGCCGCCGCATCAATTCCACGCCGCGGCGAGAACAGTACATAGCCGCGGCGAGATTAAAGTATAATCACCTCATCATTCATATTTCACTTTCTTTCCCATTTTAAACCTGTTTTTCAACAAAAACGTTACCATTCAAATAAAAAACCTTCACACATTCAGATTTAACAAGCGGTAAATATTAACATCTTGAAATTAAGACAAGTCTCAAATATATAATCAAGTCTCAAACACACATTAAATAAAACGCGAGTCTTAAACATAAACATAAACAAACCAAGCGAGTCTTAAACTTAATTTAAATTTAATAAGAGTCTGAAATTGTTATTGAGGAGTTGGTGTTGTTGGTTTACTCGTCATTCGGTGGTGGTGGTGGTGGTGACTGCGTCGGATATTGAGGAGGTGCCATATGCGGTGGCCACTGTGGTGGTGGGTAAGGATAGTCGGAGTATTGAGGATATGGAGGAAATAACACCTGATTCTCTTAGTTGATGTCCCACCGAGAGTAGATATCGTTCAATTGGTTGATGTGAGAGGCGCCATACTCCGCTTATTGGTGCATGTACTGTTTCTTGTGATGGAACCCGCCGACGAGATAGTTGGAGCATTGAGCTATGTAGTCGATGGTTGCGGGGTCGACTACCAGAGGTGCTTGTAAGAACAATCGAGGTTCGTTGAGTGGTGGTCCCTCTTCCCCTTCTTCCTCCTCTTCCTCTGCTTTCTCCGCTTGTGGTTCCTCCCTAATCTTGTACCGATCGATGATATTATTCGTAATAGGCTCCATAGGACCCTTGATCGTATCCCTTTTCGAGCGTCCTACCCCCGCATTTGTACAAAGGCCGGTAATGATTAACAGATATGGCAAACCGTGTCGTTCATTAGTATAGTCTAGACACTTCATCAATTGTAGATGAATCGACCGACGTTGATAGAATAACATTTTATGTTGCAGAACAACACCTGGATACGACCCTCGTCTAGAGTGAAGAAGTGCTTGATCAGAAAGAGGCGAGCGCAAACAAAGTAAATCCAAGCTTTAGCAATCCTGGTGAGTTGGTCACGTTTGAGTACCCTTTTTCCTTTTTCAAGGACCCAATCCTTTCCTGGAATGCACAGCAACCTCGTCATCTCCTCGTGGCTGCAAGTTCTTAACCATTCCCGATAGCCTTCATTCTCGAAAGGCACATCTGGGGTCCCAAGCAAATCGTTGATAGCTTCGACGCTCACATCGACCGGTCTACCTCGGACCATCACAACATCTTCATTGTGATCTGGTAAGTTTGCGTAGAATTCGTACACGAAGTTTAAGTTCACCTCGAACTCGGGAACGACACAATACTTCAACAACTCATGACCTTGAATAATGTTGCGGATTAACACTCCTATATCGGTGTTAGATCTCACATTGAATCCCCGCTCAGGGATCACACTACGCGACAAGATTTCGTCGTAACGATCCTCCGCGGCCCTGCTAATGAAGATACTTGTATTATAATCTGCTTCACGGGACGGTTGACGAGCTCGCTTACCTTTACTTTTACTAGGACCTTTAGAAGAGCTCGGAGCCGTGGCGCCTGCCGGATTTTTTGTTCGAACCATTTTTCACCTTCACAAAGCATAATCATAAAAAATTCAATCTCGACATCTACAATCAACATAACCATTTTAAATACTAACAATGTCACAACAATCACAAATTCTATATCAATTCCAACTTCATTTAAACATAACAATATCAAATTCATAAAGAATTTCAATAATCAGAAATTCATAAACAATTCCAACAATTGAGAAATTCATAAACAATTCAATATCAACATTAATCAATATAACAATTTTAAATACTAACCGATGTCCCGATATGTCAAACACTATCCGGATATTGCAATCTAACTCAAATTCATTCTAACACAAATTCTAACTCAAATTCTAACTCAAATTTATTCATAATATGTCAAACAAAAACCTAATTTCGTGTTCTAAACAAAGAAAATAAAATAAAAAACCCTAATTTTATGAATTAAGAAAATCAAACAACATGCAACTCGGGAAAATAACATGAAATCCATATTCAAAAACATGAAATCCATATCAACAACACGAAATTAAATCAATAACCACCTTAAAACCTTAGAAAATCATATGTTAAAGAGAGAGAGAGAGAGAGAGAGAGAGAGAGAGAGAGAGAGGCGCGAGAGAGTGGGGGCAGCGAGGACGTGGCAAGCGAGAATGGCGGCGAGGATGTGGCGAGCGAGAATGGCGGCGAGGACAAGGCGATAGCGAGAGTTCAGGGCGGCGAGGACGTGGCGAGGGAATTTGGAAGGAAAAATCAGGACATAATCGGCCGAAATGGTTGTCTCGCGTTTGTATTTTGAGAAAAATGAGAAAAAAAACTGAAAATGGGCTTATATAGGGAAAACCTAAAAAACCTCGCCGCGGCGAGAATATGCCTTCCCCGCGGCGAGAAGGTCCTATAACGGATTTTATAACCGTTGTGGTATCATATCGCCGTGGCGGGATTCCTTCATCGCCGCGGTGAGGCAGTTTCATAAAAAACTGCTTGGCCACTGTATCCTTCTCGCCGCGGAGGATAATATTTCTAGCCGCGGCGAGATAATGTCGCCGCGGCGGGAAATGACTATCGTCGCGGCGAATGGATTCTACAACGGTCATAAAATCCGTTGTAGAACTAGTCGCCGCGGCGATGTTTAAATCGTGTCACGGCGAGGTCCATCCTTCTACAACGCTTTTACCTTGCGTTGTAGAAAGATTTCGCCGCGGCATAAATCATGTGGTGCCCCGGCGAGGATTCTACAACGGATAGTCTAAGCGTTGTGCGAAATCTGAAATTTATTTACTTCTACAACGCTTAACTCCGCAGAACCTGGCGTTTCATTATCAGCCATTGCCGCTGATGTCGGCGTAGGGGAAGCCTGAGTATGCATATGTGTAAACGAAAGCAGCTGTCGCTGCATCTCTTCCATCTGCATTTGTTGTGCCGCCATTTGAGCTTGTTGTGCTGCGAACTGAGCTTGCAACTCGGTATACAGTACTGGATCGGCGCGTGACTGAGGTGACGAACCAGACGAGCTTCCATCTTGAGCTCGAGCCACACTCAAAGCCCCAACTGGTGTCGTGGGTTCTATCCCGACATCCCAATCACGGCGTGGCCCGAGAACGTCATGCATCGCATACTCCTCTGCGCGTTCGAGGCTCACCTCTTCGCCTCTCTCCTCCGCTTGTCGCAAAATATATGCCACATGGGCGTTGATTCGCGCCTTTACAAAAAAACCAAATAAAATTATTATATAATTATTATTAAGTAATTAAATAAAATAACATACAAATTGTTGAGTCGTGAAGGGCGTTGTCCAGTTGCCGTTAATATCTTGATGCTTTTTCTCCCACGTCGCTAATGCGGAGGACAATCTCCCATCCTCCTTCCTCTGCAAGTTTTAATCATCAAAATAAGACTAATGTGTCTAATGTTAATAAAAATTAAGCAAGTTACGCTCTTCTGTCGATGAGCGAAAAAAGGTATCGACCCTTGTCTTGCCTTTGTCTGCTTCTTCTTCGCATTTTGTCGGTTGCGGTCAGCCTTTGCCTGCGAGACATAAATTCATTTAACTCGATTCGATGAGAAAAAAAATTCATGTTCAACTCATACCTTATGTTCCGGTGTGTTGAACACCTCTATTGCCTTCAACCAAGCCTCGTGCGTATAGCCCTTTGCTGTTTCTTCTCTGGCGAGCTCTATTTTCCCGCAAAACTTGTTGAAGAATCTGTTGTCAATGGTGCCCACAAGAAGAGTTGTAATCTTTATATTATGCATTTGATGTAATAAAGTCTCATGAACACTCTTGCTTGTAATTGCTTATTCATTAATAAAAAGTTGAAACGTTCATTCAATCTTCCTTGTTTGAAGCTTTATGATAAAACCTTAGTCTTTAGTCCATAAACAAACTAAACAACTTACGAAGAGACAAATGTAGATTTGCATGAACAAACTCTTCGTAGTTTGCTTAAAACGATATATTCGCAATCTAAGGGTCAAAGGACTATTGACCTCAGTATGATTGTTAGAAGAATCTATGATGTCTGGTTAGGAGGCATTGAGAGTTGGAGACTCTATAGTTCTTCTAGGTATCTTCCGAAGGTACTGAATTGACAAGTGCACTTCTAGAGACAAGATAAGAACAAACCATTTAACCTCTTATGTCTCGAAGTCACTACGTATGAATTGCATCGTGCTTACCTTAATCCTAAAATGAGACATGACATTTCACACCTTAGTATTCTCATTTGAGAAAGTCAGAGTTCGAACTCACTATGTGATTCCGAACAGGGCCTATTGGTGAAGTACTAAGTTGTGAGAATGTCATGAGTAACTTTGTGAAGTTCTCATAGATATGGAATTCATGTACAAGATTGCTGAAATGCAATGTATGTCACCTCATGCTTTGTTCCTTGGAGTGTGAATAAATGAACTGGCCAGTGTCCAAATTGAGTCCTAACTCTTTTGGATGAAACAATGTGACTTGTTAGCTCCTTGTCAATACATTGTTTCTAACTTATTCACAAAGCGACAAAGGAGTTGAGGAAATAACAGCTAGAAGGGTAAAATGGTAATTTAGTAAATCCCGACTAGCTGATGACATTCATGAAGGGTAAACATAGATAATATTCAGTGGATCCGCTCATCATAATTAGGTTGAATTCTTGAGTAGAAAATAAATTCATTTGAACTGAGAGATTTTCAGTGTCAACTCTTTAGTGGAGTCAGTTGGCATTAAGCTAAACTTGGAAAAGGTTTTTGAACTTTTGAGTCCAAGTGTTTAGCTCAAGCTTTGTTCATTTGGGTCCATGAGGTCACTGTCACGAATCACATCGAGTAGGAATAGGTAAACTGGAAGCTAAGTCAAAACAAGAACGAAAATTGTCAAAAGGGTAATTTTGTCTTTTGAGACATAGGATGAAATGAATGTCAATAAATTTTTTGACATGGTCATTTGATGACAAGTAACACTCGGCCATAATAAGATTAATTGGGCCTTGTGGATTAATTTCGTTTCATAAGAATTTTATTGAAAATTCTTAATAGGCCTTTTTCATGTTGTTATGAACAAATGGAAAAGCTTCTAGAAGCCTTTTTCTAGATGGTATAGGCGCCCAACATACCCAAATAAAGAGAGAATATTTTGTGCATGAATGTATGAAGATACTTGCCAAAAGAAAAAGAGGAAACAAATTTCCCCTAAGGGGAAACCAAGGTGGGCGCCCAAATGAGTCAAGAGAGAAGCAAATAAAAGAGGAAACAAATCCAAGGACTTGCTTGGCAAGTCTTGGCCGTGTGACTCTTTGAAGGAAAAGAGAAATTGGCTCAAGAAAATGTGATATTCTATAGAAGAGGAAACTACCTTATTGAAGGTGAGACCTCTCCTATAAATAGGAGCCTCATTCCACACTTTTCAATCATCCAAGTTTAAGAGATTTGAGAGACTCTCTCTCTAGAACTTTGGCCGCCCCTTCATCTCTCTCTCTAGTTTATTTTCGATTTTTTGTTTTGGCACCTAGGTCCTCATTCGACCTAGTGTTTAGCTCTGCGACTTCAAGACTCGTTCTTAATTCGTAGTGTTTAAAAGTGCCCACTCACTAATTCCTTTATTTCGAGTGATTTAGTGATAGAAACTTTTGTGGTTGCTCGAGGTGCCGAGGAAAGAAAGAGAGACGTGCTGCGAGGGGAGAGGAGCATTGCAAACTTTCCAAAAGCTTCTTCAAAGTTCAAGCTTCAAGAAAGGTTAGTAAACTTCTATACTCATAATAGTTTTTAATTACATGTACTTGCTCTTTGTCTAGGTTAGTAAAAACTGGTTTTACTTGTAAAAGAAAATTTTTAAAATTCCGCCGCTTACCGAAGCATTAATTATTTTCTTAAACCCTAGATCGATTCCAACAAATGGCATCAGAGCTATGGTCAAAGATTAGCGTGTACATGTATTTAAAATTATGAGCTTGAAAATCGTTTTCGAAAGTTTACTAATTTTGTGACAAGTTAGAATTGTTTTCTTAGATTTTTTTTAATTTATTGCTCTTGCCTTTAAATTAAATATCATGTTGGTTTTCTGTGAGTTTGGGATGTTTTTAAAACACATTAGAATCAGTTCTAAAAGTTTTTAATTTTTTATGTTGAAAAACGTGTTTTAAAGGTTTGAGAAATTTCGAGTAAAATTTTGTGACTAGTTTTCTTGTCTTACTAGTTTCTTATTTTTACTTGAATCGTTTTATGCTTGTTGTTATTTATTTTATGCCTTGTTATTACCTTGCTAATAAAACACAAATAAAAGCTTTAACAACCTTCATAAAAAGTTCCGTTACACTCTATTCTTTTTCGCACCTAAAAAGAACCAAGCTTTAATTATTTCTTTTTCTTCGAGCTGGAGTAAACCCGCATTGAAAGTGGCATAACTCTCTGTTCAGAAATTTAAATTTAATGATTTTTAAATCAAATTAAAGCTCTGTCTGTCGTCTGTCCAATGCCACCAGTTTCAGGTCAAAACGACATCGGAGCAGCCAGTTATGGCGATTTTACTCCGAGGTGCGCGGCTGTTCCGAAACTCCAGTTTTTTTTAATTCCGGATTTTCAGCCCCACTACCATGAGTTATAGAACACTAATGAGAAAATTTTCTTGAGCAATGTTATCGGCCCGATCCCGATCAAAGCAATCGGACTAGCCCTAGCCGTTAATCGGCCCTTGGGCCAGCTCGGCCAAAGACCGGCCCAATGGCCTCGGCCCAAGACCGAGCTCGACCTCGGCCTGGCGATCTCGACCTCGGCCTGACGAGATCGACCCCGGCCTCAGCTCGACCTCGGCCTCAGCTCGACCTCGGCCTGGCGAGCTCGACCTCGGCCTCAGCTCGACCTCGGCCTAACGAGCTCGACCTCGGCCTCAGCTCGACCTCGGCCTCGCGAGCTCGACCCCGGCCTGGCGAGCTCGACCTTGACCTCAGCTCGACCGTTCGACCTCGGCCTCAGGTCGACCGTTCGACCTCGGCCTCATGAGCGACCTCGGCCTCGCGAGCTCGACCTCGGCCCCACGAGTTCGCCCTCGGCCTCACAGGCCTATCCTCGGCCATATGCCACCATCG
Organism: Urtica dioica subsp. dioica; assembly: GCF_054948205.1. Taxonomy (NCBI): domain Eukaryota; kingdom Viridiplantae; phylum Streptophyta; class Magnoliopsida; order Rosales; family Urticaceae; genus Urtica; species Urtica dioica. The sequence continues at coordinate 30,561,935 of NC_142758.1, forward strand.
GCCGAGCCTGTGTTATCCTCGGCCAAGGGGCACACCAATGACGCCAGCCCATCTTGTCCTCAGCCCCGGGGCACGCCAATGACGCCAGCCTATGTTATCTTCGGCCAGGGGGCACATCAATAGCGCCAGTCTATGTTATCCCCTGCCGAGCCCATGCTATCCCCAGCCGAGGGGCCCACCAGTGACGCCACCCTTTGCTATCCTCGGCCGGGCCTATGCTATCCTCGGCCAAGGGCCGAACCCTATGCTATCCTCGGGCGGGCCTATGCTATCCTCGGCCAAGGGCCGAACCCATGCTATCCTCGGCCGAGGGGCCCACCAATGGCCCCTTGGTCGCATATAAATACAAGAGGCCCTCTCTCTTCAAAAGGTAATCCAAGTTTAAGGACTGAAAGGCTGCCGAACTCACCTTTCGCTCGTTTCTCTCAAGTCTCGGCCCCTAAACACTTAAACCCTCTATTATCCACCTCAATCCCACTGATGTTGAGCGTCGGAGAGGTAAACAGAGGCACCCCCTTTGTTTCCCCTTTTTAGCTCACGGTTCTCTCATCCTTTCTAGGTACCCCGACGCGCTCAGACACCACCGACAGACAAGGGAAGATTTGGGCAACCAGGTCCGACACGCTCGAGCCCAGGCGAGGCCACTTGGTCCGGCCTTGGGTCTAACCGCCTGTGGCTCCTGAATCGTTGTCCGAAAAGCGGCGACAACATTTTGGCGCTAGAAGGAGGGGATCTCTCGACCTTGGCGACACATTCCCTCTACCACTTTCACCCCGACTATTGAACGATGAGTCATATTCCCACTACCTCCGCGGGTACTCGGGCAACGACCTTGAGGTACGGTCTCCGACGCCTCACACACCATCTTGAAGGGCAACCTCACGATAGCGAGAGCCAGCCCCAAGACCCAGTGAACGACCCCGAGGCCGAGCTCCGAGAAGACACGGCCCGGCGGCTTGGGGAGCTCGTTGACCGTCCCGGCGTTGATGGTTCGCTCATTGCCGGTCTCCTCGGCTACGATGTCGAGGATCGATCCGCCCATAGCGACTCCGACCCCGACTATGTGGGGGAGTCGAGGACCGACGAGGCGACTCCTAGCCTCGCCCATTCGCGGTCCGAGAGACCCAATGGCGCTTTGGCCGACCCGTCGCGTCCGGCGCGACGGCAGGCACGGTCGCGTTCCCAGGGACTCGCCCCTTCGGTTTCAAGAGGCGGCCGGACACGGCCCCTCGCCGAGGAGAGAGCGACTCTGGGCAATGATGGGGCCGATAGCCGAAGCGCTCGTTGCGCGGCCCGACCAAGGGCGAACTCGCCCCACCACGCGCCGAGTGTGGACCTTAGAGAGCGCTTGACGGCGCAGAGGAACTCTCGGGGGGAGGATCTCCGCCAAAGGCTCAAATCTCGGACGGACGCGATCCCTGCCGCAACTCTCGGCCAACCTTAGGCCAATATCGTGGACCAAGCGTCCAACGAGCGCCAGCCAGCGACTCCCGTAGCCCCGACAGTCAGCCCGGCTAACGGGCTCGACATGGTCACGGTGATTCAGAGCCTCCAAAACCAAATCATCGAGATGAGGGAGTCGGGGAGGCAGAGGCCATATGGGGGGGATCGAGGAATCATACTCTCCCTTCGTCGCGCAAATCCTCGCGCAGCCTTGCGTGGGAAACATCAAATTGCCATCCATCCCTCCCTATGATAGGCGGACTAACCCGGAATTCCACATCCAACACTACGAGACATGGATGACAATGCAAGGGCAGCCGGACACGACCCTATGCCAAGCCTTCAGCCTAACCCTCACGGGGTCGGGCTTTGAGTGGTTCCGGAGCCTGAGACCCGGGAGCATCCCATCCTTCCGGGCTTTGCAGGAAGCTTTCCTCGCCCGCTTCGCCACGCTCGTGGCACAAAAGAAGTCAAAGACCCTCCTCCTCTCCCTTCGGCAAGGGAGAGATGAGACGTTGAGGCAATACCTCGCTCGCTTCACCGAGGAATCTCACAAAGTCGAGGGATTCGATGACAAGGACGCCATCACGGCGATCACCGAAGGAGTTCACACGAGCGACTTCCTCAAGTCCATTGTGGGGAAGGTCACAAGAAGCATGGCAGAGCTGATGACGAGAGCCCGCACGTATATGGGAATCGAGGACTATCTCGATGGCCGAGATGGCCGGAAGTCAAGGGGACAAGGTAGTCGACGCCGCGACGACCCAGACGGAGATCGTCCCGACCCTCGAAAGAGGAGGAACAAGGGAGGCCAGGCCCCTAACGGCCGCTCCCTCCCCGGGCCGAGACCGACACACGTCGATAGCTTCCGAAAGTTCTCGACGTTCACCCCTTTGAACACCCAACCGGAGCGGATCATAGCTCTGCACTGCGACAAGCTAGGGAGCCCTACTCCTCTCACAAAGGATCCTGCAAAGAGGGATCGAAACAAGTTCTGCGAATACCACCAAGATCACGGGCATCTGACATCCGAATGCTATCAACTCAAGCGTCAGATCGAGGCCCTGATTCAAGACGGGAAACTGAAGGAATACGTCCTTAGAACGATCGGGATGGCCGCGGCGCGCGATGAGCGCCCGCGGCAAGAAAGAAAGGGTCCGGCGACGGTGACCGTCACAGACCGAGCAGCCATTGAAGAACCAGAAAGCTCGCAACTACACATCGTGGGCGCAATCCTGGGAGGCCCGGAGTTTGGAGACTCGGCCACGCGAAGGAAGAAGTACGTGCGCGAAGTTTCCGAAGGGAAAATAGCGCACTACATCAACCACACATACGAAGCTCCTCCCCCGGCCCCGTTCGAGTCCATGTTCTTCACTGGCCAAGAGGCGGCGCGAGTCCTCCACCCACATAACGACGCGATAGTCGTCTCGGCCCCGGTCGACAACAACCTCGTCCGGAGAATCCTAATCGACAATGGGAGCTCCGCCGATATAATCTTCAAGTCGGCGTTGGACAAGATGAAGCTATCCGGGACGAGGCCGACCCCGATATCGACCCCGCTCTTCGGCTTCTCCGGGGAAAGGGTCATGACGGAGGGAACTATCGACCTCCCGGTTACCTTCGGTACACCGGGGGGGCTCGAGGTGACCCACATCGTGTCGTTCCTGGTCGTGGACCAGCCCTCGGCATACAACATCATCGTCGGCCGACCGACTCTCAATCGGTTAAAGGCCATCACTTCCACTTACCACCTGATGATGAAGTTCTCGACGGACAGAGGGATAGCCATAATGTTGGGAGACCAATCAATGGCGAGGATGTGCTACATCCAAGGCGTGGATGGGAAAGAAAAGGGAAAAATGGTGAGCACCGTCTTCCAACTCGGGGACAAGCTCCCGTGCGAAATAGGGAAAGGAGGAATCTTCAGAGAACTGGACCAGAGAGACGATGTCGAGCGTCGAAAGGTGGACACACCGGACGACCTTGTTCCCGTCGTGTTGGACGACGCCAAACCTGACCAAGTAGTCAAGGTAGGCGCCCAACTCCCGTCCGAAGTTCGAGCCCGGCACGCCACCTTCCTTCGCGAGCACAAAGACGTCTTCGCATGGACACACGCCGACATGCCGGGGATCGACCCTCAGATAATGGTTCACCGTCTCAACGACGACAAGAGAATGGCTGAGCGCGTTCAACCACGACGGACGTTCAGTGGAGAGAGGTACCAAGCCATTGGTGAAGAGGTTGACAAACTTCTCGCCGCCGACTTCATCAGGGAGGCGGAACACCCCAAGTAGGTGTCCAACATGGTGATGGTCAGAAAGCCAAATAGGAAGTGGCGGATCTGTATCGACTACAAAGATCTCAACAAACCTGCCCGAAGGACAGCTTCCCTCTCCCGAGGATCGAGCAACTTGTGGACGCCACGGCGGGCCACGAGTTATTAAGCTTCATGGACGCCTACTCAGGCTACAATCAGATCCGCATGCACGAGCCGGATCAGATCAAGACCACCTTTGTTACAAACCGCGGACTCTATTGTTACAAGGTCATGCCTTTTGGCCTCAGAAACGCGGGGGCGACGTATCAAAGGTTGGTGAATCGAATGTTCGCCGATCAAATCGGCAAAACTATGGAGGTCTACGTTGACGATATGCTTGTCAAAAGCCTCAAGACCCACGACCACGTTCGAGACCTGGGAGAAATGTTTGCGATCCTGCGACGCTACAAGATGAAGCTCAACCCCAACAAGTGCGCTTTTGGGGTCGAGTCCGGAAAATTCTTGGGCTACATGGTTAGCCGCCGGGGGATCGAGGCTAACCCCGAGAAGATTAGGGCGATCTTAGAGATGAGGTCGCCGCAGAAAGTGAAAGAAGTTCAGAGTCTGACAGGAAGGATCGCCGCCCTAACGGGATTCGTGTCCAAGGCCTCCGACAAGTGCCAACCGTTTTTAAAGACACTAAAGAAGACCGATGGGTTCGGGTGGACGGAGAAGTGCGAGGAAGCATTCTGCGAAATGAAAGCCTACTTCGCCTCCCCCCCGTTCCTTGCAAAGCCAAAGAATGGCGAAACCTTGTACATCTACCTCGCGGTTTCCGACAGGGCCGTGAGCGCGGTTCTCATACGCGAAGAAGACAAAGTGCAATGGCCGGTCTACTATGTTAGCAAGGCGCTCCTCGACGCCGAGACTCGATACCCCATCGAGAAAACTCCGACCCTACTTTCTGGCGCACCCCATTGTGATCCGCACGGGACATCCCATCGAGAAGGCCCTTCAAAAAGGGACCTCCTCTCGAATGGCCGTGTGGTCCCAAGAGTTGGGCGAGTACGGGGTCGAGTTCCAGCCAAGAACCGCCATCAAGGGCCAGGCCCTCGCCGACTTCATCGCCGAATTCACAACGCCCCCGACCGACGATGGTGACGAGGGTAGTAAGGACATGAAAGACAAGGAGGACGACCACGGTGAGCCGTCAAGGAAGAGGGCCAGCGGCCCGATAGGGCCGGTCTGGGACTTGCACGTAGATGGCGCGTCAAATGCCCCGGGGGCTGGCGCCGGCGTGGTGCTCACAAATCCCGATAGGGAAAAACTGAGATATGCCCTGCGGTTCGAGTTCAAGGCTTCCAACAACGAGGCGGAGTACGAGGCTCTGATCGTTGGCTTGGAGCTGGCGGACAGGCTAGGCGCCCATAACCTGCGCATCCACTGCGACTCACAGTTGATCGTGAACCAGGTTAAGGGCGACTACGCCGCTAAAGAACCGAACATGGTCGCGTACTTATCCAAAACTCGAAAGAACCTAGAGGCACTGTCATGGTTCGAGATCGTCCAAGTCCCCCGAGAAGCGAACATCGACGCTGACGCCCTAGCTCGCCTCGCATCCGGGATAGACGAGGAGGGCAAAGGCAGCGTCCCGATCGAGGTGCTGACCTGACCCTACGTCTCGAGAGGCGACGTAGGGGTAGTTGAAGAGACTCCGCCTCCCTCGTGGATGACACCGCTCGTAGAATTCCTTAAGCGAGGAGTCGTCCCCGAAGACAAAGAGGAGGACAAAAAGCTGAGAAGCTTGGCGCCAAAATACACGATGAGGGAGAACAACCTGTTCAAAAGAGGCTATTCCTTGCCCCTCCTCCGCTGCTTGACCGAGGTCGAGGCGAAGAGGGCGCTCCGCGAGGTGAATGAGGGGGTGCGCGGAAACCACGCCGTCGGACAGTCTTTGGCGTTGAAACTCCGGAGGCTCGGATATTTTTTGCCAACCTTGAAAAAGGACTCCCACGAGTTGGCCAAAAGGTGCGACAAATGCCAAAGGTTCGCCCACATCCCGCGCCAAGCACCGGCACCGCTATGTCCGATCATCGTACCTCGCCCCTTCGCAAAATGGGGAATCGATCTCATCGGCGAGCTACCTATAGCTCCGAGATAGTACAAGCATGCGATCGTGGCAATCGACTATTTCACGAAGTGGGTACAGGCCGAACCGCTGGGAAAGATCAACGAGAAAAACACAACGAACTTCATCTGGAAGAACATTGTCTGCCGCTTTGGGATTCCCGCGTCGATTGTGACCGATAACGGAAAGCAGTTTGAAAACGCGCGCCTCCGAGAAGTATGCGAGCGGTTGGGCATTAGCAAGACTTTCTATTCCCCCCGCCATCCTCAAGCCAACGGTCAGGTATAGGCGGTCAACAAAACGATCAAGGAAAATCTGAAAAATAAGCTGGAGGAGAAAAAGGGGGCTTGGGCCGACGAGCTCCCCATGGTCCTGTGGGCGTACCGAACCACTGCGCGAAACGCGACCGGCGAAACTCCTTTCGCTCTCGCATTCGGAGTTGAGGCCGTGGTACCCGTCGAGACCAAGCTGCCGACCCTGCGCATCGAGGAATACGAAGAAACCGCCAACGACAACGCGATCAGGCTCGAGTTGGACCACAAAGATGAGAGGAGGGCGGACGCGCTCACCCGCCTTGCCGCACAAAAGAGGAAGGTCGAAAAGTACTACAACTCCAAGGTCAAGCTACGGCAGTTCATCGACGGAAGCCTCGTCCTCAGGAGGGTGTTCCAAAACACCAAAGTGCAAGGGGCGGGAGTCTTGGGCCCGACTTGGGAAGGTCCATACCGCGTGCGCCGAGCCATCCACAACGGTACGTACGAGCTCGATAACCTGGAAGGACTCGTATTCACTTACCCTTGGAACGCGGAACACCTTCGGCGGTACTACCAAAAGAAGCCCGTTCCCGCTTACTCTATGTTTTGTTATCTCATTCCATTTTCAATTTTTGAAATAACATTTTTTATCTCAAGTATGGCCGAACGGCCTGGGAATGTAATTTTTTTTTAACTATTTCAACGTTGTAATCGAATTACACTTCGCTTCGAAACCTTTACTTTATTTTGTAACAGTTTCTCGTCTTCTCTGCGAGTACCCGAGAAACTCGGGGGGCTAACGGACTGTTGGGACCACGACTTCGCCTAGTCGAGCTCGCGACTTCGCCTGGTCGAGCTCTTAGTCGAGCTCACCACTGCTCCCAGTCGAGCTCGTCGCTTCGCCTAGTCGAGTTCGTCATAGCCTGGTCGAGCTCCTAGTCGAGCTCGCCACTTCGCCTGGTTGAGCTCCTAGTCGAGCTCACCACTGCTCCTAGTCGAGCTCGCCACTTCGCCTGGTCGAGCTCCTAGTCGAGCTCGCCACTGCTCCTAGTCAAGCTCGCCACTTCGCCTGGTCGAGCTCCTAGTCGAGCTCGCCGCTGCTCCTAGTGGAGCTCGCCAATTTGCCTGGTCGAGCTCCAAGTCGAGCTCGCCACTTCGCCTGGTGGAGCTCCTAGTCGAGCTCGCCACTGCTCCTAGTCGAGCTCGCCACTGCTCCTAGTCGAGCTCGTCACTTAGCCAAGTCGAGCTCGCCACTGCTCCTAGTCGAGCTCGCCTGGTCGAGCTCCTAGTCGAGCTCGCCACTGCTCCTAGTCGAGCTCACCACTTCGCCTGGTCAAGCTCCTAGTCGAGCTCGCCGCTGTTCCTAGTCGAGCTCGCCAATTCGCCTGGTCGAGCTCCTAGTCGAGCTCGCCACTTCGCCTGGTGGAGCTCCTAGTCGAGCTCGCCACTGCTCCTAGTCGAGCTCGTCACTTAGCCTAGTCGAGCTCGCCACTGCTCCTAGTCGAGCTCGCCTGGTCGAGGTCCTAGTCAAGCTCGCCAATTCGCCTGGTCGAGCTCCTAGTCGAGCGCGCCACTTCGCCTGGTGGAGCTCCTAGTCGAGCTCGCCACTTCGCCTGGTCGAGCTCCTAGTCGAGCTTGCCGCTACTCCTAGTCGAGCTCGCCAATTCGCCTGGTCGAGCTCCTAGTCGAGCTCGCCACTTCGCCTGGTGGAGCTCCTAGTCGAGCTCGCCACTGCTCCTAGTCGAGCTCGCCAATTCGCCTGGTCGAGCTCCTAGTCGAGCTCGCCACTGCTCCTAGTCAAGCTTTATCACTTAGCCTAGTCGAGCTCGCCACTGCTCCTAGTCGAGCTCGCCTGGTCGAGCTCCTAGTCGAGCTCGCCACTGCTCCTAGTCGATCTCGCCACTTCGCCTGGTCGAGCTCTTAGTTGAGCGGTCTCGCCGTTGCTCCTAGTCGGGCTCGCCTGGTCGAGCTCCTAGTCGAGCTCGCCACTTCGCCTGATCGAGCTCCTAGTCGAGCTCGCCGCTGCTCCTAGTCGAGCTCGCCAATTCGCCTAGTTGAGCTCCTAGTCGAGCTCGCCACTTCTCCTGGTGGAGCTCCTAGTCGAGCTCGCCACTGCTCCTAGTCGAGCTCGTCACTTAGCCTAGTCGAGCTCGCCACTGCTCCAAGTCGAGCTCGCCTGGTCGAGCTCCTAGTCGAGCTTGCCACTGCTCCTAGTCGAGCTCGCCACTTCGCCTGGTCGAGCTCCTAGTCGAGCTCGCCGCTGCTCCTAGTCGAGCTCGCCAATTCGCCTGGTCGAGCTCCTAGTCGAGCTCGCCACTTCGCCTGGTGGAGCTCCTAGCCGAGCTCGCCACTGCTCCTAGTTGAGCTCGCCACTGCTCCTAGTTGAGCTCGCCACTGCTCCTAGTCGAGCTCGCCACTGCTCCTAGTTGAGCTCGCCGCTGCTCCTAGTCGAGGTCGCCAATTCGCCTGGTCGAGCTCCTAGTCGAGCTCGCCAATTCGCCTGGTCGAGCTCCTAGTCGAGCTTGCCACTGCTCCTAGTCGAGCTTGCCACTGCTCCTAGTCGAGCTCGCCGCTGCTCCTAGTCGAGCTCGCCAATTCGCCTGGTCGAGCTCCTAGTCGAGCTCGCCACTTCGCCTGGTGGAGCTCCTAGTCGAGCTCGCCACTGCTCCTAGTTGAGCTCGCCTGGTCGAGCTCCTAGTCGAGCTTGCAACTCCGCCTGGTCGAGCTCCTAGTCGAGCTCCCCACTGCTCATAGTCGAGCTCGCCACTTCGCCTGGTCGAGCTCCTAGTCGAGCTCACCACTGCTCCTAGTCGAGCTCGCCACTCCGCCTGGTCGAGCTCCTAGTCGAGGTCGCCGCTGCTCCTAGTCGAGCTCGCCAATTCGCCTGGTTGAGCTCCTAGTCGAGCTCGCCACTTCGCCTGGTCGAGCTCCTAGTCGAGCTCGCCACTTCGCCTGGTCGAGCTCCTAGTCGAGCTCGCCACTGCTCTTAGTCGAGCTCGCCACTCCACCTGGTCGAGCTCCTAGTCGAGCTCGCCACTGCTCCTAGTCGAGCTCGCCGCTTCGCCTTGTCGAGCTCCTAGTCGAGCTCGCCACTGCTCCTAGTCGAGCTCGCCACTCCGCCTGGTCGAGCTCCCGGTCGAGCTCGTCGCTTCGCCTAGTCGAGCTGGCCACCTCGTCACTACGAGCTGGTCACTTCGCCTAGTCAAACTTGTCACGCCGTCTTGCCGAGCTCGTCGCCTCGTCTAGTCGGGCTCGCACAATGACACGTTTTACACACGATAAGCTTAATACAACACAGAGCGCGATAACGCGAGAGCGTGTGAACGGATAGTACCCCCACGTCGGGGCGAGGAGCGGACGAACCCCCCGCCTCTGATAAAAGGTCCTCCGCAACCTCCACGCCAAGACCGAGGCACGGAGGGACGCTGCCACAAGGCACGAACCACCCGGTCCTCGCCATGAGGTCCGGGGACTCGAACAGTGACCCCTGTCGCCTCGAATCCGGGATCGCTTTGATCACAGATACGAGTTCGGAATCTTCTACGTCCCCGACGGAGGGAAAGTCGACCGCGGGCCCAAACGCTATGGGCGCGGACCCAAAGGCCGACTCGGAAACCCACACCCAAGGGTATCGATGCTTCGAGGTAACTTTGGTAACGATGGAGATGCGCTTCCGAGGGCACGCGCAGTAGAAGCCCGGTTTCCCCGGGACCCTGCGAACGACCACGAGATCCTGGATATCGTCGGCGGTGACTGCCCGCTTCTTCGCTCGGTAGAGCATCATATGGCACGCGGCGACCGCCCGGTAGAAGGACGGAGACATCTGCGACGCGTGCACCCCCAACCGAATCAATAGCTCTTGAATCACCGGCTGGAAGGGTAACCGTAGCCCCCCACGAAGACTCGCCTCGTGGATGGCCGCGTGTCCATTCGGAGGACGGGTTTGGCGATCGTCGGGCAACGGCCTCAGGATCGACACCGAGTCCGGGATGCCATAACGCTTCCTCAAACTCGCGAAGCTAACGACCGAGAGCGACCTCGGGACATCAACACCCGAGCAATCCAGGTCGCCACGGATTGCAGACCCCTCACGGCTGCCGCCCGAGCCAGCCGGCCCTGTCTCCTCCTTGTCCGGGCCGGCAGCGGGCCCACCGTCGGCGCCCGGCCTGTCCAGAGAGTTCCCTCGCGCGCCCAGGCCACCCGGGCTCCTTGGGCTCTCGCCCGCCCACTGGCGCTTGCGCCTGGCCCGGCGGCACAGCCCGACTCTCCAGGTGGGACGCCACCGACCCCTAGGGCTAGGGCAACCAGCGCCTCGACCGCCGCCCCTTGGCCGGCGCTGTCCGGCCGGCGTTCCTCGTCTATAGCGCCGGCGTTACCGCCAGCAACGCCGCCCGCCTCCGATCGACCTCCACCGATGCATCCCTCCTCGAGGGAGGCCGGACCCAGAGTACCCGGGCCTCCCTCGCCGCCGCTCGACTGCCAGACAGTCCCAGCGTCACCGCCCGGGACCGGCGCGACTCTCCCTGCGTCCGGCTCGGCCGACGCGACTCCTTCCAGGGCGGGTGCTCCACCAGCGCGGTGTGGGCCTCTCCCGGCAACACCTCCAGCATAGACAAGGCCGACGGGGGTCGGCCCGCCTCCGCACGGACTCGCCTCGCCGGGCGCACCTCCCCCCAGGCCGCGCGCGTCCCCGACGACCTCGGGGTCCCCTCTGGCGACGACTCCGGTGCGCGTACCCTCCTCCGCGTCGTCCAGCCACGCATCGACCGAACGAGGATCGCCTCCAACCATCTCAACCGACCCGTTGCCCGAAGGCGGTGATGAGGGCGCTGCGTTTTGGGTATCCACAGGGGGTAAGAATTGCGCCCAAAGATCATCTAGGTTTGCATCTTAATCCACGAGCAGAGGGAAGAGGTCATCTTTAACGGATCCACGCCCCGACAGATGGTTAGTGGGGACCATTGGCACGTGTAGCGAGGCAAAAAACGAAAAGAAACCAGAGAAGGGAAATTAAATAGTGAAGGAGGCTCGGGTCGAACCTTTTTCGCGATGGGTCGCTTCAGTGGGCTGGCGATGACGGGAATCTTGAGTTTACCGCACAAGCTTCACTCGACGATAAACTCGGGGGGCTAATGTTATCGGCCCGATCCCGATCGAAGCTATTCAAAGGGAAAAAAGCAATCGGACTTGCCCTAGCCGTTAATCGGCCCTTGGGCCGGCTCGGCCAAAGGCCGGCCCAATGGCCTCGGCCTGGCGAGCTCGACCTCGGCCTGACGAGCTCGACCCTGGCCTCAGCTCGACCTCGGCCTGGCGAGCTCGACCTCGGCCTGACGAGCTCGACCCCGGCCTCAGCTCGACCTCGGCCTGACGGGCTCGACCTCGGCCTCAGCCCGACCTCGGCTTGGCGAGCTCGACCTCGGCCTCAGCTCGAACTCGGCCTGGCGAGCTCGACCTCAGCCTCAGCTCGACCTCGGCCTGACGAGCTCGACCTCCGCCTCAGCTCGACCTCAGCCTCGCGAGCTCGACTCCGGCCTGGCGAGCTCGACCTCGGCCTCAGCTCGACCGTTCGACCTCGGCCTCAGCTCGACCGTTCGACATCGGCCTCACGAGTGACCTCGGCCTTGCGAGCTCGACCTCGGCCCCACGAGTTCGACCTCGGCCTCACAGGCCTATCCTCGGCCCTATGCCATCCTCGGCCGAGCATGTGTTATCCTCGGCCAAGGGGTCCACCAATGACGCCAGCCCATCTTGTCCTCAGCCCAGGGGCACGCCAATGACGCCAGCCTATGTTATCCTCTGCTAGGGGGCACATGAATAGCGCCAGTCTATGTTATCCCCTGCCGGGCCCATGCTATCCCCAGCCGAGGGGCCCACCAGTGGCGCCACCCTTTGCTATCCTCGGACGGGCCTATGCTATCCTCGGCCAAGGGCCGAACCCATGCTATCCTCGGTCGAGGGGCCCACCAATGGCCCCTTGGTCGCCTATAAATACAAGAGGCCCTCCCTCTTTAAAAGGTAATCCAAGTTTGAGGACTGAAAGGCTGCCGAACTCACCTTTCGCTCGTTTCTCTCAAGTCTCAGCCCCTAAACACTTAAACCCTCTATTATCCACCTCAATCCCACTGATGTTGAGCGTCGGAGAGGTAAACAGAGGCACCCCCTTTGTTTCCCCTTTTTAGCTCACGGTTCTCTCATCCTTTCTAGGTACCCCGGCGAACTCAGACACCACCGACAGCCAAGGGAAGATCTTGGCAACCAGGTCCGACACGCTCGAGCCCAGGCGAGGCCACTTGATCCGGCCTTGGGTCTAACCGCCTGTGGCTCCTGAATCGTTGTCCGAAAAGCGGCGACAACAAGCAAAATTGTTTTTTATAAGATTATAAACATGATGTGTAAGATTAAAAAGTTTTGATTTTTGAAAGATTAATTGAAATTGAGTTTTTACAAAACTAGTTTGAATTTTGAAAAACCGTTTTCACTTTCAAACTTGAAAAATATTTTGTCATCCAAATCAAATAAATTTTCAAAATGTTTTCAAAACTATATCTATATCACATATGTTCAAAATCTATATGCTCTTGAAAATTTGAGTGGTAGGTCTCCTTGTAGACAAGCCGAAAAATAAAAAGATGTGTAATCTCAAACTTTCAAGTGTTCGAGTGAGTTGAAGTTCACACTTCCCTCATGCACTTTCCCGAAATAGAAAATAGGAAAAGATCGAGTATGTACCTTGTGCCTTTATGCACTAATACTGCTCTGAACATGATGATCTAGGATTCTCTTCTAGTTGTCCGCTCTATCGCTCTATAACTAGGAAAACCGTTTCCGAACTTATAAGAGTAGATGAACCAACTCCAAAAACTAAGTGGGAGGGTTATACTTGTTGTTTGTGCAAGTGTCGCCAGACTAAGAGTCACCCTCATGGCCCTCTCTTAAATGAGGGTACTCAAGGGCGCTTTGCACTGATCATTGCTCAATGAGCTAAATCCGAAAGTGAGACAATGAGACAAGACCTCCCCTCGGCGGATTGTTTTTCAAAGTCAATCTTTTGGACTAAGTGGTTGGTTACACACTTAGACTCAATCCCTAGTAATCCTCCCTCGAGGCCCTGCGAAAGGATGTGAGTGATCAAACCAATTTACAAGGTGGCTAGTCAGAATTTGGTGTATTGACATCTTGGCTAAGCATTAATGATGTGTCATTTACTTATAAATGGAGATTTTTTGCGGCCTTCCCTCGAAGGAGTAAATTATCGTTTGGTTTATAACACCTTTGGATTTTATCAAGTCTTAAACAAACTTAAATCTAAACCAAAGACTAATCATAAACTTGTTTCAACTTAAATAAGCAACATGTCTCCCAAACATCTCTCATCCTTTCCTCGAACGAACTCGAAAACGAAAACTGCATAGACTCGAAACATAACCTCGACATCATCCTTATCATTAACAAGCACAAATGGGTACTCACCACCCCGTGTCCTCCTCTGACGAATGATGATTCGACTCAAGAGGACAATGACGCCTTAGCGGCCTAGATTCGATCCGATGAGATTGTGAGGTGCTGTATCTTGGCATCTATGAACAATATGCTGAAAGAGCAACATCGTGACATCGAGACTGCCGCCGAAATGCTCTATAATCTCCTTGAGATGTTTGGAGAGCAAGGGCGTCAAACAAGGCAACAAGCAGTCCGACAATTTATGAACTGTCACATGAAGGCTAGGACTCCTGTTGGAGACTTTATGATACTGATCATTAGTTTTCTAAATAAAATGGAAATGCTAGGATCTGAGATTGATGAGAAGAGTGTCATAGATATGATCTTAGAAACTCTCCCCGCATCTCTTGATTCCTCCAAGATGAACTACTCCATAAACAAGCTAGAGTACACTGTTACCAAGCTTATGAAGGAACTTCACACTGCTGTAGGTCTCACTAAGAGAAAGAGGAATCAAGGAGAGGCACATGCTACTGAGCACAAAGCCTCCGCCTCTAGAACTGAGAAGGGACCTTACAAGGCCGATAAAAGAAACTGTCCCGCCTATCTCAAAGCAAAGGAACATAGTATTGTACTAGTTACCGAAGCATGCTTAGTAACTGATAATGTATCAACGTCGATTCTTGACTCCACTGCTACTAACCATATTTGTTGTTCCTTGAATGGTTTCAAGAAAACCAAAAGCTTAGAGGAAGGCGAGTTCTGTTTCAAATGGGGTGATGGGAGCCTGGTGTCTGCGAAGGCTGTGGGATCCGTGACGCTGTCTTTTGAAGACCGAACTTTAAACTTGAATAATGTTTATTTTGTTCCTTCCTTTGGAAAGAACTTAATAGCTGTTTCTCGTCTTCGTGAGCAAGATTATTGTTTAAAGTTCATTAAGAATGGAATTCGTATTTCGTTTCCTGATAATTCTTTTGTCACTGATGCATGTATGAAGAATGCTCTTTTCTACATCTATCCCACTCAACCTTCTCTTTTAGACACTGAAATAGATAACGATCTAATTAGGGAGCCAAAGAGGATCAAACTTTCTGAATCCTCCGATCTAACAAAATCAACATGCCTCTGGCACTTGAGACTTGGTCATATCAGTCTAGATAGGATTAAGAGACTTGTGAGGGACGGTCCACTCCAAGCCTCTGCAATAGGTTCACTGCCTAGTTGTGAATCCTGCATAGAAGGAAAAATGACTAAGCGACCTTTCTCCGATAAGGGTCGAAGAGCCACTGAGTTGCTGGAACTAATACATTCTGATGTATGTGGTCCGCTCAGCCAACAGGCACGTGCAGGATACGAATACTTCGTTACCTTCACCGATGATTACTCGCGATATGGTTTTGTCTATTTGCTCAAACACAAATCCGAGACCTTTAACGTATTTAAGGTCTTTAGGGCTTTAGTGGAAAAGCAAACTGGCAAAGTGATCAAAACCCTTCGATCTGATCGAGGTGGTGAGTATATGTCTGGGGAGATCAATGATGAGTTACTCATCACTCCCGCTTTCCTTTTGGGGATATGCCCTCGAAACTGCCGTTTATATTCTGAACCAAGTTCTGTCCAAAACAGTTCCTGGTACTCCTTATGAACGATGGACTGGCCGTAAAGTAAATCTGAGCCACATCCGAATTTGGGGTTGCCCTGCACACGTGCTGAGGCAAAAGACTAGCAAGTTGGCTAGTAGGTCAGAATTGTGCCTGTTTGTGGGATATCCAAAGGAAACCAATGGTTTTACTTTCTATAGTCCCGAGGACGATAAGACTTTCGTTAGCACGAATGTTCGTTTCCTTGAGGAGGACTTCATGTAGGATGCGAAACCTAGAAGCAAAATTGTGCTTGAAAAAAAGTTGGGTGAGGAAGCTTCTACCTCATCTGTAAGAACTGTTCTTACCCCAACTGAAACACAACCTGACTCATCAGAATCTCGTCAAGTAGTACTTCGACGTAGTGGGAGGGCTACTAAAAAGCATGACAGGTACATGTCTTATGGACACTCTCTTGTAGCCGTCTCAGACATGGATGATCCTGTTTCCTATAGCCAAGCGATGGCTTGTTCTGAATCAAACCTTTGGATTGACGCCATGCAAGTTAAAATGCACTCGATGTATGTCAACAAAGTCTGGAAACTTGTAGACCTTCCTGAAGGGATTAAACCCGTAGGGTGTAAGTGGATATACAAGAAGAAAAGGGGTCCTGATGGGAACGTCGAGACGTTCAAAGCACGACTTGTGGCAAAGGGTTATACCCAACAAGAAGGGATTGACTATGAAGAAACCTTCTCGCCAGTCGCGATGCTTAAATCCATTCGCATACTCCTATCCATAGCTGCAGCTCTCGACTATGAGATCTGGCAAATGGCTGTCAAGACAGCCTTTCTGAATGGAAATCTTGACGAGCGCATTTACATGGCTCAACCAGACGGATTCGTGGAAGAAGGTCAAGAGACCAAGGTTTGTGAGTTGCTTAAGTCCATTTATGGATTAAAGAAAGCATCTATGTCATGGAATATTAGATTCGATGAAACTGTAAAGAGCTTTGGCTTTGAACAGTCAATAGATGAGCCTTGTGTTTAAAAGTTAATACACGAAGGCAAAGTTGTGTTTCTGGTACTATATGTCGATGATATACTACTCATTGGTAATGACGTGGGTAATTTATCTGTGGTTAAGGTCTGGCTAGCAAAGCAATTCGATGTGAAGGATCTAGGAGAAACCGCGTACATTCTGGGAATCCAAATCTTTCGAGATAGGAAAAACCGGACCCTGTCGCTCTCGCAAGCATCTTATAATGATAAGGTGATGGATCGCTTCTCGATGCAAGACTCCAAGAAGGGTCAAACACCCTTTTAGGCATGGAGTTTCACTCTCTAAGGACCAGTCTCCCAAGAATGCACAAGAGATTGAAGACATGAGGAAGATTCCTTACACCTCTGCCGTAGGAAGCCTCATGTATGCTATGCTTTGCACTAGACCTGATATATGTTTCGCCGTTGGCTTAGTTAGCCGTTTCCAATCCAACCCTGGACCCGAGCACTGGATTGCTGTTAAGCATGTTCTT